>NW_028079127.1:26649289-27231822 GCF_014824575.4 Sturnira hondurensis
CTCTTGTTGGGGAGGGAAGGCTTGTGAGTTGTATCTAGAAAGCAGTGAGGTTGCGGGTGGTCAGATTTTGAGGTAAGGTGAGAGTAAAGAATAGTAAATAGACGTAGCGTGTGAGCAAGTAGAGTTAATCACTACAGTAATAGAATTCAGGAACCTGTAAAGTGGGCTAAGACTGGAGAGATGTGTTGTGAAGTATTTACAGTGCTATAGAAAGCAACAAACAAACAAACAAACACACAAAAAAAGGGCAAGAGAAGTGAGGAAAAAGCAATAAGTTTGGGGTGAAATGAAGAGGGACTAAAACAGGAAAAAAGAAAGGAGAGGAACAGAGTACTGAAAGACACAGCAACAATAAAATTAAAAAATGTATACGATTACTGAAAAAAGTTTAAAAATAAAAGTAAAAAACAAAAACAAAAAACAAAAAAAAAACCCAACAACAAAAACTCCTTCCTTGTTGGTTTCAAAGTGTCCAATCCGGTTTTTCTGGTTTCGGTGGGACCCCTCTTTGGACTGGATTGTAGGCCCAGGCTCACACCCGCCCACCAGCCAGGCTACCAGACTGGGGTGCAGGCGCCCGCCCACCTGACAGGCTGCCTTGGTCCCACGGGATCTGGTACTGTCCTGTGTGTGGGTGAGAAGCAAGTCAAGCTGCCTTAAAAGAACACCTCAGTCCACTTTCCAGTAAAAACTTCTCCAGAAAGCGTGCCTCTCAGCCCAGCCCAATCCCCAACCTGACTGGTTAGGACAATGCTCCTCTCAAATTTCCTGGGCTGGCAGGCTGGTGGGCTGGCGACCACAGAGATGGCAACTGAACAGGGCCCCCTGTCCTTGCCACCCTCCCTGCACACCTAGGCAGACAGGTCTCTGCCACCCAGCCCCTCCTAGATGGTGAGGGAGGGAGCCAGCTCTTCCAGGGACCCCGCAGCCGGCCCAATCCTCCACTGGGTGCTGGGCTCCCTATGAGTCCTCTGTGGCACTGGCCACAGACGGAAGCCTCTATACCCCTAACACAGTGGCAGCGGTGGCTCTGAGGCGTTTTGGGCTGGCCCAGGGCAGCCAGTCCTGCCACTGCCGCTTTTGTCTTTACTCACAGTTGCTGGGCTCCCGCTGAGTCCTCTGTGGCAGACGCCCCGACGCTGGCCTTAGACAGAAGCCTCTGGGCCCTGGAAGCTGTGGAAGCAGCAGCTCTGAGGTCTTTACGCGCCTGCGAATGGCTGCTGGTCCCGCCGCTGCTGCTTTTGACTTTACTCTGGGGTGCCTGGCTCCCGAGGGCAGCCGGCCCTGCTGCTGCCGCTTTTGTCTTTACGCACAGGTGCTGGGGTCCCGATGAGTCCTCTGTGTCAGATGCCCCTGTCTCTGGGCGCAGGGGGAAGCCTCTGGGCCCCGACCGCTGAGGCAGCCAAGGCTCCAAGGTCTTTACGCGCCGGCCAAGGGCTGCCGTCCTGCCGTCCTGCCGCCGCCACCACCGCTGCAGCTGCCCTTGACTTTTCTCAGGGTTGCCGGGCTCCTGATGAGTTCTCCGTGGCAGACGCCCTTGTCGCCGGGCACAGACAGAAGGAAGCCTCTGGGCTCCATCCGCTGCGGCAGCCGCGGCTCCGAGGTCTTTACGCGCCGGCTAATGGCTGCCGCAGGTCTGGCCGCCTCCGTCCTTACTTACGTCCCTGAGACCCCAAGGACCTCTAGCTGTCTGGTTCGTCACTATCTCTGGTCTCTTATTTTCATAAATGCTGGGGAATTGTTGGTTGGGGAATTGATTGTGCTGTTCTTCTGTAAATCTGCCAGGATTTTCCCCCAAGTGTAGGAGAACTGCAGTTGCTCCGTCCTACTCCGCCGCCATTTTCTCCTATCCCAACTAAATGGTTTGAACATCAACTCAGAGATATATGAAATGAACACTGTAAATTATGAAAGGATGAATAAATAGGAGATTGTCTTTTATTGGGCTATAATTTACACAGAGAAAAAATCATCTTTTCAGTGTACATTTGAGTGTTGTCACCATCAAACATTGTTGTAACTATCACCACAATCAAAATATAGAACATTCCATCATCCTCATGGTTTTATAGTGAGTCTATCTTCTTTCACTTAGGAACAGATGGAGATTTTCCATGCTATGGTGTCTGTAGTGTATTATCTTTCACTGCTGGATAATATTCCATTGTATGAATTTACCAGCGGAAAACACTTGGGTCTGTCCTTTTGGTGATTATGAGCAAATCTGCTATAAACATAAGCATACAACTTATTGTGTGAATATAGTTCTTACTTTCTCTTGGTTGACTACTTGGGAATGGGATTACTGGGTCACTGGCATACATTTTACTTTAAACAACTCTTTTCAAAAGTGGCTGTACAACATTTTATTCCAATAACCAATGTATAAGAGTCTAGTAGCTCTGCATGCTCACCAGCACTTGGTACTGGAGATTTGTTCATTTTGCTTTTTTTTGCTTTTATTTTTGACCATTATAATAGGTACACAGTGGTATTTCATTGCAATTTTCATTTTCATTTTTCTAATAATATTAAGGATATGTTCAAGTTTTTTTGCTGATATATTTTTTGGTGAAGTGTCTTTTTAATCTTTTACCCATATATCATTAAACTTTTAAAAATATATTTTAATGTTCATATTATCCCATTAGTGGCATATTACAGATGACAGAACCAAGTCTCAGTGTAATTTGAAAAAGTTGTACAAAGGTGCACAGCTATCAAGTGTCAGAGCTAGAGTAGAAGGACAGGCTTGTCTGATTACAAGTCATATGATAATCAGTGCTGCTGTACTAGGTCCACAAAAGCCAGGGTGCTCCTCCAATATTTAAAAGTATATCAATTTCTAGTGCACTTTAGGGAAATTATGTGCATTGAGAATTGTAAGTGGAAAGTTTGAAATATGAGGTGAATTTGCATCTGTTTTTCAATTACCCTTTAGAACTAATGGTTTTCTGCACTAGTCATATTTACTGACAGGGTATTAAGAAAAATAACATGCTGGAGAAGCTGCATGCAATTCATTCTCAAATGTTAAGTAAATATAATCTTGGGTTACTCACCTCTTTGCCTTATTCATGTCTCTATGCTCTGCAGTTATTCTAGCAAATTAAAATTACTATTCTGTTGATTATTATTTCATAAGGACACAAGGTCTTCTTATGACAAATATTTACAACGTAGTGCAGACAATTCATTCTACAGAAAAGAAAACCTGAGCTTCAATCTTCCCATCCAGAAAATAAGGATTACAAAAGCTGATGCAATGAGTGCTATGGAATAAAAGTAATGTATGTGGCATACTTACTTAGCATATGGTAGTCACTGTACAATAATATTACCCACTATGTGCAGCAGATTTTTAAATGAACCAAGTAATTTTACAAAAGCCGTGAGTTAAATATTATTATCTCAATTTTATAGGTGAAGAAACTGACATATTGAGAGATTATGTAACTCTATAATACAAAAATCTTGCAAACAGTACATGAGAAGGATGCGATTCAAACTAGGTCTATTTGATTCTAAAATCATACTCTTGATACCTGCACTCATCTTACTGTTTATTTTTTTTTTATTTTAACAGTTTTATTTATTTATTTTTAAAGAGAGGGGAAAGGAAGGATAAAGAGAGGGAGAGAAACATCAATGTGTGGTTGCTTCTCACATGTCCCCTACTGAGGACTTGGCCCCCATCCAAGGCATATGCCCTGACTGGGAATCAAACTGGTGACCCTTTGGTTCACAGGCCAGCACTCAATCCACTGAGCCACACCAACCAGGACTCATCTTACTGTTTTAATGCAAAATACTAGAAGACTCCTAAAAAGAAGCTACTGCTTAACATTTTACTAACATAAAGCAGAGAATGTATGAATGTAAGACATGTACAGCTGTCTCTGGAAACTTCATCTGACAACATACCAAGAAAAAAGAGAAAGGTGGTTGACATGAATAAGCAATTAGTATTAGTTCATGGACGACTGACCGGGTGTAGGGCACCACTGTTATCCATGCTGTGTTACTCTGAGGCTAATGAATGGTGCCAAACAACAGATCTAGGCAGAAAGGGGTTAGGAAGGCATGCAAACAACTCCAGGAGGATATTCTGAGTCTGAAACTTTCTTGTAATTTTACAGCTAGTAGCTGTGTTTATTAAATCCATACTGTGTGTATAGCCCTTTTCTTATTTTTTTCAATTACATATTATAGTCAATATTTCTTTGTATTAGTTTCAGATGTACAACATTATGGTTAGTCAATCACATACTTTTCAAAGTGACTCCCTGATATTTTTGGTACTCAACTGGAACCATACATAGTTATTACAATATATGACCTTTTACTTACATTAATCCTCCAAAACATGGAGAAAAATATTCCCCATTTTACAGATTGGGAAACAGAGGCTCAAGAATCTTGCCAAATGCCATCTATCTGGTAAGAAATAGATTTTAGTAAAACAAGTATTTTGTTCCCTCAAAAGTTATGCTCTTTTTACTATACTATTTTTTCCCTGGAAGAAAATATGCTAGACACCCAACCTGGTGAAGAAATCATAATAAATGCTGTTTCCAGATATCTCCATAGTATGCACAGATGACTATTCACTAACACTGGTCAAGGGAAGTGCAGGGAAACCTGGTGCTTACTGGAGAATTCATCTGAAAGCCAGAGGAGTGGGGAAGTGAGAGGCTCTGAACATTCTATTCACTTACTTATTCTACAGAAATATTTCAAACTTGAAACTTGAGAGAACTGCAATAGCCACATGAGGCAAGATAAACAGAAAAATGGAAAAAGGTTTTATTCAATTTAGACTTAATAAGCCCTCTCTATTTGATGAAAATGTCCTCTTTGAAGAACAATGTCAACGTGCTATCAGATTATTCATTTCATTGTAGTTCCATTTCTGTCCTGGAGAAAATGTTTTTGCTTATGCCCACAGCTTTTAAAAGTAAATTTGAAGAAACACAATCTGACGCCTTGTGAAAATGATTGCATTTATAAATGAAGGCATTAATGATATGATACATATCATCATGTGTCTGTGTTGTGAGATGATGTGTTAGTACTCGAGATGAACACAAGAAAAAAATATAGCATACATACATGCTCAGGAAAGATTAGTCAAAAATATTGTGGAGAGATTTCTGGTTAGTTATAAGGTGATATGGTGGACTATTCCTTTCTGTTCTTTCCCACTAAGTACAACTATAAGCCTTAGGAAATATTCACAAGGCAACTGAGAACTCTTAAAGATGGAAAGTAAAAGGCAGACTGGTTAGTGACCTAGGACTGAGGTAGCATGTGCAGCACTGAATAGAAACAGTGTTTACTTTCATGGAAAATATACATAATATAATGTCAAATGGAAAAAGCAGGATTAAAAAAAACACTCTATTTAATATAGTCATAATTTTGTCTTTAAAATATTCTTAGATATAAGTATATAACATTTTTAAAAGGACAATAGCAATATTCCTTTCATGACACTTATTCCTTAGCAGTGAGGGTCTAGATTATTTTAATGTTTTTCTTTAAAATTTACCACACTTTTTCAAAGTTTATGTAGTAAACAAGAACAAATGTATGCTTTGTGAAGAAACATATGCTTTAAATAAAGAAACTAAACCTGCTGACATCTTGATGTTGGACTTCCAGCTTCCAAAACAGTAAGACAATTAGGTTCTATATTTAAGGCACAGGATCTATGATAATTTGTTATGGTAGACCTCACAAACTAATTTACCATACAACTTAAAAGTGATGTTAACTTCCTATAACCTTAATAACTTGCTAATTTGCTTACTAAACTGACATTTTTATGGGTTAGAAGAGTACTCACTTGCCACTCCTTAAATAGCACAGAAATTAAGCATTAATTTCCACTTTTGGTGCTGACCCATCAGTTCTGTCTTACATTCCAAATGAGGTACAATATCAACATTTTTTGTGTTACATTGCAAACACCAGATCTGGAATAGTGGAAAAGTTTATTGTAGAATAGTAAACCAGATACTTAAGTCAATACGAGTTAATCCTTGTAGCTTAATGTTTTGAACATAGACCATATTCCCTTCTCTCCTCTCCTTTTTCTCCTTCTTCAAATCGAATGCCTATGGATGAATTGAATGGCAGCAGAAGAAAATACTTCCAGGAACATAATATGTTTGAAAAACTTGAATTTACTATTTACATTCAGGAGAAATGTAAATATTTTACTAAAAAATCAGTATTCTAAAAAAGCATATGGGATGAGATCCCATTTGTTTATTCCTTCCTTTATGTCCCTTGCTCTAGGGGACATATCAGTAAAGAAGTTGCTTTGTGAAATATCTGAGATTTTCTCGCCAATGTTCTCCTCTAGGACTTTAATCATTTCATGGCTGGTTTCACAGGAGAATTCTACAGAGCATTTAAGGAAGAGCTAACTTCTATTCTTCACAGACTATTCCAAAAATCCAAAAGGATGGAAGACTCCCCAACTCTTTTTATGAAGCCAGCATCATCCTAATTCCAAAGCCAGATAAAGATACAACAAAGAAAGAAAACCTCAGGCCAATATCGCTGATGAACATAGACTCTAAAATCCTCAACAAAATATTGGCAAACTGCATCCAACAATACATTAAAAAAATCATTCACCATGACCAAGTGGGATTCATCCCAGGGATGCAGGGGTGGTTCAATATTCAGAAATCAGTAAATGTAATACATCATATAAACAAAAGCAAAGACAAAAATCACATGATCATATCAATAGATTAGGAAAAAGCTTTTGATAAGGTACAACACACATTTATGAAAAAAACACTCAGCACAGTGGGAATAGACGGAGCATTCCTCAATATAATAAAGACCATATTTGAGAGACCTACAGCCAACATCATACTCAATGGGAAAAAACTAAAAGCTTTTCCACTAAGATCAGGAACAAGATAAGGTTGTCCACTTTCACCACTTCTATTCAATATAGTACTGGAAGTTTTAGCCACAGTGATCAGACAAGAAAATGAAATAAAAGGCATCTAAATAAGAAAGGAGGAAACAAAACTGTCACTGTTTGCAGACACCATGATATTGTACATGGAAAATCCTGTAGACTCCACGCAGACACTGCTCCACCTAATAAATGAATTTGGCAAAACAGCAGGATACAAAGTCAATATCCAGACAGCAAAGGCATTTTTGTATACCAACAATGAAAAAGCAGAAGCAGAAATCAGCAAAAAAATCCCATTCAATACAGTAAAAAGAAAAATAAAATACCTAGGAATAAACTTAACCAAGGATGTAAAAGGCCTGTATGCAGAAAACTACACAACACTGAAGACAGAAATCAAGGAAGACACAAACAAATGGAAACATATACCATGTTCATGGATTGGAAGAATTAACATCATCAAAATGTCCATACTACCCAAAGTAATTTACAGATTCAATGCAATATCTATTAAAGTACCAATGGCATATTTCACAGACATAGAACAAACACATCAAAATTTTATATGGAACTATAAATGACCCCCAATAACAGCTGCAATTTTGAGAAAGAAGAACAAAGTAGGAGGGATCACAATACATGATACCAAGCTGTATTACAAGGCCACTGTTATCAAAACAGCCTGGTACTGGCATAAAAACAGGCACATAGACCAGTGGAACAGAACAGAGAGCCTATAAATAAATCCAAATTTCTATGGCCAATTAATGTTCAACAAAGGGGGCCGTAACATAAAATGGAGTGAAGATAGCCTCTTCAACAAACAGAGAACTGGAAAATGAAAAAATGAAAAAAAATGAAACTCAAGCACCAACTTACACCATATACCAAAATAAATTCAAGGTGGATAAAATTATGCTCTTTTTATTCTCAAAGGAAACGAATTAATTTTTAAGGTTTTTAATATTCTCTTTTTTAATGTTTCAATAATTATCATGTATCTGTACATTATAACCCATATTTTTCTATATCCTTTGAAGAGAGACCTTCAAAAATTGTATTAAGAACATCATTAATTTGTGTGAGAATGCATATTTAATGCTAAAAAAGTCAGATAATTGTGAGTAATAGTTTTACATATGATTTTTATATTTTGTATAGTATAATTTGATATATTCTTGAGCAATTTTAGAGTATGTATCAAGATCTTCAAAATGTTAATTACCTTACAATTCTTGAAATTTAACTTTTGAAAATATTTCTAAGCACAGAACAAGATTTGTCTCTCTCTGGGTTTGTTAAAATTAGAGGCATTCATAAAATAAGAAGCTGTTTAATACTGATAAAAAACTATTCAATAAAATATTGTTCAGCAATGTAAAATATTTTGACATGGCATATTAATAATATTGAACAATTCTGGAGATAAAAATCTTAAATAAAAAGAGTAAGATAAAAATTATAGTTATACATATTGTCTTCATTATGCCTATTGGTTAAGTAATGGGTCAATAATCCTGTCATAGTTTTAAGTGTTTGCAATTGTATGCATCTCTTACTCATTTTGTCCTACTATATAAATATAGCTTCTGAATCAGATAAATTAGTTTGCTTCACTCCAAGAAATAAATATAAAGTAAAAAGGCTGATTTTAACAATTATTTTTTATTCTATGTTATTTTCTTCCATCAATTGAGCTGATAATTAGCCTCTATTTTCCTTTTAAACACCTCAGTCAATTGAAATTTTGAAAGTTGCCATTACAAATTCCTTCCTCTGAACCCCTAGAGTTTATTTTCTTCTAAAACTACCTGTGATTATCAGAAGAGATAGCAGTCGACTTGCTAGTTTCTGAAGCTGCATGTAGAGGTAATCAATGATGAACTCCAGTAATTTCTCTTCAGTTAACTACATACAGAGAGAAGACAGTAGCACCTGTCTTAATAAGCTAGGTGAGAATGGCAGAGCAAAAATTGGCAGGGTTGAATAAATCTCCTCAAAGAGAGTCTATTTTGAGATCTTCAGATTAGATATATCACCCATATGCCACCTAATTAACAGAGACCAGTTTTTCTCTGAGCCACACTCTCAGGAATTGATAGAGTGAGAAAGAAATAATTACAAAGTACATTATTCTAGTGAACAATATTTTTAATGGGATAAAAATGAAATAATAACAGGATTACTACATTATAACTTATTTAATCTAACAAATATTTTCAAAGTGGTTACAACTTCTGTATTTTTATTATTCAAAATAATGAATGTTAATTTGTAACAATTTCAAATTGGTTCATGGTTCCATGGTAATCTTGCTGAGTCAATGCATTTCAGGTAGAGCCAATGATAAAAAATAATAAATACATAAATATTAATATTTTATTATAGGGCTAAGGGGTTGAGGGAGGCAGCATAGCTTGACATTGTTTTCTTTGAGAACCACTGTCTCCATGGTTCCATGGTAATCTTGCTGAGTCAATGCATTTCAGGTGGAGCCAATGATATCTACCTGGGCCAAGGAGTAGAAACATTACCTCATCTTGGTCAGTCCTGGTGGTTCCTCCCTTTCTGCACTCAGATATTGACTGAAAATGTCCAAATGAGTCCAACTAGGCTAATTTGAACAAACTGTGTATATATTTTCCAGGCCTATTGGATTAAAAAGATATTTTCTTCTTATTTTGTGATTCTATACTACAAGAATCCTGAAATTTGAGGTAAAACATAATAGCTCTAACATTGCTACTTGACTATCTAGATTCAATTATATCTGAAGTTTAACTCTTCAATTTTTAAATTAAGTGAGCCAGTGGTTTATTATTTTTAATATAATTATTGTCATTTGCTTAAACTATCTAGGATTTTGTTTATTTAAAAAGTACTAATGAACACATTAAACCAGTCAAAATTCTTATGATTTTGATAATAGAGAAGTGTGTTTGTTTTAGACATATAGAAAAAGTCTTTGTTTTCACCTTATTATCCCCAAAATTGCTATTTTGTACCCCCAACTCCATAGATACCTCCTTGTCACCATTTTTGTGTATGCATTCATTGAGCTAAAACTAGTATTTGCTATTTATATTATTTCATCGGGACATAATTTAACAAATTATTTAATCTAAGTAATAATCAGTTTGTTTTTAATGGTCTACTTCAGAAAGCTTTCAAATTGTATCTTTATAATAAACTATTATCTATGATCAAAAAGGAAAACTGTACTTGAACAAGAATTAAATTTAAAAAAACTGCAAATGAAAACAAAAAAAATAAAGGTAAAGTACAGTCTTCAAAAAAAAGGTTTAGAATTTTTATGAAAAGTTAGACTTTGGAGAAAGTAGTCAAGGAAATAGCAGTTGACTAAACTTCAAATTAGTTGTAACTAGAATAATAATAAAAATCTCTGGCAGAAAAGTTCCTTAAGCTGCAGAAACACAAACTAAAGCAGAGGGGCAAGTAAATATAAAAAAAACTTCCTAAAAATTAGAAAATAGCTAAAATTACTGCCAGAAAGCAAAGTCCTTCCCATATTAAAAAAATAATAATAATGAAAGTGTGCTTTACATTTTCCAACAAAAGATACAGGGTGAATCTTAAACTGTTTAAAACAATGTAAGGAGATAGCTCCCCCCCCCAAAAAAAAGAAGAAACTTTTAGGGAGAGAAGAGTATATATAGGAAGGACATTCTACTCATCCTTTGGAGAACATGGTGAAAAAAAGGTACAAGGAAAATATTGGTGCCTTGTAAAATTAAAGAAATGCAAAATATTTATGATACTCAAATTATAATGTATTGAATAATGCCCTTCAAAAGGCTATTTTTTGGGTGGCAGGGCAGTGGTACTAGTTAGACTCTGATTGGATGGGGCTGCAGGCTGGACTCCACAGTCACCTCTTGTCAAGTGGGGCCCAGACTGTGCTCTCTGGCTGGATGTTGCTACTGGCTGGACCCTGGGTTCGGGTCGAGCTGCAGGCAAGGCCTTGTAATCAGGCAGGGCCTGACTCTGTGCCTGAAATCATGTGGGGCAGTAGACTGTACCCCAAAACTGATCAAGGCTACAGACTGACCTCTACTGTTGGGCAAGGTCCCTGGCTAGGCTCTCTATTCTGTCAGCACCACCAGGGTAACCAACAGTTGTGTGGGGTGGGAGACTGTGCTCCTATCAGGCATATTTGCTGTGGCTCCCGTCAGGGTGGGAGTGTCGGCTATGCTCTGTGATTAGGTGGGGTCACTGTATGGGTTCCCTGCTTGAGTGAGACTTGGAGATACGTTCAACAATTGAACCAGGTTGGGCTCAATGGGCTGGGTGGTACCAAAGATGGCTTCCAAGGCCTCCAGGGGTTACTGTTTAAGATCTCTGGTTAATTGCAGCTGGAAACTGTTCTCAGCAGTTGGACAGGCTGCTGATTTGTGTCCCTGTGGAAGAGGCACAGGAAAATGACCCCACAACCAGAATATACCACTGGCTGAGGATCCAAGTCACAAGAGCTGCACACAAACACCGTGGTCAGATGGGGTCGCAGGCTAAATTTTATAGATGAGCAGAATCGCCCCCTATCTCCATCTTGCTGCTCTTGGGCAGTCTAGTCCTAGTGATTCCCCTAGTGTCTCCTGAGGTAAGTGGGCTTCCCGGGAAGGCCTCATAATGGGGAAACTCAATGTCCACAGTAGGCTCTCCTCCCTGGGGGAACCTCTCAGTTCACTGCTGCACTGGCCTGGGGTTCCATGATATGGTTAAAAAGCAATTGCTCCTTTTACCCTTCTATTTCAGTTTTTCCTCAGTTTTTGTGATCTAAGGTGTGCTTCAGCCTCATGCTCAGTTCTAGAATTTTCACAAAGATGTGTTGTCCATGGATGGTTGATGGTTTGTTTTTCCGTTGAGTAGGATGGAAATCAGAAGCCACCTAGTTCCCCACGTTACTGATGCTACATACCCTGGAGGAAAACATTTTTTAAAAAATCTGTGGCCTTAGGATAGGAACACTACATTTACAAAGAAATTACACTTTAAAAATGAGAAATGTCAGGTTCTCAGAAACAACATGTAAAAGAATGAAAAGATAAATCCTAGACTGTTAAAGATATTTTAAAATAATATATAAAAATGATAAAAATAATATATAAAATAATGATAAAAATGTTGTACAGAATAAATAAGACTCCCAAAAAGTCAGTAATGAGAATAGCAATTCAATAAGAAATAGGAAAGATTTAAAGAGGCCATTCACCAAAAAAAGATGTATGGATAGCAAATAAACGAATGGAAAGATGTTCAGCATGAATGGCCATTAAGAAAATGTGAATTAAAACCACAATGAAACATAATAATTATCCCCTGACTGGCTAAGATTAAAACGACTGGTATGACCACGTTTAGTAAGGATGTGAATTAACTGAAACTCTTCATATACTACTAGTGGGTTTTTAATAAGGTAATAATCTTTGGAAAACAGGCATTTTGTTAAAAATTTAAACATACATCTGCCATGTGATTTAGCCAGTTTACACCTAGGTATTTACCCTAAAGAATAGGATATACATATCCATATAAAGACTTGTCCACAATCTTTATAGCAACTTTATTTGTAATGTCAAAAAACTGAAATTAATTAAAATGTTAATTAACGACAAATGCAAGAATAAACACTGCAGTAGATCTATATAAGGGGGCATTACTGAATAATAAAAAATAAAACTATAGACTAAACTATAGACACCCTACAATATGACAACTTAGGTGAATGTCAAAGTTTTATTGCTAGGTGAAACCCAGACAGAAAAAAGTTAATATTGTGTGATTCTATTTGTATAACATTCTAGAAAATGCAAAGCATGCACTCTGTTGTGGCAGTTGTTGTCCCAGGATAAAAAGATAGAGAACTAAGATGGAATAGAGAGAGATTAGAGAAGGATATAGGAAACCTTTTAGGAATTATAAGTATTTTCATTATCTTAATGGTGTTCATGATTTCTAGGGTTGATATGCGTCAAAACTTATCAAATGGCACACTATAAACATGAAAACCTTATTTTATGTCAGTTGTGCCTCAACAAAGCTGTTTCCCAAACTTAATAAAAATGGTAAAAATCTCTCAGGAGTATAGACACAATAGACATTAACATAATATGAACTTGTATATTTAAGTCAGCGCGATACTGGTGAATGAATGAAAAAATGGGGCAGAGTCTATAGTTCAGAAATAGATCAGGCACATTCAAAAGTTTAGTACAGGATAAAGATGGTATCGCAAACTACAGAAGCAAAGATAGACTTTAAATACCTGGTATTGTAACAAATGAGAACCACACAGAGAAAGGTAAAAAATGCCCATATCTCTACACGTATAAGAATACAATCTCTAAATGCATCAGATACCTAAATTTAAAAAAAATGAAACATGCCAGTACTGAAGGAAATGAGTAAATACCTCTATGACTAGGATGTGACTGAAATTTAAATGCAAATAAAATTAATAAATTATACTGCATTAAAAATTAACATGCCAGAATTGACCATTAGGTAATTTATAATACAAATAACAAAAATATAAAATTACTTGCAAGATTTATAACAAAGGTATTGGTTATTCTACATAACTGATAAACATCTCTTACAAAATGAAGAAAAAATACAAAAAATGGGAAGCTCATATAAATATATAAATGGTCTTAAACATAGTAAGTTTTTTTATATCATTCATAACTTAAAATATGCAAATATAAAACTATCCTGGAATAGTATATTTTACATATTAGATTGGCAAATATGAGAGAATCTATCTTATATTCAATTGACAAGAATCAATTGTATCATCTTATCTTTTGACTGACCAGTGAAATTTTAAAAATTTACACTGAAGATATATTATTAATAAAAGTAGATAACAGGACAAGATTAATCACTGAAGCATTGGAGTGATTTTCATATTTAATTGATAAAATGAAAGAATAAGACTCTAAAATGTTATTATATATACATATACATATATACATGTTTATATAGGTATATGTGTATGTATATATATATGTATGTATATATATATCTGTGTATATACATATACATATAGTCTGTTCAGAAAAAATCCAGCCATTGTTAATATAACCTGAATGGTTTCCACAACATCAATGAAACTTGGCAGCCAAGGAGACTAGACTGGAATGTGCATTTGTGAACAAAGACAACTTTGCTATACTAGTCAGTGGTGGTGGTAAAGGCCATGGAATGAGTACATATACTGTGTGGTGCTTGCATTCAAAATGACTGAGCAAGTAGAGCAACAAATCTGCATCAAATTTTACTTTATTTTATTTTGTTAAAGATTTTATTTATTTTTAGAGAGAGGGGAAGGGAAGGAGAAAAAGAGGGAGAAAAACATGTCCCCTATTGGGGACCTGGCCCATAACCCAAGCATGTGTTCTGACTAAGAATTGAACCAGGGACCCTTTGCTTCACAGGTTGGTGCTCAATCCACTTCCACACTAGCCTGGGCTACATCAAATTTTATGTTAAGCTTGAACATTCCTCCACAAAAACTCTTTGGATGATTCAGAACACTGCCACTATGGGCAACTGGTGATTGGCAGTTTCATCACAACAACGTGTCCACTCCTGCTGTCTTGTGCAGTTTTTTGGTGAAACATCAAATCTCCCAGGTGACTCAGCTCTGCTACAGCCCAGATTTGGTGTCCTGTGACTTCTAACTTTTCCCAAAATTAAAATCACATTTGAAAAAGAAGAGATTTCAGAATATCAATGAGATTCAGGAAAATCTGAATCTCAGATTCAGGGGAAGCTGATGTCAATTGAGAGAACGTGAGGTTCCAAGTTGTCTACTTTGAAGGGGACTGAGGTGTCATTGTCCTACATACACTATTTCTTATATCTTGAGTTTTCTTCAGTAAATTTCCCTGTTTTTCATATTACATGGCTGAATATTTTCTGGAAAAACCTTGTACATTTAAATATATATATATATTAAATATATAAATATATATTAAACATATATGTATCATTTTCTTATATTTTAGAAAACAAGAAGAATATACTAATAACTATAATATTAGTACTACCAAGTCATATAGGCAAGCAGAATGGGTGAAGTGGGAGCAAGTAATTATTCTTTTTAATTTAATTTTGGATTTTTGGACTATATTAAATTTTTTACATAGTTGACTAGAATTTACTCTGGCTTTCTCCTACACTAGACTGTGTCCCTGATCCCATGCTAAGTCTGCTGAAAGAAACAGCACTGCCGAGCCCCCCCAAAATATGCACATGTTTAAACTACCTTGCCAAACCATTTTCATTAATTCTTTACTCACCTCTTCTGCAATTTTCAATTTCCACACAACTATCCAGTCCTTTTTTCTGCCTCCCCCTTTTCTCCTCCCAATGGTCCTTTTTTGTTCCTTATCTGTTCTCCCTTCAAAAACCTCAGTTACCTTCATCATAGTTGTAGCTGAGCTCAGATTATACTGAACTCTCTGTCCTCAACTGCAGCAGTCTGGATAAAATTTGCCTAGTAGATTAAGAAGTTTTAAAACATTTTTCTTTAAAAACACTCAGTTTTAAAAAAGCAGTAAAAACAAACCAAAACTTTTAATTTGAGTTAATAGGTTTGCTTTTTACAAAAATATGGATTCACAAGTTTAAAACTAAATGGATAATTGGTTGGATTCTGTCCACAAACTTAATATACAACATGGTCTATGTTTTTGTAATTCCCTGCTTATTGTGAAGAACACCAGTATTTCTTCATTTGTTCCTTCCCTGAGTTCTTATTGCTAAAGAACCCTAGGAACTTAACACAAAGATGGCACCCGTCTTCTTCTACCACAATTTATAAAAGGTACAGGAGTCTCATCAGTCCTCTCTCCTGATGGGCATGATTGCCAGAAGATTCTATCTAAAATTAGTGGGGAGAGTGAAAAAAATACACATATTTTAGGGAATACAACATCATTGGCTTCTATTCACTAAAAATGGTCTAAGTGATTTTTGTTGCCTGTACTTCTGGTGACTTACCCAAGAAATGATTTCCTATACCAATGTCAAGTACCTTTTCCTTATTTTTTCCCCTAGAAGTTTTATAATTTCATGTCTTACATTTAAATCATTGATCATTATTGAGTTTTAAAAAGTAAGTATCTTAATGTTGGAGCATCTCTCCTATGGCATACCTCCACTGCATCAACAGAAAACACAGAGAGCAAATCAAAGATTTCTGGGAATTGCTAAATGGAGGTATTGCAAATGAACCTACAGAACCTTTGGAGCCGATGAATATGTTCATCATTTTGATTGTAGTGGTCATCACAGATGTATGTACATATTAAAACTGTACATATGCACTAGTTAGTACAGTTTATTAAACATAAATTATAAATCATAAAAGTGATAAAAATTCATATTTGTTTTTGTATTAATTTCTATCCATTTTCTCTTTTGTCCTCAATAGCTATACTTTTCCTGATTTTCCATTGCTTTTTCCAAGACTTAAATATTCACCCATTACAAAAACCAGTTTAGATTTGATAAAACATCTTTAATTATAAGAAACATAACTTGTCTAATATTTAAACACATTTTTACTTCAACCAGTGTTCAAGGTCATGAATGATTAATCACATGATGAATGTTAGCTGCTGAAAATTATACCCATAGATTCATGGAACACCAATAAATCTATGCTGAAAAGGAACACTTCAGTGATTTTTTTTAGTTGAGTGGTTCCAACATTTTATATTTTACAGGTCATTATTTAAAAATAAAAATATACTTAAATTTAGCATTTTTTTATTTTACCTGAAAAATTAACATTTAAGATATTGTTTGCCATTGCTTCATAAATATTTTGTAAAAGCCAGTCCTGAGATTATGTTCTTAGAATTAGAGACAAAAAATATAAAGTTTCTTAATATTTTAATGTTTTCGTTTTTATAATTTTAATATGTTTTATCTTTGTTAATTTTTAAACAAATTTTAATATGTTTTCATTTTTACAATTTTATTTAGATATGATTAAATTTTTTCTTGAAATCGTATCTATACCTATCTATTTTTAAAATAGGATTATGGATGAAATGTGATGTATTCATATTCCCATGAACATTGCATCCAAGGTTTGGAATTAAAGGCCAAGTCATTAAACTGATGAGGGTATTCTGTCATCACAGAATAAAGACAAAAGAGAAGAAAATAATTTTGCTATTTTTATCAATTTTGTATTTAGTACTTGAATGACTACCTTGTAAATGATATTGTGTGACTTGTGTGACCTTTTTTTAAATTTGGGTGGAAAATAATTCAAAGTACAATTAATTTATTTAAAAATACTTTTTTTAAATTTAATTTTTGTTCAAGTACAGTTTTCTGTCTTTTACTCCCATCCCAGACCACCCTTAAGAGATTTCAAGAGCAGAGATCAAAATAGCAAAAAGTTGGAGGTTAAGTATTTTGTGAACTTTGCAGCATACAGTAAATGTACTAATAGATTGTATTTTTTTCAAGTTGTTACTTTTTCTAAGTACAGATGGTTTCATCCTCTCTGAAGAACTTCTGTAGGTGTCTCTCACTTATAAGACATCTTATTTCTAAAATAAATTGAAATTGAAACTTGATTGGATAAAAGGAACATTCTTCCTTTGAATCTAATCCCTAGAAGTGTCAAGAAAAGGAATTCTAAAACTTAACATAGACATTTCTATTACACAGAAAAACATTTTACTATGGTAATGTTTAACACATATCAAGTATACTTACATTTGTTAATTCCTCTATTTTAGCCTTAATTTTCTTGTTTGGAAAATAGGAATAATAATACCTGCCAACTTTTCTGATATAAAAAAATGAATTACAGTTTATTAAGTGGTGTCAAACTAATACAGAGTTATATACATTGAAAGATAGGCTGCAGAGTCTAAAGTGAAGTCTTCTCAATCATCGTTCTTCAAAATTCATCTTCTAATCATCTTCTGTGGTTTGAATTACTTTGCTACCTTCCAAGTACTCAAATTTAGAACAAACTTGAACTGGAATAATTTGGTATATGTGCTTTTATTAGTCAGTATGTGTAAATAATCCCAATGGGGGTGCATAAATACAGAATTGTGAACATGTTCTCAGGCATGAGTGTGTGCTGTTACAAAAGAAAACACCCTGCCAGGATCACTGTATAGTACAGACTTGGCAATGGCATTGCCAAAATAACTCCATATGCTACAGGGACAGTGGGAAAACTACACTTATTTTATAGAATACACCATCATTGCCTTTTATCCACTAAAAATATCTAACATCTATTAAACCATTAGAGTACACTTTTATTGTTATTTTTCTAAAGGTAGATTATAAAGAATTTAATATGGATGTGGCTAAGAGCCAATATAGAACTCAGATAAATTATCTATAGTGAGAAACCAGGAAAATTAGATTGAGATAAAGGTCCAAAATGCAGAATATTTTAGAGATAGTTCTATAAATTAATACATTAAGCAGAATCTCAAATTGTACTTGTTGCATTTGAGGGGACGTAGGTCTCAAGCATGACGATACACCAGAGATTTCCAAGGACAATACCATAACAAGCCTTGCAAGGTGTTCCTTCTGTTGGATGCTCCTCACTAGTGTCCTCGACTCTACACAGGTGTTTTATATTACTATATATGGTAGACATCCTCTGCTTTCCCTTCCACTTATCTTTTTATACTACTTTACTGTATGTGCATTTTGCTTACAGAAATATGAAGTGATCGCCAGCAGCAGCCAGAAGGCAGGAGAAAAGCATGGGATGGATTCCCTAGAATGACATTTTGATTTTAGGTTTCTGGTTTCTAGTATTGCAAGAGTACTATTTCTGCTATTGAAAGTTACTGAGTTTGCGGTAACTTGTTATAGCAACCATTGAAATCTAATATGAGACTAGGAAACATTGAGGTTATGTGTTATGTTTGGGAATGGTTGTTAGATCCCTGATTGACATTTTGAAGAAGTACCCAAGAGAACTCAAAAGACTGGAGCTTATATTTTTATTCTTTTTTCTAATAGTAGTTAGTATACTAACTAGAAGAAGATTATATTTATTAAGCTTGTGATTACATTTAGTATGCCTTTTGTATGGGATGTTGACAGTTATTTTCTGAGTTAAATTTTCTACTGCTCTCTAGAGGCACAGAAACAAACAGGGTCAAGTGGCCTTGGAAGAGTCAAATATATTTCGAGTTGACATTGTTGCTCAAAAGAAAATAAGACAATTTGGGAGTAAAGGGGATTATTTTGTAGTTGTCTGGAAATTTCTAAAATTAGCAAATGGTGTGTGTAAGGATTCCCTTTGCCTTTATTTTGAGTGATTTCAACTGTCAGTAGCAAAAACAACAAAAAATGAAATTTGCTTAAACACTAAAAGAAGTATTAAAATTACTTAATGTAAAAGTACATATGTACACAGAGAAAAGAGAATAAGAATTAGTCTTAGTATTAAGACTATTAATTAAGACTTTTTTAAATACATATTTTGTTCTCAATATTAGTATTTTTCAGGTATTTATAGGGATGGAATGAATTTGGTGGAAACAGCATTTCAAATTCATGCACATATTACTCATCACGTTGCTATTTAAAAAAATGGCATTCACACTGGCTGGTGTGGCTCAGAGGGTTGAGCACTGGCCTGCAAACCAAAGGGTCACTGGTTTGATTCCCAGTCCAGGGCACATACCTGGCTTGCAGACCAGGTCCCCAGTAGGGGGCATGCAAGAGGCAACCATACTTGGATGTTTCTCTCCCTCTCTTTGTCCTTCCTTTCCCCTCTCTAAAAATAAATAAATAAAATCTTAAAAGACGTGACATTCGAATGTTTAAATGACTACCTAAATTTACAAGGTAACAACCTGTATTTTCCAAGAGACACCTTATTATTTAATTTGTTACTGCAAAACATCATCTGTGTTATCCTTGTGATAGGAAAAAAATGAAAGTGGGCATTTAAAGAAAACTGTACTTGAACAAGAATTTTAAAAAATTAAAATTAAATAAATAAATAAATAAATAACCAAAAAATAAAAAATAAAAAAATAAAGATCTTGACTACTAAATTTACACTGGGAAATGAAAGCATTTCAATGGTCAAGTTTACAGAATGTTATTCTCCCTTTGAAAAAAATTCATTGACTTAGGCTGATTTTGATGATCTAAAAAGAGGTTCTAATTAGAAAGGATGCTGCTTAGTCTAAAGCACTCAGAGTTCTGACTTTAACAAAACAAAACAAAACAAAGTACATTTTGAAAGGAATACTGCATGAAAGAAGCATTTGGTAAACAACTTTAGAATATAATGTCAGGGTGTGATATATAGTGAAAGGTAATAAGAAAATATTGTAATACTGTGATGTGATCAAACACTGAAGTGAAAACTGCAACAGTGTTTATCTCAAATGATTACATTTTAAAGCACATCTGGACTTCAATACAGTTTGCAGATTGATAAACTGTGCAATAAACCAATATCCTATTTACTAGAGTGGTAAGTCAGGCAGTCAGATGAGACTGAGTCAGAAATATACAATTTATGGGTCTTAAATGTATTTCAGAGATTAAACCAGAGTCATTCCATTACTTGAAATAATTTTTTAAAACTCACTTTTCATCATTTTATTTATTATTTTCTTTTTAAAAAGCTTAATCCGTATTTCTTTGACTTTCCATTCCCAGGTTCAAGCAGCACAACATTTTCTGTGGAATTTTGAATGCACGTGTTCCTGAAACTCTGATTTAATTAACAGCAAGTGATATCTCAAATGCTCTCAAAATGCCCTAAACCTGAAGTATGCCCCTGCAGGAGCTGCTGCATTTGTGGAACGCCGACTCTGCACTTCAGAGCAGGCACTTGTGAAGAAATTATGACTGCAATAACTTCACAGTGATCAACATGTAGGAAATAAGTCAATGCGTTTTGCAGTATATTTAAATTTTTTCTTTAAAAGAAATGTGGGTATGTCAGGTATCTGTTCTTTAGTAGTCTTGTATCTTATGTTAAAAAATATTGAATTCCCATCAAGTGTTATTTATTATGCTAAGCGCTAAGAATACAAGTGAAATAGACAGACAGAAAAGATAAAATTTTAGAAGAGTAACTTTATACTGTAATGGTAAAAAAAAAAAAAAAGAAGCCTGAAGCACCCTGCCAAGGGGAGGTAGCTACAGTAGGAGGAAATGACCTGTGAGATGTGTTGTGGGGGACAAGTCAAAGTAACATGGTCAAGAAAGAAGAAGGAGTCTGGGAAGCTGAAGGAGTATCCAAGAGGAAGAGAAAGAATAAGGAAAGACATGTATAGAATTAACATTGTAAAATTTATTTTCAAAAGTTTATTTTATCATGGGCTTTCCTTGAGAAAAGTGCTAAATTTTTAGATATGCAATTTTTTATTTAAATTATTATTTTTATTTAATTCTTGTTCAAGTACAGTTTTCTGTCTTATATTCCCAGCCCTGCCCTCCCCCAGTGCTCCCCACCTCCCTCCCATTTCCACCCCCCACCTTAGTTATTGTCCATGTGTCCTTTATACTTGTTCATGTGAGTCCATCCCCTTTTCCCCTATGATTCTCTCCCCTCTCCCCTCTGGACCCTGTCAGCCTGTTCCGTATTTGAGTGCCATTGGTCATATTTTGCTTGCTTGTTTGTTTTGTTGTTTAGATTCCTGTTAACGGTGATATCATATGGTATTTGTCTTTTATCACCTGGCTTATTTCGCTCAGCATAACGCTTTCCAGTTCCACCCATGATGTTGCAAAGGGTAGGAGTTCTTTCTTCCTTTCTGCAGCATAGAATTCCATTTTGAAACCATCCTGAAAAACAGGTACTTTCCCCCCCCCTCTGTGTTAGATGTGAAGAGTAAAAACAGCCCTGGCTGGTGTGGCTCAGTGGATTGAGTGCTGGCTTGAGAATCAAAGGGTGGCTGGTTTGATTCCTGGTCAGGGCACATGACTAGGTTGCAGCCAGGTACTTGGTGTGGGGGGTGCTCGAAGGCAACCACATGTTGCCTCTCTCCCTATCTTTCTCCTTCCCTTCCCTTCTCAAAAAATAAATAAATAAAACATTTTTAAAAAGAACAAAACAGTTCAGAGTTTGTTAGAATGTTAAGTGTAAGGCATACATATAGTGCTATAAACATGAGCTAGAGCTAGACAAGAAGCAGTTTAAAGAGGAGCCAATCTTTTGAGTTAATAAATTTAATTTTTGGTTCACAGATGATGAAACATTGATGCTAGGTTGTCATCAGAGAACTGACATATTTACTGAACGTTTGAGATCCGTTACTCTGGCCCTTCTGTGGAGGGTGGGTTCAAGACCACAAGATGAAAGCCACACATGCTGGGAAGTTAAACTGCTGAAGAAGATGCTGGGAACAGGTCTGGGAAGAGTGGGGGCAGGGCAAGAGGAGTCATCTTTACTTCCGTTGGTAATTTGACAATGACCTGCTTCTTCCACAGCTCCATTTTTACCTAGGTGAAATATTCACCATAAGAATTAAAACAACAACAACACCAAGCAGCTTTGTGTAGAAGGAAGGAGGTAACCATTTTTAAAGGTGACGTTTCCCTCTTCAGTCTCCTGGAGCGAAATGCAATCGTCTTGCACTCGTGACATAAAGAAGATGGCAGACACTTTCGATTTAGAGTGCCACTAGCCTCCGTGCCTGGGCATTTAAAGGTATTCTTCCTACTATTAGGTTTTAGGTCTGAAGGTATGTGTGACAGCAAGATAGACCAGAAGCCAAATATTTGGATGGCAGACAGAGATGGGAGACTCAATGATGAACTAGAGACCAAACAACCAAAAATTCAAAATTACAAAGTGTTAGCAAAAGCTGTTCGTGTGGAATCAGCAATGTAGGTATGACTACCAGTTCTGGCCAGTCTTAGAGAATGGCACCCGTGTTGATTCCAGCCCAGCTTTCTCATTGACATAGTGAGGCGTGGCTTGATAAATTCTAAAGTTCCTGCATGTTCTGGTTATAATAGGATGGTTATAGTATGGTTTCTGCATGGTTCTGTTTTCAGTGGATGTCTCGGCAGGTACATTGAAAGACAGAAGTGAGGAGAAAGCAATGTGAAGATTATTTAGTTCAAGCGTGAGTATTACCTGATTCCCTCTCCAGGCATCCCTGAAAGAATCCTCACATTCTAGCAATAATTGATACTTTAAGTGAATATTTTATCAACCATATTCCAAGGACCATAACTATTTTTCAGTAGAGAACACATTTTAAAAAATAATTATAGGAAAGGTGAGTACTAGCATTAGAAAAATTAAAACTTAATTTAATGAAAAATATTGGCAAATATAAACAAAATATCTCAACTTAAGTAATGATTTTTTTTAGGCATTAAGACACTACCTTTAGGATTAGTGAAATCAATTTCTAAAAACAATTTGAATCAAAATTCAAATCAAATATTATGATTTTTAACACTATCCTCTTTATATAGTAAACAGCAAACATAAAAATACATTTATTACAAAATATGGCACTATACAAATACTTAAAGCTACTTTTAAATCTCCATACTATGTCATTATGATGTCTATTTTTATTTATGCCTATGATATTTATAGTTCTTATTTTGATATGTTCCTGGGGTTAAAGAATTTTTACATACAACGTATGTACTATAATTCTAAAGCCAAAAATGGTTACGGGCTCTGTGTTTTCAATTGCTATTTGTGTTGGATCCAGTTAATTCTCCAAAGGCAGTTTTTCCAGTTACTGATCATTAATCCAAGTTTTATTTTCATTTGCTACATCAGTGATTTGTTTAATCCTTTTCTATATGTCTTTTTTAGCTTAGTCCTCCACAAACTAAGCATACTTTAATGTTTTAGCGTTATATTAATCAATGTTTTGTTTGTTCTTATATATTATTAAACACTTACAGATGTTCATATATTTATGTTCATAGCAGCATTGTGCACAATAGTTAAAACATGGAAGCAACCTAAGTGTCCACTGGACGACGAATGGATAAGCAAATTGTTGTGTATATACACAGAAGAATATCACTCAGCTTTAAAAAAGGAGATTCTAACATATGATATAACCAGAATGAAACTTGAGGACATTATGCTAAATTGAAGAAGCCAGTTTCAAATATACATACACAATATAATTCTACTTATGTGAGGTACTTAGAGCAGTCAAAATCACAGAGATAGAAAATAGAATGGTAGTTTCCAGGGACTGAGGAAAAATGAGGAAAAGGGGAGTTATTGTTCAATGTGTATGGAGTTTCAGCTGTAGAAGATAAAAAGCGTCCTGAAGATGGATAGTGGTGATGATAATACATCATCATGAATATACTTAATGTCACTGAAGTGTACATGTAAAAATGGTTATGACAATAAATTGTATGTTGTACTTCACTATAATAAAAGATATTGAGAAAAATAAAAACAAACAAGAAACACATAAGAATGTTTTATGTGTATCTAATCTAGTTACTAAATCCTTCAAAAGCTTTCTTTTATACTAGATCAGTGATTTTCGACTTTTTCACCTCACTGTAACCAACTAGTGGGATTCCACTGCTTACTGCCCACAAGCAGTAACTTCCAAGACAGAGGCTGGTGGAAAGAAAAATGAATTTATTTGTATTTACTTAAACATATACGTAGCACATTGCTTGATGCCTACCACTCTGTCACCAGGGGAGGATGTGCTTTTGTGTGCAGGAATGGGGCATGGGGCTTGTCGCCCAGCCACACCACCTTCAGAGACCTGCCTCCCAGGACATGCTGGCCCAAACTTTCTCTCCCCAACTACTGCCTTCTTTTTACTGGCCTTGTGCCCAGCACGTACATTGTTACTGCTCAGCCTGAACCTCCCAGGGAGGGGTCCAGACCCTGATCCCCCAACTATGCTGGAGTTATAGCTGACAGACCTGCACTGGCATGGGCTGTGGGCAGCAGCTGCCATGGTCCCCTACCTGGGGAAGAGGCTCAGGGTTTGCCAGCCCAAACTTCCCTGAATCTGCTGGCCTGAACCTCCCCCCACCTACCCTATTACTTGAAACCTGCTGCACTCCAGAACAGGCATGTTCTGGAGTGCTATGGCAGTAGCACTGGGGATCCCTCTGGCTAGGCCCTTGGCTCGGAACCTGAGCCCTCAGCTTCAGACTCACCAGCCAGGAGAGGAGGAGCAGAAGTACTTGGCATTTGTGTGTGCTCTGCTTTTAAAGACCTCCCTCATAATCCCCTGTGTGGCAGAAATAGATGGGAGGGTATGTCTCTCCCTTCCCATCACCTTTTTAGCCCTTGGTATCAGACTTATGCACCCTTTTTTTTGCTGTGTCATGCATGTATTGTCCTAGTTGCTAGAGCAGTGCATGTATGTACCATCATGGATGCACTTTCACCCACCCCCATTTCTTGGAGGGGGTCCCTTCATTACAATTTCCCCCTTTAACACTCTGGACACTTGTAATCTTTCAAGGGCAGATGGATGAAGGTCTCCTTCTTAACTACTTTCTGCTGGCCAGTTGGTGTGGTCCTACTTAACCACTGGTCCAGAGGTCCCTAACAAAAAGGGGTGTGGAGTGAGGGGGAGCTTTCATGCAAGGGAGAAGGATCTTGCAAAATCTAGGTCTGTTCGCTGCCTGCCCCTGGAAAGCAGCATGTGTGATGTCCAAAGAAGGGCATTATTGAGTGAGTTGTCATCTTTGTCATATTCTGGAGGTGATAAATTTGGCAAGAGGGTAGAAAGCACAATCAGAACCATAACAGCTAAATGACAAAGGTAAGGACTAATTCTATAGTATCCCTAATGAGAAAAAGTGGTTTCCTAGGAAGATGTACAAGGCACGTCACACTGATCTGAAGCCCTACTGTCTACTATACTCAAATTAGGCTGAAAGGAATATCCTGAGATTTCCTCCTTTAACACTCCTGAACACTTTCTGTTCAAACTATTAAGGCAGAAAAGAACGCAGTTTTAAAGCAAAGCAAACAGTTACCTCTACTTCACCAACTCAACCATTTTAGCCAAACTGTTGTGTCCCAGCAGGTGGTGAAGCAGGTAGGCTCCTCTAGTAGGACCTATACTTTTCTGAGTCTGTGAAACTGTCTTTTGAGACATTCAGTTACAAGACCTGGTATGATACTAAGCAATAACAATTTCGTATCATCAGGTTAAACCATTCAACTCTCAAGTGAAAACAAACTTTGAAGACAGTTAGCTGCACTAAGGGCCAATGTTTATGATTGAGGATTGTGATTTTCCTTAAAACCTGATTCCCCTAAAAATCACTCTCACTGGCCTCAAAAAGGCTGCTAGTTTTCAATTATGCTGCATTGTTTGCATAAAAACGACAAGGAAAGCAATGAACAAACAAGCTTTTTAAAGTCTGCTTTGCTGGAACTTCCACAGGAACATTTTCATTGACCCTAAGACATCTTTTTGAGACACAGAATCCAAGCCCCATAATTGCTGTCTGGCTTTGGCTATAGTACCTGTATTTTTCACATCCTTGAGGTTCCCATTATGTCTTAAGATTACTCCTTGCCATCTTTTAGGAAAGCAACCTTTGTTCCTTCCCTAGAAAGAGTGCCATGAGCCATGTGACTGAATAGGGTACCAGGCTATTTATCCAGTGTGCTTTTGCTAGCTTCGAACATCTATCTTATTTCCTTGAGGCTTTCTGATAACAACCAGAGTCCAGGCATGACATTGCAGTCAAAGTCTTGGTTACTGAAGCCATAATTTGAAACCAGTATTATTGGTTTCTTGAAAAGAAAATTTTATATTATTACTCATTAAGAATGCCAAATTCTAGAGGTTCAGGTAGTGAGAAAAATACAAAGCAAAAGGAATAGCCTGTCCTTTCGATATCTATCAAAATTGTATTTCCATGCCTCATATCTTTCATCACTGTATTTCCTATCTTAATGTGAAGTTTGAACTCTTAGGAGCCTCAATTTCTTTTCAAAACTGAAAGAAAACAAAAATCTAAAGGAAAGGCAGATTTTCCAAAAAAAGATAAGAAGGGGCAAAAACTAGCTTTAAAATCTTATCTTCCACCACCCGGTCACACTAACTGGTCACATAGACGATCTTTCTCAGGTCCCAAATAACACAAAACCCCAATGTTGGAAGCATTCTCTCTCCCCAGCCAGCTCTCTGGCACCAGACAACCATTCCTAGTCCGAGTGACATGAAGCCCAATGACAGAGATATGTCTCGTCACAGCCATATTCTACCTAGCACCAGTGTCACAAAGCCCAAATGGCAGAGGCATTCTATTACCTACCAGTGTCCATTGATCTCCTGGCCAAGACATGAATGACCTCTTGACGCCTAGTCTCATGGCAGAGACATGCTCTCTTGCCTCAACTGGCTCTAACTGGCAACAGATGACCTTTCTTAGGTCTAAATGGCACAAATCCCCAAAGAGTAGAGACATGTTCTCACAAGAACCAGTACCAAAAATTACCTTTCCTAGGTCCCAATGGAAGAGATAAGACTCTCACTTTACCTGGACTCTAATTGGCCCCAGTGACAAAAGGTCCCATTGGCGGCAACAGGGGATTCCTGATATCCACAAAATAGCAAAGTTCCCCAAGTCCCCAAAAGATGAGAAAGTAAAAAACAAAACAAACAAAACCTAAAGCAAAGAGTAACTGAACCCAAACACTGAGGTTTCTTCCCTTAAAAAAGAAATTACATCCTAATATGGTCTCTACAACCTTCACAAACCTTCTTACTCACTCAGGAATACATACGTGGTTTTGCTGTGAGTCCAAAGTTTGGAATCCAAATTCAGCAGAACCCCACTATCCCTAAGAACCTACAAAGTTGCTTTTGGTTTTCTGGGATTTTCAGTGTAGCAGTGGCTTGTTCTCTATCTGCCATCAAGCTCTTAGTGCCCTGTTTCAGTTTTGGGAATCCCAGGTATGCCACTTTCTCTTGGCAAATCTAGACTTTGTGGGGTGATATATCTCCCTTTTGCTGAGTGATTTAGGACTGTGATGGTGTTAAACAAACAGTCCTCATAGGTGCTGCTGGTTATCAATATGTCATCTATACATTTCAGAAGAACTCATTATTTCAACTGAATATACTGAGATTCTCCTCTCCCCTTTTAAGACCTTGGCTAATACTCCACCAAATATAGTCAAGGAGTTCTTAAATCCTAACAGCAGCATAGTCCAGCACTATTGGGGAGTAACTTTTGTTTCTGGGTCCTGCCATTCAAAGGCAAACAGTAAGTAGTTGAGCCTGTTTTTCATCTATAGGGATACATAAAAATACATCCTTAAAGTCTAGGAATGAAAACCATTTGCTATCTCTAAGCACCATGGTTAACAGAGTATGGGGGCTGGGCATACTGTAAAGTGAATGTCCTGACAATGTCATTTATGGCTCAAACATCCTCTACCAATTGGTATCCATCACAGTGAAGCTTTCTGGCTGGCAAATGGAAAAGTTAAAGGGAGACTGGAAGGGCCTATTTAGTCCCAATCTTAAGAATTTCTGTAAGGAAATTCTCTAAGGAATCTCCTCTAAGGGTCCCCCCACTTTTAAATATATTTTATCGTTAAAGCTATTACAGTTGTCCCATTTTCCCCCTTCACTCCCCTCCACCATGCACACACCTTCCCACCCACATTCTCCCCTTTAGTTTATGTCCATGTGTCATACTTATAAGTTCTTTAGCTTCTATATTTCCCATACTATTCTTGCCCTCCCCTTATCTGTTTTCCACCTACCATCTATGCTACTTATTCTCTGTACCTTTCCCCCCCTCTCTTCCTCCCACTCCCCTGTTGATAACCCTTCATGTGATCTCCATTTCTGTGGTTCTGTTCCCGTTCTAGTTGTTTGCTTAGTTTGTTTTTGTTTTAGGTGCAGTTGTTAATAATTGTGAGTTTGCTGTCATTTTACTATACATGTTTTTTTATCTTCTTTTTCTTAAATAAGTCTCTTTAACATTTCCTATAATAAGGGCTTGGTGATGATAAACTCCTTTAACTTGACCTTATCTGAGAAGCATTTTACTGCCCTTCTATTCTAAATGAAAGCTTTGCTGTATAGAACAGTCTTCAATGTAGGTCCTTGCCTTTCATTACTTCAAATGCTTCTTTCCAGCCCCTCTTGCCTGTAAGGTCTCTTCTGAGAAATCAGCTGGCAGTCTAATGGGAACTCCTTTGTAGGTGACTGTCTCCTTATCTCTTGCTGTTTCTAGGATTCTCTCCTTCATTTTAATCTTGGCTAATGTAATTATGATGTGCCTTGGTGTGTTCCTCCTTAGGGCCCACTTGTTTGGGACTCTCTTAGCTTCCTGGACTTCCTGGAATTCTATTTTCTTTGCCAGATTGGGGAAGTTCTCCTATATTATTTGTTCAAATAAGTTTTCCACTTGTTGCTCTTCCCTTTCCCCTCTGGTACCCATATAATTTGGATGTTGGAATGTTTAAAGATGTACTGTAGGTTCCTAAGCCTTTCTTTATTTTTTAAAATTCTTGTTCCTTCCTTCTTTTCTGTTTGGTTGTTTCTTTCTTCCTTCTGGTCCACTCCATTGATTTGAGTCCCAGTTTCCTTCCCATCACTATTGGTTTCCTGTACACTTTTTATTTATTTCACTTAGTGTAACTTCATTTTTCCATCTAATTTGCAACCATATCAACCAGTTCTGTGAGCATTATGATTACCAGTGTTTTGAACTCTGCATCTGATAGGTTGGCTATCACTTAGCTGTATTTGTTCTGGAGCTTTGATTCATCCTTTGGGGTGGGGGGCATTTTTTGTCTTGACATGCCTGTTATGTAGTGAGGGGTGTTCACCAGGGCGGGGCAGCCCAGTAGCTGGTTTGTAATGCTGTATGAATGGCAGGGGTCCAAGAGGGAACAAGGGCCCTTGCTCCACTCTCTGCTGGATTTCAGTCACTTCTGTCACTTCCCCAGGCAAACTGAGCCCTTCCAGTCCTGATTCCTGGGTGGGTGGGTTTGTGTTTGTTCTAGGATCCTGTGGGTCTCTCCAATAAACTCTCCTGTGGTGCTGGGAGTCTCGCTCCCTGGTTTTGCTCGGTTTATCTGTGTGGACATGTGAAATTGCTCAGTCTGACAGCCCCCTGCATGTCACACCCCTTTGTGATCTGCCACCTCGTTGGGTCTGCCTGCTGCCACCCCATGTGCCCAAGGTCTGCCAGCCCCCACTTTTCTTGCCACAACCCCTCTCAGCCCAGCTGCTGAACTCCACCCTCCTTTAGGTCTGGATGAATGTGTCTACTTTAACTCCTTGGTTGTCAGACTTCCATACAGCTCAATTTTCTGTCAGTACTGGTTGTTTTTTTTGTTTCTAAATTTTTGTTTTCCTTAGTTTGGTTGTGTGAGGAGGTTCAGTATGTCTACCTATGCTTCCATCTTGGCCAGAAGTCCCATCTAAGGCCCCTTTTTGAAGGAGTACTATTTCTTTCATGGTATCCATGCCTCCTCTTTTAGGTTTACTTTTATGGGTTGGACACTAGCCACTTTACCTGAGGTCCGATCAGCCCAAATGATTTGGTCAGCTTGTTTGTAGATCGCAGGTGGGAAGAGTTTGCCTCTGGGACCTTCTGGGCAAGTCAGGAGTTGCTGGAGCTGGAGAGTATGTTCCCATGAGACCTCTATGTTGGGCACTGCCCTGCCTAGTTTCGGGAGCTGAAACCTACCATGGCTACGGCTGAGTGAGTGACTTTCAGACCATAAGCCACTAAGGAGACAAAGTTTATCTCCCTGGCAGCAGCGCTGCTTCTGCTCCTTTTTCCATAACTGGCCTCCAATGCTTGATCAGTTAGCCAGTGATGGGTAAGATTCCCCAAGGGGAGAATCACCTAAGACAGGCATGATTACATGGAGGCGCCAGGGAAGAACTTGGGGGGCTATGGAGAAAGAGGGTGATGGACACTACCCCCCAGCTTTGACAAAGCCTGAGTCCTCAGTCTGTCTGTGAGAAGTTTCCAATAATTCTTTGGCTATCTGCCTCCTCCACCTGGCTTAAGCCTGAAAACAATGACAGAGGGTGGTGCAGCCTTGTGCTGGGAATGGCAGGTTCCCCCAGGTAATCAGGCATAAGAAAGAATTCCTAAAAGTACTATGAAACCTGCTTTGCTAAGAGTGCTTTCATTTATATGATAAGGGTCAAAGCAGGAAATGAGTATGTCTCCCAACGTTTCTGCAATCCCCTTTCCTGACAGACACTGACTCACACTAAGCCCTCAGATTTATGTGAAACGTTATCTACTGTTTGATCCTTACTGCCTGTATTCCTATGTATTACAACCCAATAAAAGCCCTTGGAGGAAGGGGCTTGAGGCCTTTTTCCCTTGAGAAACTGGCCACTGCCCATGGCCCTTCCCCTTTGAGGGATTGGCCACCTTTCCTCCCCAAGCAGATCATGTCATGTTTTGTTTATTTTCATTGTGGGATGGGGGGACTTTGAGGGCAAAGTCACCCCCACACCTCTATACATAGTTTCTGTTTTTTCAGGAGAAAAAGTTATTTGTGCATGCAATTTGCAAAGTCAATCTCAGCCTAGCAGTGGAATAGGGCAGTCTGGCATGTAAAGAAAACTGTGTACAATCTTTTGATCCCCAAGCTGGCATTCTAAGGGTTGAAGAAACACCTGTTTTTTGTAATTATCCAGTCAATGCAGTAACCACTATCGTATCTGAGCTTTCCTTGGTTGCTTTTGTATTCAGTGTGGAGTATGTAGCTCCTGTATCTGCAAGAAAATCAATTGCATTGCTCCCTACTATCAGCTGTCCTTGGAGCCCATGTGGTGATATAGTAATCGGTCAGAAGATGTACAAGGGAAATGCTAGGCCTTCTTGTTTGTCATCAGACTCCCCTCACCATTCTAGCATTTCCCAGTGAGGGTTTCCATCCCAAATTTCCTTTTTGAATTTCTACGATGGCTCTCCTCCTTGCGATAGGCACACTGATTGACACCTACGTGGGATTCTCTTTTTCTCTTTAGAGTCCCACCTCTTCTGGTCTCACTACCCTGGAATTCTCAGCATGGTTTCTAAGAATACTGTGGCCTGCTTTATCTACCTTGTTTCCTAGGCATTGTAGACTTTAAAGGCTGTGTTTACCAGCTAAGATGGACTCATTCTAATGCCCCACCTAAACTCTGAAGTTTCTTCCTGATATCTGGGGCTCTTTGCTCAATGAAAGTCATGTTTACCATCTATACATTCTCTAGGACTTTAAAATGAGCATCTGTGCTTTCTATAGGCCTAATAATAATTAGGCCTAATAATCCCCTCTAAAAATTCAGAAGGGCCCTCATCTGGCTTTCACTGAAGGGCATATATCATATTAATGTGCTTTTGTTTAGGCACCCATAATTTAAGCCCTTCTAGCATTCACATTATCTAATGTTTCAGGAAGGCAAGGCCTCCACCATTTGGATTCCACTCAGGCTTTGTCAAGGGTTGGAGGTCCCCTTGGGATTGTCTTGGTGGAGACATTGGGACTCTTCATTAGCCTTATTTATAACCAGCCATCTCTTAACTCCTTATAACAAGATATTGAGGAGGGGTTGTATATCTGCCCATGTTGGATGATAAGTGATAAAAATAGAGGTGGTGATATCTGCCACTCTCTGAGGACCATCTCTACAGAGAATACATCTCTGTATTCACTTCAGTTACTCTGAAGTGAGTAAGGGAGTATGGGCCCAATAGCAGCCAGCAAGCTGGCATTCCTGATTTAATCCCCCTGTAAGGTATTGCCTCAAAGGAAACTACTTTGCTCTGGATAGGGAGGTTCTCTTGCCAATCCAGTGCCCTGCTGGGCCTTCAAGCAGGAGACTCAGGTTTTTTCATATTGGGGTGAGACCATTACCTATCTGGGCTCTATTTCAGGGGTAACTTGTGGCAGGAATGATGACAGAAGGGGTCCTCCTGCTACAAACATTGTGTCCCTTGAATTTGTGGCATTAATGAAGTCTATTTTCTCTTTCTCCCCTTCTTCCTGTGTACTGTCAGGAAGAGGTTTCAAGGTTCCTTTCCCTCTCTGCACCATTCATCAAGTGGACCTGTGTCTCTCATGAAATCCTTTTATGCAATGACATAAATGCCCGGATGTAATGGCTTTCATCCCATTTATGTAACTGTTCTCAGTACTGTTCCAGCTGCTTACTAGTAATCTAGGAAATCACTCATGAGCCCCCTTCCTTCACAATCCAAAATTCACATAGGCTATACAGTATTACAGTAATAAACCAATATTTCCTTGGACATTGGGTAATGGCTGTACATACCCCAGTCTGCTAAAATCCTACCCAGTAGGCTCCCTCTGATAACCAACCCAGAATGGTCCCTGCTGGCCCTGATACGCAACAGGCCCAACCCTATGACCAAAAGAAACCAGGGGAACTGGGAACATACAGAAAGAACTGGCATTCGTGACTCCATTATTCTAACAATGCTCACAGGTAAGTTTTTTCTGCCAACCAACCTCACAATCAGTGAACCCAAGCAATGGCCACTCCAAAACTTGGTCCATTGTCACCCAGACCCTGGTCTGGAATCTATTGTTTTCATTGTTGTTCTATTACAATTGCCCCAACTTTCTCCTCTTGCTCTCCCCACTGCATAGCCAATCCCCACCCTGTTCTCCATATCAATGAATCATTTATACTTGTTTGTTTATTAGACTCTCTCCCTTCTTTCTCCCTTTATCTTCTGCCCCCTGCTCTTCTGATCACTGTCATTTTGTTACTTGTTTCCATGTCTCTGGTTCTATTTTGCTCATTTGTTTGTTTTGCTCATGAGGTTCCTCTTATAGCTGAGATCATATGATATACACAGATGATCCTTCCTCCTTCCCTGAGTCTATTTCTCTCCCAGACGCATTTCCCTTCACTTGAGAGATGCATTTAAGCAGCCAAAGCCCCTCGAGGGTATGCAGAGAAATTTCCAGCAATGAGAAGTCCTACAGTCTCACTCCTTGGGAGGAGGCCAATCTGCCACAGGCAGCTAGGGCCCCAGGTTAAGTGCCACTATTATAACTGAGAAACTAGTGGGGATGCATTGCCTGCCACCCATAAGCAATAACTCCCTAGACAGAGTCCAGTAGAAAAAGAAGTGGACTTTTTAAATTTGCTTAAAAATATACATAGCAGCCCTAGCTGGTGTGGCTCAGTGGATTGAGCACTGGCTTGTGAATCAAAGGGTCACTGGTTTGATTTATAGTCATAGTACATGCCTGCGGGCCAGCTCCCCATCTGGGGGTAAGTGAGGGGCAAACAGGCATTGATGTTTTCTCCCTTTCTTTCTCCTCCCCTTCCTTTCTGTCTCAAAATAAATACATAAAGTCTTTATCTATATACATACACACACACACACACAGCAGATGCCTTATCCCCCACCCCTTACACCGCCAGGAGAATGCACTGGAAGCTGGAGGATGGACACTAGGGTGGCTTCTCACAACTTCATGTGTGGGGGAGGATCATGGGGCTTGTTGCTGAATCTTGCCACCTCCTAGGACCTGGCTGCCCAAAATCTCCTCTCCTTCCCACATTGCCTGTTCTTACCGGCCTTGCACCAAACACCTGGGAAGGGGTCAAGCCCAGTGGCCCTGGTGAGGTCCAAAGCACTCAAACAGGGGCATAGGCCTAACCCTCAACCTCCTTGCTTTGCTGGAGCTGAAGTTGACAAGACCTCCACTGGTGTGGGCCATGGGCAGGAAACAGCCATCATGGTTTCCCACCTGGGAAGGGGCATGGGGTATGCAGTGCCTATGCCAGAGGTATGGGCTATAGGTGGGCAGCAACTGCTGTGGCTTCCTGTCTGGAAAAGAGTCATGGGATTTGAGCCTCTCTGAGCCCATCAACCCAAGCCTCCCCCCTGCCCTCTTACTGGAAATCTGCTGTGCTCCCAGACAGGCAGGTCCTGGAGCGTTATGGTAGTGGCCCTGGGAATCCCTAGGCTAGGCCCTCAGCTCAGTAAACTCAGTCCTCAGCCATGGACGCACACACTAGGGGATGGGGGCATGCAGTGTTTGCACATAGTCCACTTTTAAAGAACCACACCTCATAATCCCCTGCATGGCATGAGTAGATGGGAGAGTATATTCCCCTCATTACATCATGGCACACATAAACTAATTACTAAAATTTAGCAGCATACCCCCAAGCATATTTTTTGCCAATCTGACAAAATAGTTATTTTACATTGATATACAAAAAGTTATATAGTAATCATCTACTTTATGACTACAAAGTGACTTTTAAAAAATCAGATGGTTATATTTGTAATAAAATTTTCTGGTATCAAGAATTAAGCAATCAAATGCAAAAAAAGTAGATTTTTTTCTGAAGGTCATTCACTCAGAATGGCTGTGTTGGCTGTTATCCTTCTCATATTTGACAATCTAAAAGAAAAGAGTTCAGTGCCCCTGACTAAATAATCAGGTATTGCATGTTTTAAAAATTCATGTAGCACACCAGTTAAAATCACCGCACTAGATGGAGGATGAAGCTTACACGATAAAGTTTCCTCTATAGATATTTAGCTAATTCATCAACCTGAACACATTGTGTAACCCTCCTTCTTGTATATTTCATGTGGCATTGAGATTCATTATTTCTTCCTGTTGTTGGTATAGTCACTAACTTCTCTTATTCATCATTCTCTATTATTCTGAGAGAAGTAAGCACAACTCTGAGTTCACAAACAAATGTATACTTAATAGAGGAAATAATTTATATATACACATTAATTTCTCCTACTTTTGCATTGCAATTAGTATAATACACTTTATATTAATGTTTCACTTTCAGATTTCGTTATGAAATCCTCACCTTTCAAGAGTTAAACTTGTTTTCCTTAATTATGAGGGTTTTTCTGGTCATTAACTCAAAATTGTCACAATCATCTATTAGGAACCCCTTCGATAATGTTCTGTCTTCTTAATATTACCCACCCTTCATCAGGTGTCTTTGAAAGAATCCTTTCTCCCAACAACAATAGCATATTCAAAGTCCAAATTGAATTTCTCCTGCTCCAAAACATGGAATGAATCACATTCTTGGTGTTAAGGAAATTTGCTTGGTTTGTTATTGGACTTTAAATTTCACTGAGTTGATGGGAGAAGATATTTCTTATTGTTTGTTTTCATTGCTATTGCCAAGATAACATATTGCAATTCTAACTTTTTGTCACATGGAGTTTTATTAGTCACTAATATTTTCCATGACACTGAAAAGCAAGAGTGAGTGTAATAGGCAGAATCAGTAAGCTAATTTTGGAACTAATGTTCTTCTTTATCTGACTTAAAAATGCTTACTGAGTAGATATACTCCAAGAGTCATTAGCTACACCTGACCAGAAGAGAGATAAGCATTTGGGCACTGGTCTTTGCCTCTGTGAAAGGGGAAAGGAGGCTTTAGAATAATAAACTGAATTAGAGTGACATAAATCTAATTGTAAGGAGAGCATTGATTAAGGGATGAAGGAATAGATGGTGATGATGATGGTGATAGATACATAAACACATTACTTTCTATTTAGCATAACTCACCTCTCAAAGTCCTTTTATTTATTTATTTTAAATATTTTTTTATTGATTATGCTATTACAGTTTTCCCAATTTTCCCCACTCTATTCCTCTTCCAAGCCTCCCCTCCAACCCTCCAGCATTCCCCTGTCCTTTAGTCCATGTCCATAGGTTGTGCATATAAGTTCTTTGAGTCCTCTGTTTCCTATACCATTTTTTATCTCTCACCATCTACCTTATGCCTATTAACCATACTTCTTCTTCCCTGTACCTTTCCCCTCCTATTCCTCCCTTCCCCCTCCCCACTGAAATTCCCCAGTGTGATGTCCATTTTTCTGATTGTTTCTATTCTGTTGTTTGGTTAGTTTTTGTTTTGTTGTTTTTCTTTTCTTTTAGGTTCATTTGTTGATAGTTGTGCATTTGTCATGTTACTGTTCATATTTTTATCTTCTTTTTCTTAGATAAGTCCCTTTAACATTTTATATAATAAGGGCTTGATGATGATGAACTCTTTTAACTTAACCTTATCTGAGAAGCACTTTATCTGGCCTTCCATTCTAAATAAAAGCTTTGTTGAATAGAGTATTCTTAGATGCAGGTCTTTGCCTTTCATGACTTCAAATATTTCTTTCCAGCCCCTTCTTGCCTGCAAGGTTTCTTTTGAGAAAACAGCAGATAGTCTAATATGGGAACTCCTTTGTAGGTAACTCTTTCCTTTTCTTCTGCAGCTTTTAATATTCTCTCCTTATCTTTAATCTTGAGTAACTTAATGATGATGTGCCTTGGTGTGTTCCTCTTTGGGTCTGACTTCCTTGGGACTCTCTGGGCTTCCTGGGCCCCCTGGAAGTCTACTTCCTTTGACAGATTGGGGAAATTTCCTTCATTATTTTTTTCAAATAACTTTTTGATTTCTTGCTCTTTCTCTTCTTCTGGCACCCCTATAATCTGGATTTTGGAATGTTTCAGATTTTCCCAGAAGCTTATAAAAGTCTCCTCACTTTTTTGAATTCTTGTTTCTTCATTTTGATATGAATGGATGTTAATTTTTTTTGTTCCAAATTGTAGCTTTTAATCTTGGTTTCCTTCCTGTCACTGCTGGTTCCATGAACATTTTGTTTTATTTTACTTTGGATATCCTTCATTTGTTTTTTCATTTCTCAACCAAGCTCAATCAGATCTGTGAGCGTTTTGATTATCAGGGCTTTAAATTTTCCATAAGATAGGTTGGTTATCTCCTCCTCACTTAGCTCTCTTTCTGAGGTTATGCTCTATTATTTCTTTTGAGACATATTTCTTTGTCTTGGCACAGCTGATAGGTTGTAAGGGGGCAGGGCCTCAGGTATTCACCCAGGCAGGGCGATTCTCTTTGCTGCTTGCTTGTGAGGGGCCAGAGAGGGAACAGTGCAAGTCACCTGCTTGTCTCTAGCACACTTTTCAATGGACTCATAAACTCTCCTGTGAGACTGGGAGCTTCTCCTACTTTGGCACCCCCAGCTGTAGCCCACAGCCACCTCTGAGTCCTCTTAAGCTAGCCCCTGCCACTCAGCAAGCCAAGCAGCAGCTAGACCCACCCCCAAGGTCCCACCATCCCCACAATGGTCCAAGGCCTTACTTGTCTGGTTGTTCTGTTTGATTTTTTCTTTAATTCCTTTGCTGTCAGAGTTCCATGAAGTTTGATTTCCTGGTATTTTTTGTTGCTTATTGATTTCAGATTGATTGTTATCCTCCTTTTGGTTGTGTGAGGAAGTGAAGGGTCTCTACCTACACCTCCATCTTGGCCAGAACTCTCTATTCATTTTTTAAAAATTATTTTGTTGTTGTTCAATTAAAGTTGTCTGCATTTTCTCTCACCACTCCCCCCAACCCCAGCCAAACCAACTTCCCTGCCTTGTGTCAACCCTCATCCTTAGTTTTTTCCATGTGTCCTTTAGTATAGTTCCTAAAAGCCCTTTCTCCCATTGTCCCCTTTCCCCTCCCCTCTGGTTATTGTTAGATTGTTCTTCATTTCAATGTCTGTGTTTATATTTTGTTCACTTATGTTCCAGTTGAGGATGAGATCATATGGTATTTGTCCCTCGGTGCCTGGCTTATTTCACTTAGGATAGTGCTCACCAGTTCCATCCATGTTTTTGCAAAGAGTAGGAGCTCCTTCTTTCTCTCTGCTGCATAGTATTCCATTGTGTAGTTGTACCCCACTGCAATAAAAACAGCTTGGCACTGGCACAAAAACAGACACATGGACCAATGGAACAGAACAGAGAGCAAGGAAATAAACCCAAGTCTCTATGGTCAATTAATATTTGACAAAGGGTGAAGAAGCATAAAATGGTGTAGAAATATCCTCTTCAACATACAGTGTTGGGGGATCTTGACAGCTACATGCAAAAAAAAAAAAAATGAAGCTTGATCACCAACTTACACCATACACAAAAACAAATTCAAGGTGGATAAAAGACTCAAAATTCTTATTCCATGAAATATAACTAGGTTTGCCAATATGTCATGTTTTATTTTCTCTTATTTGCATAGGCAAAAGAAACAATGCATTTCTAAGCTAGAATAGACATTTTCAAAACAGGCTCCATAGGATGTTAACATGAATTTTGAGATAATAATAAAATAAATTGTCCCATGCTCAAATAAACTGACAATGCTGGATTGAATATCAACTGATTTCTTCATTGGAACATTACTCAGAGCCTTTAATATTCTTAAGTAGACAGTGACAAACAGTATTTAATATTATTGACCATACGAACCTCTTTTTAATAAACAGAGTTTTTCAGTATATCATTTGGATAATATTAACCTAGAGGAATCATGGAAAATATGGTCACTCTCTAAAGTTTGGTTTGTCAGCCTGTTCTCTATTTCAGTGTCTTTCGTTATATTTTGCTTGCTTGTTTGTTTTGTTGTTTAGCTTCCTGTTAAAGGTGAGATCATATGGTATTTGTCCTTCAACACCTGGCTTATTTCACTCAGCATAATGCTTTCCTGCTGACAGTGACCAGAGGGAAGAGGGGAGGGAATTTCAGGGGAAATAGGGGAGGGATTTAGAGGAACCTATATAAAGGATACATGGACAACAACTGAGAAGGGTGGAAATCGGAGGAAGGGGGGAGAATGGGGGGTGGGAGGGGATGGGAGTAATAGACAGAAAACTGTACTTGAAAAATAATTAAATAATTTTTAAAAATCCAAAAAATAATAAAGTTTGATTTGGAATCAAGTATATAAACAGCTGCTAGACTATTTATTCACAAAATAGTAAAGCATACTCACACTTAAGAATTAAAAAGCAAAAAACAGACTTTCAACAAGTGGGTTTCTAATCAGTCAGATGATGAATTGGCCTTGGTGATTTGGACCTCCCTCTGAGGCAGGAGATGTGGGGGAACCTGCAGGCACAATTGTGGGTATAAGCCAGTTACATTTGAGTATTTGGATAAGGACGCAGGACCCAAAAACTTTTTCATTGGTTCATTTCATTTCACTTTAACTTTAGGAGAAGTCAGAGTTTGTTTGTTTGTTTGACTGAATTGATTACATGAGGCTGTCAAACTACTGAGCCTCCTGTGGTTTTCATTTACTCACCGCAGTAAAGAGCCACACTATTTTTTAGGGAATGAGTGAGAGTCTTTATTTGGCAACAAGGTAGGAAAGCAATGTAAGGTACATGGATACACTTGCAGTAATAATTACAAATCAGATGGAAGGAGACTGTGGTGTGTGATTGCTGCCACTCTCACATTCCGAGAGTTGTGGAATGCCTTGCACCCTTTATTAAGATTTTACTTAGGCTTATTTTTGATAGATTCTTGAAGTATTAGTAAATAAGTACATATTTTTATCTCACATACTGTGTTAGTTTGTCAACCTTAGAATCAGGTTTCCTCAACCCATTCTCAGCTCTATGGTAAATGCTCAACATAACAAATTCTTCACATTCATAACCAAAACTCAATCCATCCCAGATGAGAGTCACTGAAGAAGCCCCTGGCTGGTGTAGCTCAGTGGATTGAGTGTGGGCCTGCAAACCAGATGATCACGGTTCGATCCCCAGTCAGGGTACAGGCCTGGGTTGCAGGCCAGTTCCCAGGAGGGGACACATGAGAGGCAACCATACATTGATATTTCTCTCCCTCGCTCCTTTCGTTGCCCTCTAAAGAGAAATAAAATAATATCTTTTAAAAAATCACTTAAAAAAGAATCACTGAAGAAAGTATTGTAATGTTTTCCTTGATCATAGAGTATATAGTAACCTGAAGGATTGAATTAAGGGGTTGATTTCTAGGAATAGATATTGGATGACTCTTTTCAAGAAATCTTCAAAAGATACCACAAATAATGAATATGTTTTTCTCTAACATGTAAGGGTATCCTTGAGACTTGAACAGATTTGATTTGGTCATGTCAAAGAAAGAAATGAGTTTCTAGCAACTCTTTTTAATGGTTTGTGTGTATATTGCTTGCAAAGCACTGACTGATACTGTACTTTTGGAAAAATAAAAATATGTTTTATCATAAATTATCTATATCTTCATATAATTTATATTCTTTTCTGAGTAGCATGATATGTATATTTGAAATAATTGGTAATAATAAATAATTACTTATAACCAGCACAATTTAGTATCTTTTTATATGTACTTTAGGGATAAAGATGTGCAAGGTCTGTTCAGAAGGTATCCAGTCATATAATATGAAAAATAGAGACATTTATTGAAGAGATACAAGATATAAGAAACATTGTACATAGGACATTGATGCCTCAGTCCCCTTCAAAGTAAGCACCTTGGGACCTCACACAGTTCTCCTGATCACCATTAGCTGCCCTGACATATTTTCCTGAATCTCATTGATGGTGTGAAATCTCTTTCCTTTCAAAGGTGATTTTAATTTTGGGAAAAGTCAGGAGTTCAAGGGCACCAAATCTGGGCTGTAGTGGGGCTAAGTCACCTGTGTGATTTGATGTTTTGCCAAAAAACTCTGCATGAGACAGGATGCATGAACAGGCATGTTGTCATGATGAAGCTGCCAGTCATCAGTTGCCTGTAGCTGTGGCCTTCTGAATCATCCAAAGTTTCTATGGAGGAATGTTCAAGCTTAACACAAAATCTGATGTAGATTTGTTGCTCTACTCACTCAGCCATTTTTCATGTCATGCCACAAAGTACACATGCTCACTCAATAGTGTTTATCGCCCCCACTGACTAGAACAGTGAAGTCCTCATTGTTTATACATGCACATTCCAGTCCCTCTCCTTGGCTGCCAAGTTACACCAATGTCACACAAGCTTTTCTTGTTATATTAACAATGGCTGGACTTTTTCTAGACAGACCTCATACCCTGTGCCAATAGAAAATGCCAATTATATACATTCTATTTGGACACTACTTTAAAAAACTCTTTGTTAAATATAGTTAGCATATAATATTGTACTCAGGTATACAACATAGTGATTTGACACATACACCTTCTGATATGATCACTATGGTAAGTCTATTGACTATACTCCCTGTGTTGTAAAGGACAGGGTCCAGAAGAAGTGGCACCTGCTTGAATGTGGTTGATAGGGTACGTGAATGTCTTGGATGAGATGAACAGCAATTTGAACATTTCACCTAGAATGTTTTATCGTGTGCTTGAGTGTGATATTGTTAGGTTACAGAATTACATGCTTATGATTTTGTAATAAAAAGATTTTGCATTAAAAAGCGGTATTATTTACGCTGCCCCATGTATATCCCCATGGCTTATTTCTAGAAGCTTCTCCCTCTTATTCCCCTTGATCTTTTTCACCTATCTCCCCACCCACTGCCCCTCTGACAACCATTATTTTTTTCTCTGTGTTTATGAGTCTGTTTCTATTTTATCTTTTCATTTGTTTTGTTTTCTGGTTTTCACATGTAAGTGCAATTATACAGCATTTATCTTTCTCTGTCTGACATATTTCACTTCACACAGTACCTTCTAGGTCCATCGATGCTGTCACAAATGGCAAGATTTCCTGAGTTTGAAGGAACCAACATACAAATCAAAAACCACTGCTGCCCTTAAAAAAGTGCTGGCTTTATAGTTAAGTTTGGGAATATTTAAGTGTTTGCAACTTTTTATTTTTTGCTGCCATTTTTGTGGTATTTTGGTAAGAAAAGAAAATCACACTTAACTATACTAGTTTTCTGTATTTTCTTCCCTTACCAAAATACCACAAAAATGGCAGCAAAAAATAGAAAGTTGCAAACACTTAAATCTAAATGAAGAAATCTACTTGGTAATCTATTCCCAAATTTTAACACTAACTCACACAAACAATGGATTCATAAATGTTTGCTATTTTAAGTCACTAAGTTTTGAAGCGATTTGTTATATAGCAATAGATAGCCAAGGACCACCAGAAATTTGAGAAAATAAACTAATATGATAGAGATTCAAAACACAAATAGAAAAAGAAATATTGATAAAATGGAAGTAATCCAATAGATAGTAAAAATATATATATATATATATAAAGAAAACCTGGTATGAATATCTTTATAGATATAAGAACATCCTTTTTACTTTATGTGGTAGGCAAAATAAATCAGCTCCTCTCTATTTGCATAGGGGGATAAGAGCTATTAACAAATATTATTTAGAGAATGAGAAAGGTGCCTTCAAATAAAAAAAGATGAGAAAAGAAAAAATAAAGAGAAGAGTTAGAGGAAAATGTTGAGGAAATATGCCTAAAACCAAATGTCAATAAATGGAAAATGAGAAGAAAAAACATAGGAAACCATATTTTCAGAATCAGAATTATAATTGAAAGGATTTATAAGTGAAAGTTAAGGAGAGAAAAAGTTAAAATGAGAAATCCTGACAACAACCTGTGATAAAAATAATAACAACTAACCTTCACTGAGTACATAACATCTTTGAACTGCTTTGTGTGAACTAATTTAATCCTCACTGCAATTTTATTCAGTAGGTGCTATTATATCCCAAGTATACAGATGGAGTAAAAAGCACACAGAAATCAAGAAGCTTCCCTGAAGTCAGCCAGCAATAAATGACACATGGAGTTTGTATTTGAACTTAAAGACATTTGGCTCCAAAACAAAAAACTTTAATCCCCACACTACACTGCCTCTTAGGGAACTGATGTATATAATTGAAAGAGAAATGAGGGCACTTAGTGTAGAAAGAGGACTGTAAATAAAAGTGTGGAAGGTGAGTAGGTAGTAGAGCAGGCGCAGAGAGGTCCTAACAGAATGTTGTTCTAGACCTGGCAAGGATGCTGCCTCACTGGGGGCCTTGCAGGGCTCGTCTTGGATCCTTAGCTTTCTTGCCTAAAATTTAAACAAACATTTGCCTAGATGATTTCTGAAATTCTAACTCTAAAAACTGTAAAGACAAAACTACTATTTGATATATCACTATTAAGGTGTGGTGGTATTATCTCACCTTCACTATTCTTATACTTTCATAGGGCAGAAATGCTTCAAAATTGTAGAATGATTAGCAACCCTTCAAAACTATTGCTAATTTTCATTTTAAGTGGGAAAGCCAACAGCACCAGTTATTCTTCTCATAGGCATTGCTCCATTCATTTCCTCACCCTGTGTTTATCTTCCTTATCAATGAAATGGTCTATCATTTAATGTCATAAACCCTTCACCATCAAAAACAATATGGTATCTCTCATGACCATAGTAGTAAGTTAGTGGCTCTCAGCCACTCATGCTTATTAGAAGTACATGAAAATAAAACAAAAACCCACAACTTAAAACAACAAAAATGTGTATATGGTCCTCATGACCAAAATTCTGAATTAATTGACAGTTAGCATGGTTTTAAAGATCAATGATTCTAATATTAAGGCAGCTTTGGAACTCGTACTACAGATAAGTTTTTCTTAAGCAGACAGACTGAACTGAGGATTTATAAGTGATGCTTGGCAAACAGTGGTCTCATTATCATTTCAAGCACTATTGCATAAAAATCACCAGTTAGTGAGGCATTTTTGTGCATGCGTAATTTAGTGTTCTTTTGCAACAGGCAACAGAAAAAAATTCTGATTAACTTAAAAAGGAGCAAAACTACTTCATAGATATGGTATGGCTCAAACAAAAAAAAAGAAATTTAAGTAGACAATGCAATGATAGGACTCATGGAATCTCCCAGGACCAATATAGTAGAACTAGAATTCTTCTCAAGTTATTAGCATTGAGATACATCAGATACTATAATTTCATTATTCTCATCACTCTGTTTCAGGTTCAAATTGCCAACAGGAAGACTTCAGTTAGCGTAGTGGCTCACATCCCCCTAATTAGAAGAGAGTGTGGTAGAAATACATAATAATAAGCAAAAGGTAGTTTTCCAAAGCGAAGTTAGAATTTCATTACCACTGAACAGAAAATTTGTTATGGGTAGTCAAAAAAATCTATCAAATCTAAATTCATTTCCTTGTATACATTCCTGTATTACTATAAGCAATACATTTTTTAAAAGACCCAATATAAAAGTTCAAACTTCCATATTATACAGTAATTATCCAGTAAAATGGCTTTATTGCATACTTATTTTAATAAAAAATCTTCACAATTGCATTAAAGTATGATTCTATTAATAAATATAATTTCATATACATGACTCAGTTGTCCATCTGTGCTGTAAAAAATATAAATACATACCTCTACTGCACTGAGGACTATCAGCATCTTTTATCTTCAATAGTATTATGCATTACTTTGTTGAACATTTCTACTGCTTCCAATGAAACTGTGGTTATGGAGAAGGTGATAAAGCATGAAAAAAATTATGCTAGTCAAGGAGAGGCTGAGAGTTCTTTTCCCCAGTGCTTACTGCTGGCAATGGAGGTGCTTTGGAAATGCATGATTGTGTGTCTTGTCTCCTCCATGTCTATGTACCTTGTATCCTCTACATTTTTTCCAAGACACTTTCCTAGTCCTGCTGAATATGCTTTTTTATTTTTTATATTTCATTTATAAAATACCTGAGAATATTTTGAAATACATTGTAAAAGTTATCTGCATGAGCATATCCACTTCTATAGCTGCTTCTAAAATATTATGTCTATAAATGCAATGGTTTCTTGTTAGTGATTATAGAATTATACATGTTTACATGCGCTAATGCCCATAAAATATGTATTAGAAGGTTTAGGTTGATATTTAGTAAGAGGGAAGCAAATTATATTCATCTTCCAGACAAAGAGGTTGAATTAATCTTCCAAGAAAACACAGATTTTGGATTAGATAATGATTTTTTTTGTAAATCAGGCTAAAATGCCTTTTTGTACAGCACAATGTCTGTAAGGTAGATAAATGAATCATGTACTCAAAAGAGAGTCATTTTAAAAAGTGTCCTCTCCCAATAGTTACTTCTTTGATCTGGCTAGATCAAATGAGGAAAAGGAGAGTGAAGATGAAGCCCTGTTGCCAAGAAAATTCTCAAAGGGTTATTGCAAACTTCTAATCTGACCATCATCATAAATCTTCAAAGTAAAGGTGTAACAATATTTAATAAATGAGAAATAAAGACTAGAGAGGACCTCCACTTCCCTACTAGTTTGTTTGAAATTATATACCTACTGAGGATGATCAGAAGTGCTTGATACAATGTAAAAGCATATCCTGAGAGCTTATACACTGCAGAGCATTCCTAGAACAAGATCCAAGAGAAATGGAAATTAGATAAGACTGAGAAGTGTTCTCTCTGGCAGATTTACAACTGAATAAAAAAGTTGAATGCTTGAGAAGTTCATTGGACTCATTGACAGCCTTGTAGGGCTTGGATGACAACATGTACCTTAGATTCCTGAAGGCATAGGAAATTAGCCCAGTCCCCAACAGCTATAAAACATCTTCAGATAATTTCAAACCCCTAAGTTAAATTAACTTAGATTGCTAGTGTCCCTAGGAAACTTGCAAGAGAAAAAATAAATTCTATTTTCTACAAGTGATTTCTGCAAATAATTTTTCAATTAAATGCCTCATGCACATTGCAAAATAACAAGACACACACAAAAGAGAACCAACAGAAATGATTTAAAATAAATAAACTAAAATGGGTTCCAGAAAAAAAAAGCCACACTCAAAAATTGGGAAGCACTTTTTTTAAATATGAAGTACACATCAAACATTTATAAAAAAACAACTACATCATGATTTTTGTCTGCAACCCTAGTAAACTAATACAGGTACCAAGATAATCAGCAAAGGGAAAAGTCACATTCATTAAGTACTGCAGAAACCAATTATGAGCTTCTAAGAGTCCTCTCCCAGTGGGATCACACAAGACACATACTTTCTCCAGCAGTGAATTGTTAGTACACAGTGAAACATGCATAACATGCTGTCATAGGTCTCATTAGAGACTCAGTGGCCAAGGATTTAATTGGGAACTGGACACATAGGCACCCTGTGGCTATGATGTATCAAAATTCCAGACTTTCAGAAGAAAAGGAGATGTTCAGTATAAACTGCATTTCTTGTACACACAACTTAGGTTCAGTGAACCACTTTCATAGGTTCTGAGAAGGACAAGAACCCTCCTGAAATCTAAGATAACAAACATAAGCCCAGACATGACTTTGCAAACAGGCTTTTTTCTAAGGATAGCAGTTTCAGGACTGTTATTTCAACTCTATTCTGCATCACTTGTCCTCTGGATAAGGTAATTATACAACAAAATTACTATCTAAAGAACTCACCACACTGTAGTGCTAATTTGTAGCCTTTAGGAGTCATGGATTTATTCAGCTAAAACAAATCTCATATACCATAAGAGCCTATCTTTAAAAGCCAGGTTGCTTTCTCTTTTAGTTTATGAGTTATCTTTCTTTACCTGGCACTTGGCATCAATTTAAGCACGCCAGATCTCTGACCAGTAAATTGAAGCTCACCTGAACACCTTCCAAAGCTAAGGCTGAGTCATGATAGTGAGGACACACACACAAGAACAGGACACATTCCCTGAACTATAATAGTTTATTAATGTTAGGGCTTTCCCCTCACCCCCAAGCAGAATCTATGCTAATCGGGTAGTACAAGTTAATGGGGTATCTGATGTAACTTCTCCTGACCGGGGCCCCTGCCCAAGATTCAAAGTACGGTCCACTTAGTTGAATTGAGCCCATGGTTTCAGAGGTACCACCTGAGGCAATCAGTGTCCTGATAACAGCTCATGCTTCTCAAGAAAGTGCATGGAGAGAATCTGAAAGTGTTTCTTTGAGAGTGCTGGGGCCGACCCCTGCTGTCTCATAAACAGGTGTAATCACAGGCCCAGCCATGATTCAAAACGCCACAGCAGCTGGGAAAGTTGACACTGGGAATTTGTTCTCTTTCCTTTAGATGGAGGGAAAAGCCTCCAGGAATAGTTTTAAAATCAAAGATTATTAATCCCCTCTCCATTCCGTGTGCTTTACCAAGTGTCAGTGTTTTGTTTATTCTGTTGTTCAAAAATAAGCAGGTCTCATTCAGCAACCATAACTTTATGCTTTCTCAATTATTCATCACCCTCACCCATATCATTTATCTAGAAGGATTATATACAAGAAGGTCTAAGCATTTACTCAAAACACACCCACACACACACGACTTTCCAATTAGCAATAATCGTGCCTCGGATACTGCCACTACACAAAGCTAAAACACACAATACTTTTATACAACTTACTTAATCAGAAATACTCAATATGTTCAGGGGTGAGAATAAAATTATGAATTTTACTGATGTGACTTTCTCCCACCTTTCGGCCTTTGGCAAAGATCACAGGTTAGTAATGCAATTAGTTTCAGAAATATCAACTTGGTCAGGAACTCAATGTCAGGTAGCTCTAGCAGAGAACAAGCACTTTTCTGTGGCCATGTGTAGGTGACACAGATGGTCCAGTCAGCATCAAAGATATTTTCATACTTTATGCTCTCACAGAAGGGGTTTGTAAATCTGCAACAAGCTTGGAATTCTCTTCTCTTCGTTAACCTGTGCCTGGCTTTAGTTCAGCATAACCCTTGTTGAGGCCAAAACAGCCCATAGCAGAAAACACTGTTTCAGCTTGGAGCCACACTCAGGCAATTAGTATATGAATTCAGATTCTTAAACAGTGATTTTTCTTCAGAAGCAACAAAGACAAGATTCTGCAAGTTGGAGAGTTGTACTCCAAGTCCAAGTGGCAAGCAAGCATTTCCTAAGCCTTTTTTGTCTTGTCAGTCTTATAGTCCAAATTGATCTACTCAAAAATATGTACATTAGGCTGGAAAAGAATCCTCTTCTAAGAGTCAGATATATGACTTCATAAGAGCTCGTTAGCAACTAAAAACTCTTTTTCCAACATCCAAAGTGTATCTCTATCTGGAGATTGACACAGAAACTCTCATAATGGGCAAAAATCACAGTCAAAAGCATGAGTTACAAATACAGATTTTAAATACTTAAAGAACTTAAATTCCAACCTACCCAATGACAAAAAGCAAAGAATCCCTGTCCCATCAGCTGTTCCCTGATGCTGACAATCCCTCTAGAATTTATAAAATTAAATATTTAAAGCAATTTTTACTCATCTGCAATAACCACCCAATGCAAAGCCAATTAAAAACGTTCCTTCCTTATGTTACTGCAAATTCGCTGAAACTTCAAACAGTGAATTCTACATTTACAGGTTGAAAATGACACTTGCTGCAAGAAATCCAGCTGGAATATAAGCGGGGTTGTGGTCTGCTGCACCAGGAGAAGCAGTTTGGCTGAAGATATGGCAAGAGCGTTTTCCTTTTATCTCCCCTCTGGTGTATCTAAAATTTGGTTCCCAATGGGGGAATGGATTTAACCTTTTAAAATCCCACCTGGAAGAAAGAAAGTACAAATTTTTAACATGTCTGGTCCATCCAATGCTTCCTCTTTCATTGGGAGGAGTGACAAAACACCCAAAGACATCACCCAGGTTACATTCTTGTTTTCCTCCCTTTAGCTAGGGTGTCCAGAAAGAGCTAGAGAATCCAGCAAGCCATCCCTCCAGCAGTAGGTATGTCATTCTCTAATTCTATATGCAGTTTTACCTTTTCACAATGCAGCAGTAGCAGTTTGACTGCTCCTTCATTCCATGCATTACTTACAGACACCCAGGAAGGATGGTTCACTTTTCTCTGTCCTTTGAGTCTTCTTCTTTAAACAACATTTCCTCTGTATGTCAGAGGGTCAGGATCATTCTAGAATATCCTGCTTCTGACACAAAGTATGACAGGGTAGAACTCATAGGAATAGAGTCTTACTCAGGGTTATAATTTATTACAGCTAAGGATACCAAGCAATATCAGCAAGGGGAAAAGTTGATGGGGTAAAGTTGTAGGAAATCATGTTCACATTTTCTTGAGTCCTTTCCCAGTGGAGTCACAAAGAACACCTTTAATTCCTTAAGCAGTGATCTGTAGCAACACATTTGAAATGTTGTCTATCAGGGAAGCTTATTAGAGACTCTGTCCAGAGATTTCACTGGGAGTTGGTGAAGTAGACATCTCCTCCCTTACACATACTAATATATATATGTATATATATACTGATATATATGTATATAGATGTACATATATGTATATATATTTATAAATGTATTTAATGCATATAAATGTATATATAAATGTACATTTATAAATGTATATATACGTATGTATATATTTATATATAAATATTTATAAATATATATTTATATATTTATATTTATATATATTTACATATATTTACAGAATGTTATATATATAAACATATATAATATTTACACTATATATACATATAGTGTAAACAACATTATTTGTACAAACACTGTAGTCACAATGAGTAGCTCTCACTGGTTTTAAATAGTGGGAGCCCCCCAGTGAATCTCTGAGTCCCCCTATGCCAGGCCAGGCCTTTATTTCTAGAGCAGTTTTGGACTTGTTATGTTGACTCTTTTCTGAACTACACTCATTTTACAGGGTTTAATAAATGTCAAGGATTAAATACAAGTAATATGTTCTCTTATTACTACTTAAACTAGAAATAATAACAAACATGTCAAGTTAAGTTTCATATGTTGCAATAATAAGATCATTTAAATAATTAATAGGCCAAAGTTTAAAAAATCATAATAGGGATTTAGAGGAACATATATAAAGGGTATATGGACAACAACTGAGAAGGGTGGAAATGGGAGGGAGGCGGGGAGCACGGGGGCGGGATGGGATGGGAGTAATAGAAAACTGTACTTGAAAAATAATTAAATAAATTTAAAAATCATAATAGAAATAAAGTGTTTTGAGCTAAATGGTATAAATATCACTAAAGCACCAGACAAATGAAGCTTTAAATCATGGTGTTATCTCTGTACAGCCTTATAAGAATGGCTAAAACACAAAAGACTAAAAATACCAAGATTTGGTGATGGTGTGGAGCAAACATATTCCTTATATACTATTCTTGTGAGTGTAAATTTATACAACCAAACTCTACAAATAATTTATGTAGGATAGTAAATATATTGTGTTATGTTCATACATCATTAAAAATATACACCCTGACCATAAACTGCATTTACACATATATATACATATACATATATATATATATATATATATGAATCTTTCAAGAACACATTGGGTGAATGAGACCAGGAACAAAATAATACACATTTTATGAGTCCATTCACATAAAAATCCAAATAAAACAAGACAAATAAAATTGTTATTTATAGAAATGTGTACTTAGAGATGAAAACAATTTGAGATCAAGAATGCAATGGTTGGGATCATTGCATGGCCACAATGCAATGGTTGGGATAATAGCCACAATGGTTGGGATTGTGGCTACACAAAGAGATGTAATTGGAGAAAATGGCACAAAAAGGGTTTATGAGGGGCTGACAATGTTTTCTTTATTGGGGTTCATGTAGATTAAAATAAGTTTAAGAGAAAAATATAAATATTGCTCAAAGAATGAAAACAAATTTTGCAGTAACATATGCATGTTTATGTTTTAGAAGCCAGGCCTATTGAACATGTAAATCAGGAATTTTGTAACGTATTGTAGGAAAGAATTACTCATAGAAAGGGAAGTATGCATTTTAGATACTTGGGAATATGACGCAGACACTGGCCTACAGTTACAGATGAGACATGACACAAATTCACACAGACCACCGAGTCCTGTGGAGGAAAAGGAATGGCAGGGCTACTCTCTCAAGGGGATAGTGCCACACACCCTTGATGAGATAGGCTTTTATTGGGTTTAATTTGTGCAGGAATACAGGTACAGCTCATTAATCACTGTCAAGCAGTAAGGATCAAACCGTAGATAGCATACAAAGAACTATTAGGGTTTGTTCTGAGTCAGGGTCTATAAGTTGAAAGGCCACATAACTTTGGGAAACAAACTCATTTCCTGCTCATACCTTTATTATTGAATTAAGAGCATTCTTAGCACAGCAGGTTTCACAGGACTTTACATATTCTTTCTCAGGCCTGATCTCTGGGGAAGCCTGCCGTTTCCAGCACAGGGATGCACTGCCTTCTGTCATTGTTTCAGGGTTAAGTCAGGCAGAGGAGGCAAGACAGCCAAGAAATTAGGAGACTTTGCGTGGACAGAATGAGGACTCAGGCTTTGTCAAACTGAGGGGTGAGGGTCCATCACCCCCTTTCTCCATAGCCCCCCAAATCCTTCCCTGGGGTCTCCACATGATCATGCCTGTCTTAGGTGGTTCTCTCCTTGGGGAATCTTACATGTCATTGGCTAACTGATCAAGCATTTGGGGGTAGTTATGGATGAAGGAGCAGAAGCAGCACTCTGGCCAGGGAGATAAGCTTTGTCTCCTTAGTGGCTTATGGTCCGAAGGTCACTCACTCAGCCTTAGACATGAGGGCAGGCGGTGTTACAGCTCCTGAAACAAGGCAGGGCCATGCCAAACAAGAAAGTAATAAAGAGGTGAAGAGGGTAGAAAACAGACACACACACGCACACACAGGACATTAAGAGATCCAAGTTCCATTTGGCTAAGACACATTGACTGAAAGGTACAGTGACAGGGAATGAGGCTAGAGGTGCAGGTAGGGCTAATGAGTGATGTATGCTTCTGATGGTTATTTTAAAATATTTGAATTCCATATAAACTGGGAGGTTGTGATTACTACAGCATAATATGATTTGTTTTAAATTTATCCTGACTTCTTTGATGACAAAAGATGATGGGAGAAGGATGAAAAAATATTCCAATAATGAGATAATTTCAGTAGTTATGTCAAGGAATAACATCTTGAAACTGACTAGTTGATTCAAAATAAGTAGACAATTCTAAGACATATTATTAAAGTAAGAACATAAATTAAATGATGCCAAATGTTAATTGACATATATAAAAAGATGAAAAAATGATTCTACAATTTTCTGGTTTGAGAAACTGTAGGGACAGCTTTAACTTGGGAATCATTAGCATATAGATGTTATGCATTTCTGATAGAATAGTTGAGATTACCTATAGGTGTATGTAGCAATGCATAGCTAACATTTTTTAACAATTAGCTGCATTGTAAGAAGGGCGTTAAGCATCTTATGTAACTTAAATTGTTTAATCTTTGCAACAACTCTGGGAAATATATCCATTTAAAGAAGTAAAAATCCATGAACTTGAAGAGTTATATAATTTTCCCATGACTACATAGTTATAAATGCTGAGAGTTATTTTGAAATTCTTACAGTCTAGATACAGAACTTGTAAGCTTAATGACTAGTATTCTGTCCTGGATAAAAGAAGCATGCTCTAAACCAAGCCTTGAAGAGGTACATTTAAAAAGCAAGTGATGGACTAGGCAACAAAAGAGACTAAAAAAAAGTGTCTTTATATTAGGAAGCCCAAGAGAATCACAGGACAGTGTTTCAAGATGAAGGATTTGGTCAGTCTCTTAAATGTTGCTAAGACAAAGTCAATATAGTAATTAAATGTGACATTATTAAAGTTATCTCTACTCTTGAGAAGTAGAGTTTTCCTAGAGTGTTGATTGTGTGATTAAAGCTAGAGGTTTATGTGGCACCAAAGGGGAAAATAAATAGAATATGATATCCTATCTTTTGTTTGGGAACAAATGAGAATGATTGAGAAGAAATGGGATAGAAAAATAGATATAAAAATAGAGGTAAAGATAGAGATAGATAGAGAAAGAGGCAGACATTGAGAGATGGAGACAGGCAGAGATAAGAAAAATTAATGATGGAGAATTTTTCCAGAAAGAAAAAATTCTGGAGACATAAAGAAAAAATGTGCTGTCTTTTTTGTGACAGAACTGGACCCAATTGTTGGCTGTTTATGCTGAAAAATAGTGTCAGGGGCTTGTCCTCTGACTTGGCCCTTAGCAAGTTAGGAATTCATCCTTAGATGTTGCCAGGTTACTTTCTTAATCACCTAGTCCCAAGAAACTCGCCATGAGGCCACAAATGTGAGTTGAGATAGAAAAGGCAATGAGGTCGTAAGCATCTGGAGCACTTGGATGTAATTTATTCATTACTTTAGAATTTGTTTGAACCCTCTATATTTTCTGTTTTAAAATTAATTTATTTTTCAATTTTAGTTGACACACAATATTATATTACTTTCAGTTATACAATATATAAATTTATATACCTTATAAAGTGATCAACCTGATAAATCTAGTATTCATCTGGCACCACACATAGTTACTGCAATGTTGTTGACTCTAATATTTATGCTATAATTTACATCTCTGTGACTATTTTTATAGCTGGCAATTTATGCTGCTTCATCTCTCTCACCATTTCACACATCCTCCCACTCTCCTTTGCTTTAGCAACCACAAATTTGTTCTCTGTATCTAGGAATTTGTTTCTTTTTGGTTTGTTTATTTTTGTTTTGTTTTTTATTTTTTTATTATTGTTCAAGTACAGTTGTCTTCATTTTTGCCCCACATGCTCCCCCAGCTCACCCACCCCCACCTCGCACTTTCAAACCTACCCCCTATGGCTTTGTCCATGTGTCCTTTATACATGTTCCTTGATAGCCCTTCCTTTATTTTCCCCCATTATCTCTCTCCCCTCTCCTCTCTGGTTACTGCCAATTTGTTCTTTATTTCAATGTCTCTGGTTGTATTTTGCTTGTTTGTTTGTTTTGTTGATTAGGTTCCACTTACAGGTGCGATTATATGGCATTCGGTTTTTTTATATTCCACATATAAGTGAAATAATATCGCATTTGTCCTTCTCTGTCAGACTTTTTTATGTAGTATAATATCCTCCAAGTTCATTGATGTAGTACATATATACAATGGAATATGACTCAGCCATAAAAAGATTAAATCTCTCTTTTATTGTCATTTGATGATAAAGTCCTGCTGCAGCTAACAAAATTTATAGTTTGGTCTCTTAGACACCTAGATAATTATGGTAAAACATTTAGCCTTTATTGGGGGACCACAGCAAAAACCCATAACTAAGTAATGTCAAGGATTTGATAGCTTTCTTCGAAAACTCTAAAGGACTGTGCTTTGATTCACCTGTTTAATAAAGCTTAAAACAACATCTTTTATCTGCCACACATACTTCAACTACCGTTAGATATACTCAGCCACATAAGACAAGTAGCAGAGTGGCCTGCAATGCATCCTCGATCTGTTCCAGAGCCTTTTCTTTTCTGAGGCTGTCTTAGTCCTTTTGGGATGCAGTAACAAAATTCCACACAGTGTATGGCCTATAAACAATGATAATTTATTTCTCATAGTTCTGGAGTCTGGAAGTTCAAGATCAAGAGCTAGCATAGTTGGATTCTGGTGAAGCCTGTCTTTGTAGTTGCATACTGCTGACTTCCTGCTGTGTCTTCACTTGTCATAGGGGCTACAGAGCTCTGTGGTTTTCTTTTATAAGAGCACTATTCCCATTCATGGCTCCACCTTCATGACCTAATCCCTAAATTCCATCTCCTAATACCATCACATTGGACATTAGAATTTCAACAAATAAATTTGTAGGTGATGCAAACATTTAGAGTGTAGCTGAACCCCACTGAAAACTGGAATCACTTTAGATTTTTGGGGTAGTTTATAGTAGAACTTAAGAAGTCGCATATAATAAATATTCTCACCAGAAACTATTTCTTAGTTCTGGGAGTGTCAGATAGGGCAAGTTATCTTTCACCTTTGGAATGACTCAACATGCCCCAGACCACAGGAGGGGCAGATCTCTAAACTTGTATAAGATGTATTTTTCACCCTCTGTCACATATGTGCCAGGCCAAAATGTCCAGTAGTGCCCACTTCTTGTTCACTGGTTTTATAAAAAACAATTATTGATTTTGTGAGAGAAAGAGAAATTCACCTGTTGCCTGTTGTTCTAGTTATTTATGCATTCAGTCGTTGATTTTGCTATGTGTCCTGATTGAACTTGCAACCTTGGAGTATGGGGATGATGCCATAATCAACTGAATCACCTGGCCAGCGCTTGTTCACTAGTCTTACTTAGCATAATGTCCTCAGTGTAATAGATTAGGGTGCTATTCTGTATCATGAGGAGTTAATCAAGGTGGGAAGGTTAATTTTTCCATCAGTTAAGACGATTAGGACACACTGTCATTAAGGAACATGTATAAAGGACTCATGGACAAAGACAATGGGGGATTAGTATTGAATGTGGGAGGTGGAAGTGGGTAGAGTGGAAGAGAGTAAAGGGAGGCTAATGGGGACATCTGTGATTGAACAACAGTAAAAAAATAAAATAAAATATAATCACACACACACACACACACACACACACAGATATCCTGAATAAAGCAGAGCCAAACTGCTTTATTTTTTTTTAAAGATTTTATTTATTTATCTTAGAGGGGAAGGGAAGGAGGGAGAAATATCAGTGTATGGTTGCCTCTCGTGCGTCCCCCGCCAGGAACTGGGAACTGGCCTGTAACCCAGGCATCTGCCCTGACTGGGAATCGAACCTCGATCGTGTGGTTCGCAGGCCCGCGCTCAATCCACTGAGCTACACCAGTCAGGGTCAAACTGCTTTTAATGATCTCCATTAAAAGGTAGAGAGAAAGGATTTTCTGGCTCATAGCTGCTTACTAAAGAATAAGGAAAACGAAAAGTTGCTTCCAAATGTTGTGCCATAAAACTCAAATTTTATTTTACTAACAAATTCAGTGGGCCAAGAATTCAAACAGAGTAGAGAGGACTTTTCTATGTTTGTTTCTTTGGCTGAGAAAACTTGAATAAATAAAAACTACTCAATTATCTGGGGAAGCCTTGTTTAGCCATGTCTGGTGCCTGGGTTTGGATGGCTTAAATCCTTGGTGTAGCTTTGGCTGAGTACCTACTACCAGTGGTGTGGGTTTCTTTACAGCATAGGGGCCTCAAAATAATCAGTGCTGATAACTCAGCACTCTAAGAGTATTTTTTTCATTGAGGAAGGCAGAAACTAAATTACTATTTCAATCTATTTTTTTTTGTTTTTTTTAAATCTATTTTGGAAGTAGTCATAGCCTCATTCAATTCTGTATTCCATCTGATAAAAGCAAGCCTCAAATTACATCAGTTATCTGTTGCTGTGCAAAAAATTAACTCAAAATGTAGTGGTGGTTTAAAACTATACATATAAGCCCTGGCTGGTGTAGCTCAGTGGATTGAGCGCAGGCCTGTGAACCACATGATCACGGTTCGATTCCCAGTCAGGGCACATGCCAGGGTTGCAGGCCAGTTCCCAGCAGGGGACTCCCGAGAGGCAACCACACACTGATATTTCTCTCCTTCTCTCCTTCCCTTCCCCTCTAAAGATAAATAAATAAAATCCTTTAAAAAACTATACATATATATGTGTAAAATCTCTCTAAGTATCTAGGTATAGCTTAGCAGGATAACTCTGCTTCAAGATTTCTCACACAGCTGTATCAGCCAGCTCTCCTGTCTCATCTGAAGCCTTGACTAAGGGAGGATTTGCTTTCAAGATCACTCGTGTGATTGATAATAGGACTCAATGCCTCACTGCTACTGACCTGAGGATCTCATTTCCTCCTTGGCTATTGGCCAAAACCTTCCCCCATTGCTCACCATATGGCCTCTCCATTGAGCACCACATACCCTGACAGCTGGCTTCCATCAGAATAAGGAAGATAGAAAGGAAGGGAGAACAAGAAGAAAAGACAGGGTTTTTTTGTAAACCAATCTCAGAGGCACATTTTAATATATTTGCCATATTTTCTTCATTAAAATCAAGTCATTAGCCTGCCTAAAAATAAAGGGAAAGAATATATACAAAGGTGTAAATAACATACAAAGATGTGGGAATTATTTGGGGCCATTTTAGAAGCTGCCTTATGCAATTTGCCCTCTGACCCTCAACAATTTATATCTTTTTCACACTTAATATACAGTAAGCCCTTCAATCCTCTCAAAAGTCACATCACATTAAATTAACAGCTTAAAGTCCTGAATTTCACCATCTCACTCATTTCCAGGTAGTATGAGACTCCTGACATATAATGACAACAGTGTAGCTCTTGGAGTCTAACTTTTTTCATTCTGTTGATTTATTAAACTAGAGACAAATTCTGTCACTCAAAGGCTCATAAAACATTCGTGGAATAGGCATAGAATAATCCCTATAGAAAGTTTGGGGTGGAAGGAGAAAATAAGAAGCCAAAAAGAATCACTGACAGAAAATCTGAAATCCAACCAGTCAAATGTTGGCAGCTATTTGATTCATTCCCAAGGCCTGTGGATAATTCTCCATGAGTCTTATCTTCATCCCTCTAGGCTTTTTTTGCTGTGCCTTTTGATTTACATTTTTCATGAATGATAGCATATGTTTGTAGCTACATAGTGTTCTCAGCCAGCTTTTTGCTTGTAATATGTTAAGGGCACACAAAACATTATCATCTTATTCCATCTCTGTCCTGTTCCACCATGATAATATTGTTTTGCTCATATTCTTCTTCACTCAAAAGCCTCCTGTGAATACCAGTGGAGTTTATTCATTAGGCAGAAGTAAAACACACTCACACACACATGTTTCTTAGACATAAAACTTTCTTTACTTTTGGCTCCTGGAGAGAAAGCTGAGGGACAAGTCTGTTGAGCTTCTATAATAATGGGCTATGGCTGGCATAACAAAGTACCTCAGACTGGTTGACTTGAATATCAGAAATGTATTTTCTCACAGTTATGGAGGCTGGGGGTATAAGCCCAAGATATTGGCAAGTTTGATTTCACCTGAAACCTCTTTTTTGGCTTGAAGATACATACCTTCTCCTCAATCTTCACGTGGTCTTTTCCCTGTGCACGTGCCTTGTGTGTGTGTGTCCTACTCTTCTTGTTAAGAATACCAGTTAGATTGGATTAGGACCCACCCTAATGAGACCCACCATTAGGTCTCATTTCAGCTCATTTTAAGGGCCCTGCCTTTAAATACTGTTACATGCTGAAATAATGAGGATAAGAACTTCAAAATATGATTTCTGTAAGGTAAATAATTCAGCCCATAACAGCTTCTTATAGACAAATAAACATTGTTTTATCGGGGCCATTGTAGGGGCCACATGTTATAGGAAAGCTATCCCAGATTCAGGAGGAGGGAATCAACTTCTCAATTTGCAGTGTGACATTTGACACACTGGGTTGGCCAAAAAGTTCCTTTGTTTGTTCCAATGAGATGGCTCTGGTAGCCCTTAGTTGTCTTTAACTTTATTTAAGATAATTTCATTAGGTTGCATTGTGACATCTGTCACATCAGTGTGCATTTAAAAAATACTTATCAAAGTTGGTGAAAATTTGTATAGCCATTTTAATATTGAAGATGAAAGAAAATATGCAATGGTTTCAGTATATTATGCTTTATTATTTTAAGAAAGTTAAAAACATAAGTAAAACACAAAAAAAGATTTGTGCAGTGTATGAAGAAGGTATTGTGACTGATTGAATGTGTCAAAAGTGGTTTGCAAAGTTTCATGCTGGAGATTTTTCTGTGGATAATGCTCCATGGTCAGGTAGACTAGTTAAAGTTGATGTCCATCAAATTGAGACTGAGAATTATTAATGTTATACTGCCGGGGTAATGATCAACATACTCAAATATCAAAATCAATATAATTATTGGTGAAAGTGAAAAATGAGTCTTTTATTTTATGGACAAATAAAATAATATGGATTTTTTGACCAACCCAATATTTGCAAGTATATCTAAAATGGACATATTGGCCATTTTATATTTCTGACATTATGTTTAGATGCTACCGTTTATGATAATTTTATTGTCTTCAAATAATCCATCATAAATTATACTTTGGCAAATTTTTCCTCCTTTCTGAGAGTTTTTCCTTCCTATGTAGAGATTATATCTTCAAAATTCATTGTTTCTACTATATTTTTTGTTTCAGTCTTCAATTTTAAGCTCCCCTTGGCAAGTCTTATTTGGTTTTCTTTATTTCTTTGGCTGCATGGATATTTATTTTGCTGCTGATACCAGTAATATAACAGAAGATAGAGGCTTGATTAGGTGTGCATATTTTTCTGCTATCATTAGATATAAGATATTCTTAATGACATATTTACCCTGTCATTATTTTAACCAAAAATATTCCTTCTGAACTCTAAATGTTTCCATGTTTAAGTTATTGTATAAGAAGGATTAAAGTTAATATATTGGTTTATATCTTTTTTACATAATTTTGTGCAACTCAGTAGAATAATATTATTATGATAACTTGACAAAAATAAAAACTGTACCATATATATATATGACACAAAGAAAAAATGTCAAATGCACAGTGCCAAATCCTGGACCCACTGCTGGGACTTGTCAGTTCATAGCATCACCTAAACCAGAAACTTGAATGTAAGCATGATTATTCATGTCACATTCAGAGAGGCACTGTTTCTAGGGACCATTCTTCTGCAAGAGAATCAGGTATAGTCAAAAAAAAAAGAGAAAGAAAGGAAGAAAGGAAGACATGAAGGAAGGAAGGAAGGGAGGGAGGGAGGGAGGGAGGGAGGGAGGGAGGGAAGGAAGGAGGAAGGGAGGGAGGGAGGGAGGGAGGGAGGGAGGGAAGGAAGGAGGAAGGGAGGGAGGGAGGGAGGGAGGGAGGGAAGGAAGGAGGAAGGGAGGGAGGGAGGGAGAAAGAAAGAGAGAGAAGAAAGAGAGAGAGGAAGAAAGAGAGAGAAGAAGAAAGAGAGAGAGGAAGAAAGAAAAAAGAGAAAGGAAGGAAGGAAAGAGAGAGAGAACCAAGAGAAGGAAATTAATATTTTACAAAAACAAAAGAGAAACAAAGCTAGTTAGGTGCTCTTAAAATGTAATGGAAAATACAATAAAATAAAAATAAATAAAAGAAAAAATGTCTGAATTATATTTATTGGTAGAAGAAGATACCTTGAAGTAACACAGCATACAAAATACCAAGGAACAAACAAAATACTCAAACCAACTTCATACAAAATCACCATGAAAAGAGAATAGAACACGTTAATTGAGACGTTGCAACTCACAAATATTCTCCTTAAATAATTAATTTCAAAGCAGATTATTAAATAACACTCTGAAAAGATATGTATTTACGTTTATATTTAATAAAACATTTGGAATAAAAAATTCAAAAATGAAGAACAGAAATGGGGATAATGACAGAAATGATGGATTACCTTTATTCAGAAACAATAAAAGGTATAAATCAATTAAATAGTATTTTAATTGCTGTATAAAAAAGAACATTCTAATGCCAGTAAAAATGTCTTTTAAACATTAAGACAAAAATGAAGATATTTTCATATCAACTAAAAGTGAGAACATTTGTCATAACAGATTAACACTATCGAAGAAATGAAAAAAATCAGGCTCAAGAACAATGATAACAGATTGAAAATTAAAGCTACATAATGGAACAAAAAACATCAGAAATTGTAAATATGTAGCTAAAAATAAAATGATATTTAAAAAACTTCTTAATATATAAAATACATGTGACACATAACTAAGGGGCTGAAAATGTAAAATAAGCACATAGCAAAATGCTCAAAATTAGGAAAATGTAAGTTAAATCCACATTAAGAGTTGATTTTTATAGACATGAATAGCTTAAAATAAAATAAAATTAAGATAATGAAAAGATCATGTTTCATCAGGCTTCAAAGTAACTAGAATTTTTATAACTTGATGGTAGGAGTGTAAAATAATACAAGCACTTTAGAAAACTCTTTAGAGGATACTTAAAATTGTAAAATACCCATCATATAAGACTTAGAAACACCATTCACTGGTAATTACCTTACAGAAAAATGAACATGTGTCTATAAAAGACTTGTATGTGAATTTTCCTAGTAGCTTTTTAAAAATATTCCCTTACAAGAAGCAATATAGAAGTTAATTAACTGGTAAACTGATAAAAAAAAAACCTATGATTTGGATAAAACAGTAAGACTCCTACATATGCAGCTTATAGTAAAACATTTTATAAGTGAAGACATCATTATATAAATGATAAAAAGATGTAAAAATATATTATGCTAACACTGAAGAAACCTAGGGGACTATATTAGTGTGAGAATATGTAGAATTTCTGATTAAGTAATAATGCTATGAGTAAAAAGGGTCATTTAATAATGATAAAGTGTCATTACAACAAAAGGACCTAATAATATGTACATTACACTTGTACACAAGTGGTAGTGTACATAATAACTGAACCTTAAAATATGGGAAATAAAATCAGTAGTCCTGTAATGAGTTTAGCCAAATCCACAGTTATATTCAGACATTTCAACTTCTCTTTCTCTTTGTGTGTCTCTCAATAATTGATTAAGAAAAGAGACAGATTGCTCCTATTTCCACATATAAGGAGTTTATCATTTGCTTCTCCATCCTAATAACAAGTAAGAGGTTAGAATTAAACATCAACGGCTCATCTTGGATCTGTAAGAGTGGGGAGAATACAGAGCAAATTGTTACCCTTCAGACTGAAGAGAGAGGTAAACACAGGGAGTCACTGCTTACCAGAACAGAGACAAGAGGAGAAACTGCCCCAGAACACCAGTGCCAGGGTAGGAAAACCAGAACTGTTACTAAGTATAGATAGAGGTTTCATGTCATCAACTCTGACAGTTAACTCCAGGAAGAACCAATCATAGCACCCTTTCCCCCACAATATTATGGGATTTTCCTGTGGGATATCAACCAGGTTCCCACACATGCAAAATATATGTACGGATGAGAAAAATACCCTTCTGCCTCTAGCAGGCAGTAGGGAAAAGGAACTTGTAGAATTAGCCTTCAAAGGTGAAGAAAAAATGGCATTCTCAAATGTATCACCCTGGTGGTGGATGCTAATAATGGAAAACCTATACTTATCTGGTGGCAGGAGGTATATTAATTTGGGAAATTTCTGTACCTTCCCTTTCATTTTGCTGTGAATGTGAAATCGATCTAAAAATGCAATCAGTTGAAAAGACATGCAATCATAAGGATACAGACAACCTAAACAACATTATCAACCTATTGACTTACATGGTATTTTTATAGACTTAACTTCTTAAGAGCAGTTATAGATTCACAGCAAACTGAGATGGAGTTACAGAGATATTATCCCCTATAGCACCCATCTCCATACATAATAGCCTCCCATGATCAACATCTTTCTCCAGAATGGTACATTTGATAGAATTTGGGGGGAGATTTAACTTTTTAAAAACTTATTTATATATTTTTAGATTTTCCATTGTTATTATATTACAGTTGTCCCGATTTTTCCTCTTTTGCCCTCCTCTGCTCAGCCTACCCCAGACCCCAGCACTCCCACAGTCAATCCCCACACCGTGATCCATGTCTATATGTCATTCATACCTGTTGTTTAATGAGTCCCTTGCCCTTCTTTCCATCATTATACACTTCCCCACCTCCCCTCTGGTTGCTGACAGTTTGTTCCATGTTTTCGTGTCTCTAGTTCTGGTTCTGTTTTGCTCATTAACTTATTTTGTTCATTAGATTCCTCTTATAAGTGAGATCACATGGAATTTGTCTTTTGGTGACTGGCTTATTTCACTTAGCATAGTATTCTCCACTTTCATCCATACTGTTGCAAACCATGGGAGTTCCTTCTTTCTTTCTGTGGCATAGTACTCCCTTGTGTAAATGTACCATAGTCTTTTTGATCCACTTATTTACTGGGTGCTTATGCTGTTTCCAGTACTTGGCTATTGTAAATAGCACTGCTATGAATATAGTCAAGATTCAGTTCTCTTGAATTGGTGGTTCACAACTCTTAGGGTACATTCCCAGCAGTGAAATCACTGGGTCAAAAAGCAGATCCAGGTTGGATCTAGATTGCCAGTATTTTGTTGAGGGTTGCAGTATTTATATTCATCAGAGATATTGGCTTATACTATTCTTTCTTTGCTGTATCTTTGCCTGGTTTTGGAATTAACATAATACTGACCTCATAAAATAGTTTAGGATTCTTCTCTGTTCTTGATTTTTTTTGGAATAATTTGAGAAGGATAGGTGTTAGTTCTTCTTTGAATGTTTAGTAAAATTGTACTGTGAAGGAATCCAGTCAAGAACTTTTGTGTTCAAGGAGTTTCTGATTACTGCTTCAATTTTGCTAGTTGTTACTGATCTGTTCATCTTTCCTGCTTATTGATTAAGTTTTGGAGATTGCATTTTTCCAAATATTTGTCCATTTCACTTAAGTTGTCCAGTTTCTTGGTGTATGGTTGTTCGTAGTAATTTCTTACAATCATTTGTATGGCTGTAGTATTGGTTGTTATTTCTCCTCTTTCATTTCTTATTGTATTTATTTTGGTCCTCTTTATATTTGATGAACCTGGTTAAAGGTTTGTCAATTTTGTTTATCTTTTCAAAGAACCAGCTCCTGGATTCATTGATTCTTTGGATTGTTTTCTTAGTCTCCATGTCATTTAATTGTGCTCTGATGTTAATTATTTTTTCCTTGTACTCACTCATTTGTTTCATTTGTTTCTGGATATTTTATTTACTCTTTAATCTCATTGTTAACTCATCCATTATTTAATAACATGTAATTCAGTCTCCATGTATTTGAATTTTTTTGAGTATTTTACTTTAAGTTGGTTTCTAGTTTCAAACCATTATAATCTCAGAAGGTGCTTGATAAGATTTCAATTTTCTTGAATTTGTTAAGGCTTGTTTTGTGTCCTACCATGTAGCCTATCTTTGTAAATGATCCATGTACATTTGAAAGGAATGTATAGTTTGCTCTTTAGCATGACATGTTCTCTAAATATCAATGAAGTCCATCTGATCTAGAGTGTTGTTCAAAGCCACAATAGCCAATATTATTTGTTTGGAAGATCTATCTGTTGTGGACAGTAGGTTGTTAATATCCTCTGCAATGACTATATTGCCTGTCGATCTCCTTAAAGTTTTCCAAGATTTTTCTTAAGTACTTAGGTGCTCTTATGTTGAGTGCATATATATTTACAGGGGTTATATCTTCTTGTTGGAACACTCCCTTAGCTACTATGTTGTGACCTTCTTTGTCTTTTGTTATGGCCTTCGTTTTGAAGTCTATTTTGTCTGATACAAGTCCAGATTTTTTTTGTTAATTTGCTTGGGATATTTTTTCCGTCTTTACTTTTCACCTTTATAGGCCTTTTGTTCTCAGGTAAGTCTCTTTTGGAAAACTTATATGCAGATAATGTTTCTTATCCACTCAGCTACTCTGTGCCTTTTGATTGGAGCATTTAATCCATTTACATAAGGTTATTACTGATATATATTTTTCATTGCCTTTTGTCTCCTTGTATTTTTTCCTTCCTCTCCCTCCCTCTGCCCTACATCTCATTTCTTCTTAAAGTAGTTCCTTTAGCATCTGTTGCAAAAATCTCTTGGTGGAGTTGTACTCGTTTAGCCTTCTATTGTCTAGGATGCTGTTTATTTTGCCTTCCATTTAAGTGAGAGACCTATTGTATAGGGTAATCTTGGTTGCAGTAATGAAAAGCAATTACTTGGAATATTTTATGCCAATCCTCTCTGGCTTGTAGTGTTTCTGTTGAAGAGCTAATAGCCTTATCAGAGCTGCCATGTATGCTACTAGCTGTTTTGCCTCTGCTGTCTTTAAGATTGTAGGTCTTTAAATTTTGGCATTTTAATTATGATGCGTCCTGCAGTGGGCATTTTGAGTTCAGCTAATTGGGACCCTTTGTGCTTCCTGAACTTGTATAACATTTTTCTTCACCAAATTAAGGAAGTTTCTTGTCATTATTTTTTCAAACAGATTTACTACCCCCTTTTCCTTTTCTTCTTCTTCTGATATTCCTGTGATTATGAATGATGTTATGTTTCATGTTGCCCTGAATCTCTTTAAACTATCCTCAGGGTTTTTTTAGTCTTTTTAAATTTCATTGCTGTGACTGTTTTTTTTTTTTTTCCTTTGTCATCTTCCAGCTCACTTCTCTCTGCTTCTTATAGCCTGCTTTTAATTCCTTGCAGGACATTTTAAATTTCTAATATTGTATTCTTTATTTCCTCCTGTTCTTATTCACAGTTTTGATGTCTTTTTTTTTTTAATGCTGCCATAGTTCCCACTAAGTTAGTTGTACCTCCCATAAAGTTCCTGGTAGTTCTCACTGAGCTCCTTGAGCATCCCTATAACTATTTTGAACTCTATGTCTGATAGATTGATTGCCTTTACTTAATTTATGTCTTTTTCTGGGGATCCCCCCCTTTCCTTTTGATTGAGTGTTGTTTCTTTGTCTCCCTATTTAGGTGATTCTTTGTCTCTGCATCTCAGATTGCTCTTGTTTGCTCTTCTGTGTTCATGGGGTTGTTTTCTGTGGTAGGAGTTCTGTGCAACTCAGTGGTGCAGTCTCTTTTATCTGATCTGGGTGCTCTAGGGATACCCTTTATTCAGCTTATGTGAACTCTCTGGCTGTACTTGTGTTTAATTGTTGAGAGCTAATTCATTGCTGGGTTATCCCCTCTGGCTAGCTGACTGAGAGTCACATCCCCACCACATCATGTATTTTTTTGTACAGGTGCTGGCAGAACAAAGCAAAACTACCCAGAAAACAAAACACACACCAGCAAAAACATTCCCCTCCCACATCAATAATATCAACAGCAAGTAGGGAGAGATTAAGATATCTGGACAATGATTGAGGCTATTTTAAGATAGGAAAAAAGGAATATGAAATGACTAAAGAAGAGATCAAATGTCTTGAGAGGAAAGAGGGAGGTGGAATAATAAGAGCAGGGAATAGAAACAAGGCCAAGAAAGGGAGAAAATAAACTTTAAAATGTAAGTTAAAAAAAGGAAGTGTGATGGCAAATGAAGTAAGAAAAGATAAGGGTATGATATGAGGTTTGCAATAAAATTTAAAAAGTGATGAGGCAATAGGAACAAAATTGAAGAATAAACACACTGAGTCAATAAAAATGACAGATAGCAAAGATTAATAAAGTTGTAAAGAGAATATCATAAGACAGAGATAAGAGAATATGAGATGTCTACAGCAAAGAAAAATGATTTTGAGATGATAGAGGGAGGAGAAATAGTAAGAATGAGGAATAGAATCCAGGCTAAAAAAGGGAAAATATAAACTTCTAAACTCAAATAAGCAAAAGCAGGAGGAAGGCAATATGTAATAACACTGGAGGAGAGTAACCTATGAGATTTGAAATTTGAAATATTGAACAAATAGGAATAAAATTGAAGAATAAAACAGCAATAATTGCAATATCCATACCAAACAAGTAATGCTTTTAAAGGTAAAAAGAAAATAATAATATTATTTAAAAACTGAATATGAGGTGGCTAAAGGAAAGAAAAGTGCTTTTGATAGGATAGAAGGAGGAGAAATCAAAAGGGTAAGGAATATGAATAAAACTTAGAAAGGGGTAAAAAATTAAAACAAAAATAAGAAAGGGCAGGAAGAATGTAAAATGAAGTGAGACAAGGGTAGGGTATAATGTGAGATTTGAAATAAAATCAATTTTATTTTATTATTTTATTGGTTTTATTTAATCATTAATTTACTGAAGGAGATATTGGCTGCTTCCAAGTTTTGGCAATTATGAATAGCTATGGTAAATGTACTTGTGAAAATATTTTGTAGACATACAATTTCAACTTTGGGGAGTAAATACCAAGAAGTGTGATTGTTAGATTGTGTGGTAAGAGTGTATTTAGTTTGGTAAGAGACAACCAAATCTTCTTTCAAAGTGGTTGTATCATTTTGCATTTTTACCAGCAGTGTATGAGAGTTTCCACTATTCTGTATCCTGGTCAGCATTTGGTATCATCAGTTTTCCGAATTTTGGACACTTTAATAGGTACGTGGTACGGGGGCATCTTGAGAGAGCAATGTGTTGTTGATATCATCTGGATGGTATTCATGACTAAACTCAGATGAGGCCTGTACTTTTAAGATTTGATGAGCAGGTACTGAAATTTATTCATCTTGTGACTGCCCAGAACAAATCTCATAAATAAGCTTCCTTGCTCATTTTAACTGCTCCCTAGTAATCTGGGGTGATCTGCCTCTTCTTTTGGTCTCTCCCTGCCTTTCACACTTGGGAACCAGTTTCCGTCTATACACAGGGAGCTCCTGAATAGGTTGTAAACAAATACTCGGACATATTATAAGAGCTAAGGAGAGATTACTTCAGCTTGTTAAGAGATATACTGAGATTTCACTAAAGAATTTGAAATTCCTATTTCATACCATTACTTCTTGTATATTATTATGCTGCAAGATCTACCACTGTGTAGATGCTCATGCAGCTTTTATAGAAGACTTTTAATTTATTTCTAGCTGAAACACACCTGAAGAAAAATCCGATCAATCTAGATTTTTACCCATTTCATAAGTCTAGTAAGAAAGAACTAATGCAATATATTTTACAATATCTCTAGCTTTTACAACACCATTCCTACACATACAGCTAGTAGTGACATTAAGAAAAAGGAAGCTACATATGAAATATTTTAATAACTACTTTTGCCAGCTTGCAATTTTTGTGTAAATGCAATTTCTGAGACCTTTACTTACAGAGTCTTTGCATTAATTGAAAATCATATTTTATTATTTGCTTACCCATAGATGGAAATTTCTTTCTGCAATTTCTTTGATTGAACTTGTTTTTGTAGGAACTTTAAAGGTTTGTAAATGTGTTCTGTAAAATTCTAACCTGTGAAATTAAATTCTGTCTGTTAATTTCAACCATTGTTAAATATAATGATACTTGCTAACGCTGTACATTTAGACGTTTTCAATTTCCTGTCACTGATGCTAACTAATCTTACATCTAAGGCCAAGCTCTCGTGAAATGCTAGGTGTTCCCTCTAAAGCCATTCATTTAGCTTATTGGCTATATGCTCAAGACAGAAGAGACTCCTAATGAGCATGGGGTGTTGTTTATATTGTATGGCCTCTCTCTTTTCAAATAATGATTTTTTGTTTGTTTTTTGTTTTTCCTTCATATGGGCTAAATGTCTTCAATAAAGGGTTACTATGGCAACATCAATCTTAAGAATGATAGTACCCTTATAAAAAGATAAACCACTTATACAAAATTTATTTACAGAAAAATAAACAAAGTAGTGTTATTTTTACCCGAGACACTTTTAGTGTGGTTACCTATAGCCCAACTCACAAGGTGGATATAATAGAGAAGGATAAAAAGCCCATGTAAGGCTGACTAAAGCAATAGTGAATCTGATGACTTAAAACATGGATTTTTCTTCTTCTTTATTGAATAACATTTATTTTGGTGATTACAAATTTCTAAGGTTGTGGAAAAGGAAACTAATTGACATGTACCTGCTGCTCCATATAAATCAAAGAACAGATAATAATATATATCTGAACAGTGAAAGAAATAATGTTAACACTAAATTGCAAGTCTTACAGCCAACACAGCTCAGATGTGAATTAAAACTGAAACTTACCTAGACCCCAATCTTTGGACTTTTCTTTCTCTTTGATGTTTTTTGGTTTAGTTACCTTGAATCTATATCCAAAAACCTGTATTACTTTCTCTACCTAATAAGATATGCCCCATCTTGCTTTAAATGTTTTTTTGCCTTTAAACACAAAGTTTCAAACTTTATCAGACAAAAAAGGTTTTGCACAGTAACAGAAACTATCAACAAAATTAAAAGACAACCCACTGAATAGGAGAACATATTTGCCAATGATTCTTCTGATAAGGAGTTAACATCCAAAATTTATAAAGAACTTATAAATCTCGATATCAATAAAACAAACAATTCAATAAAAATGGGCAAAAGACCTGAATAGACACTTCTCCAAAATGGATGTACAGATGGCCAATAGACACATGAAAAGGTGCTTAATGTGATTAATTATCGGAGAAATGAAAACTAAAACTATAATGAGCTAGCACCACATACCTATCAGAATGACTATCATCAGTAAGTCAACAAACAACAAGGGTTGGCAAGCATATGGAGAAAAGAGAAATTTCTTGCCCTATTGATGGGAATACAGATTGCTGCAGCCACTGTGCAAAGCAGTATGAAGATACCTGAGAGAAGTAACAAGGGAACTGCCTTCTGACCCAGTGATTCTGCTTCTGGGACTATATCAGAAGGAACCTGAAATACTAACTTGAAAGACTGTTTTTTCATTTACAATATCCAAGATTTGAAAGCAGCCCAAGTGCCATTAATAGATAAGTGAATAAAAATGCTGTGGTACCTTTATATAATGGAATACTACTTGACCATAAAAAGAAGGAAATACTAGCTTTCTCCAGAAAATCAAAAAACGATTGATTTTCTGGAGAAATTCAATCTCCAGAAGGGATAGTATTTCCTTCTGGAGATTGTTATGCTAAGTGAAATAAGCCAGTCAGAGAAAGACAAATACCACATGATTTCACTTATACATGGAATCTAATGAATAAAATAAACGAACAGACTCATGGACACAGAGAACAGACTAACAGCTGTCAGCTGGAAGGGGGATGAGGACGCTGGGTAAAAAAAATGAAGGAATGAAGTAAAATAAAACAACCCATAGTGGTATGATCAACAGAGGGGAAGGGACAGGGAGGAGTTAGAAGAATTTAAAGGGGAGATAAATGGTGAGGGAAGGAAACTTGATTTTGGGTAGTGAATACACAATACAGTATACAGATGTATTATAGAAATGTAATAATTTTAATTAATTACAAAATTGTAAGCTTTAAAACATTATAATTTTAGTAACCCATGACACCCTAAAAAAATTCAAAAATTAAAAAATATGTGTTTATCAATCAACAAGATGAATTTTAATTATTATGTCTATAGGCAAAATTCCCATTTAATGTACTTCATTTTCACTTAATTGTACTGCAGGAGGAAGAATAAATAGATTACACTAAGGAACTATGCCAGATCTAAACCTATGGAAATGGCACATTTTGCTGTTATGGAATCTTATAAGAGACAACCATCTGAATCAATGCGGGGTAGAACCATTTACATTTACTGTTCCAAATGGACTGGTAAATATTGAGTAGGCCAAAGTTCATTTGTTTTCTTCTGTAAGATCATTCTAGTAGTGCTTAATTGTCTTTAACTTCATTCAAAACAATTTTGTTAGATTGTATTGTGACAACTGTCATACCAGCTTGCATAAAAAAATCAAATTAGTGAATTTTGTCTAGCTATTTTTAATATTGAAGATAGAAGAAATATGGAACATTTTCAACATATTATGCTTTATGCTTTATTATTTCAAGAAAGGCAAAAACAAAACTGAAATGCAAAATTATTTCAGCAGTATATGGAGAAAGTGCTGTGACTGATTGAAAGTGTCAACATTAGTTTGCAAAGTTGTGTGCTAGAGAATTATCTCTGAACAATGCTCCATGATCTCAATGTTATACCACACAGGTGATGGCCAACATATTCAAAATATCCAACTTAATAAAATTATTGGTGAAAATGAAAAAAGTCCTTTATTTCAATGAAAAATAAATAAAAATTTTTGCCAACACAGTAAATGTTTGTGTTTGTTTGTTTGTTTTTTATTTTGTATATACCTGAAAGTTATAATTAATAGTAGGTTCTACAATTATCTTAGTGGGTCATGCCCAGCATTTTTTAATAAAATAAAATAGAATAAACTGAATTACTATAAGTGGAACCTAATCAACAGAACAAATGAGCAAGCAAAATATAACCAGAAACATTAAAATTAAGAACAAACTGACAGTAACCATAGGAGAGGTGGGAGGGGATAATGGGGAAAAGTGGGAAGGGTTGTCAAGGAACATGTGTAAAGGACACATGGACAAAGCCAAAGGGGAGTAGGATTAAGGAGGGGGGGGGAAGGTGGGGATGGCTGGACTGGGGGGGAGTAATCAAGGATAAATGGAGACAACTGTACTTGGACAATTTAAAAAAAAAAAAAACAGAATAAACTAGACCATAGAAGAGTAAACTAAAACAGGAAAAGTAAGAATGCATTGTAAAAGTAAGTATTTAATGAAGTACACAGGTAAAGGATTTACTGAGTTATTATTAAATAACCAAATTTTTCTCTCCCCCATCTTTTTACCTTATATTGTATTTGCTGGCAGATCAACTTCTATGCATAGCCTCACTTTCTTCACAAATATTCATGACAGACATCACTAACTGATTATAGAGCTTTCCTGATGAAACCAGAGGAGCTTAAAAATACTTTTCTCCATGTGGCTATTTACTAATTTACTACTTTTCTAGTACTTCAAACTACCATGTATCAATCTCGTCTAGAAAGTAAAGAATCGAAAATTATATCTCAACTCCAATTCCACCTTGCCATTATATGCTTCTGCAGTTGAACATTAGCTGTGATTTTTTAATCTGTGTCAATATCAGTTTTTATCCAAGCTACTGAAATAATGATTTCAGTATTTCAGTACTTTATAGTGGGGGCTGTTTTACACACTTTTTACTTCTTATATCTAACCAACATTCTGTGAAAAAAATGTTTTGTTTTGTTTTGTGTTAGAACAAGTTCTTTGGTCTAGAACAGAACCTTGATTTTACAGTCTTCTTGTATCTACTGTTAATGGTTGAAGCAATTTTAAAGTGAATTTCAGAGAATAAATCTATATTTTAAGACGTATATTACCAACATATGTTTTATGAAAAATTACTAATAAACACCAATAGCGGAGAATGTCATTTCACTTTTTACAATATCGGGTATTTATATAATCTTTGCCAACTTGATACCACAAAAGTAATTTATTTTTTTTTCATTCTTTATGTGTTTGATGAATTATGTCTTCAAATAAATAGTCTACATTTAAATAAATAACAATTCAGTAATTATTCTACAGACCAATTAGCAATCTATACTGTTCTTTTCAAATTGTTTTGCTTAAATTACCATTGTAATCTTTTTTCTTATTTGTAAATTTATTCCAATAGTACGGATTTAATCCTCTGTCATTTAAGCATTTTATGCACTTTATTAAAAGTTTTCCCTACAAAGTATATTTAGAAAATATCTGTTTAAATAATCACCACTGTAGACAACAATAGAATCTTTGAAATCTGCTATTCTGGTGTTCAAATATTGACTCTAGTATTTATTAATGGTGTGGCTCCTTGGAGGTTGCTTACTCTCACTTCACCCTATCTCTCTTTGCTTATTTGTATAAAAACAAAAAAATCGTAATTCATAATAGTTTGGGGATTTAAATAAGTTCATATATAAAACACTATATTTGGTAGCTGGAACACTGTAAACACCAAATAAGTATTGAAAGTTCTGATATCAATAAAATGACTTGGAAGTATTTTAATCCTGTATCGATTTTATCATTGACTCATATGAGCTCAGTCAAGATTTTGGCAACTTCTCTCTTTTTTCCCCTGCATGTCAGATGGTTTGGAGAGTTAGTATTGATACCCATTCTCTCTCCTTGGAAAAATAAACACTTAAAAGAAACTTGAAATAAGGCATTTCTAATACTGTCAAAACATTTCATGTTGTTTAGATCATGTCTACTCTCCAGGTATTATAAAATATTTTTAAATATAGACATAAATTAGTCAGAAATCCTCACATCTAAAAACTTATAGTCTATGTTTTTACCTTTTGCTTTTTAAATTAATGTTTTCATAAGAGTCAGTCCTGTTTCAGATTTTGGTAATAGCACAATAAAGTTATTAGTTAAAACTTTCTACGTATTACAGTTACAAATTTTTTTAAAAGTATTAAAAGCAACAACAACAATCTTGGATAGAGACACAAAATAAGTAGAAATCAGAGGAAAAATACCTTTGGAATATTGCAGTTTTAACCTATAATAATTAAGAGTTTGTTACTGATTTTCTCTAGGGCATCCCCAATCCTTCCAGCTGCAGCAGAAAATTACTGTAGCCTCCCAGCTACAGTGGGAGAGAAGTTGGATCCAGGCTTGCCGAGAAGCTGGAAATTACAGGTTGCATTCTGGAAGTAAAAGCACGACAGACGGGACTAGATCCCAAATCTGGATGTCATCACTACCTCAGTCTCTGAATGACCCCTAAACTATACCTTTATGGGGTCACTCTTGGGAACCTAGCAAACAGCAGGCAGAAACCAACAAGGAATTTACCTTTAAAAGAGAGTATGGCATCCAGTTAAGATTTGTGTTTGCTTACTTTTCACCATGTGATTCCTTAACCTATGAACAAGTCAGACAGTAGGAAAGCCAAATGTTACTGGCTTGAGGTGTCAGAGGATTAGCTTGAAGTTGCCAAAAAGCTGGACATTTGGAGGAGAGTTTGGGGGTAAGTCCTTGGAAACAAGGAGTCAAAGAAAAGATGAATGTCAAAAGGCAAAAGACTTGACTGATTACAGAGGTTCAAGAGAGACCCAAAACAGAACAAGCAAATAAGAATACATTCATACATACACACACACATACATACACACACACATACATACATATATAAATAGCAGCAGTAGCTGGAAGCTGAAAGAACTGAAGAACTGAGCAGGGTTATCAGCTACTGAACACCGCAGTGAAGTTCGCTGTTTGAATGCAGGCAAGTTAAATTACTGCTACATTTAAATAACTGCTAAAAGAAAAATCACCAGAAGAACATAAATCCAGAATAAGTATGATGTATTATTTATGATTAACAAAGTATCATTTTAAATGAAAATATTTAAAGAAAAGTATGCTACCTTGGGGCTTGCAGTGGTGAGAGTGTGCTGGGGGTAGGAATGGATTGATGCAAACTGTGAAGAGGAAGATTTCAGGAGGTGGTAGATTGTTGATTACCTTGATGATGGTGTTTACATGGATGTAAACATTTGTCCAAACTTGTCAAAATGAATAAATATAATGAGTGTGTTTCAATGCATAAACTGTGCCTCAATAAACTCAATAGAAGGCAAACTGAAAAAAGAAATAAAACAAACACACAAAAAAAGTTTCTCCCAAGTTCCACAGACAAGCAAATAAAGGCCATACAAAAAGTATGGAGGAAAGAAGTGGTTGAACTTTGTTACTATTCATTTGCTTAAAGATTCTGCTACCTCATTTGTTTTAATTTGTAACACTCGTTATCTGACACTTGGGAACAAAAAATGATTTAGTATATTTTAAAGTTCTCTATCTCCTTTTAGACACATTTCCCTCTATTCAACTATAATTTCTTTGGTGATTTATTTTGTAATTGACTTCTAATACTCTAGAATAATGCCCAGGCATGGGAAGGGCTTAGCAAATGTATTTTGTTGTTTTTCTTGCTTGCTTATTTGAAATAATTTTGAATGAACAACTAAAGAGCACGTTTACTCATCTGCTTGGAATGTGCTTCTCCCAAATCCTACCACAGCAGGCTGCGTCTCACCATTCAGATCTTGAGCACAGATATAATTTCACCAGAGAGGAGTTTTCTCCCCATTCCTGAAACAGAACTCCAGTTACTCTTTACAGCATTACTCCATTCTATCCTCTCAATGCTTATACATTTTTTGTCGTAATTTTAATGTTCATATCTCAGTTTATAGGTTGTTTCCCCTACTAAAATATATGTTCTTTGAGGGCAGGACTTCCTATTTATTCACAGCTGTTTCCCACTACCTAAAATAGTATGTGACTTAATGCAGATGTTTAATAAATAGTTGATGGACTAACAAAAGACTGGCAATGATCTCCAGTTGAACAGTTTTACTGGGTGGTCTTTCCAACCCACAATCATTTTGGAGTGCAGAAAGCATCTCAGGTTGGTTGAGTATGAGCAATTTCTCCTTATAGGTCTCTTAACTTCATGTATATTTTTCTTCATAAACGTGAAAGAGAGCTGGATGTCTGCCATGCCACAGAGTGATGAAATGCAGCTGGAATCAGAGCTACTTAAGGAACCAATGACACATGTTATTTAATCTTTCTCCATGGAGTCTCTACCTTCATTGCATGAGTATACTATTTGTAAACTGTTGGAAGCAAGTGAGCTGTGTTTAACACCTAATATTTTTGTTGTTGTTTATTTTCCTTTTGTAGTATAAGATTCTTGAGGGAAGCTAATGTAATCATTGAAGGCAAAATAAGTATTCCCAAGAAAAATAAGAAACAAAGCTATCAGCCCTTCCCTCAATAATTGTTCCAATATTTTCATTTAGCATTTCACACAAAATGAATGTAATTGATGCTGGTAATGTGCCATCAACATAATGTGATTTTTCTGGATATCAGAAATGTTTCTTTAAATCAGAATTTTTCTCTCTGATCTCAAAAGGTCACAGCACTCTCCCCCCACAACACACACCCATAAAACATAGGTCTTATAAGAAATCCCATCAACTAGGATCTGAATGTTTGTGTCTCCCGAAGTTATAGCAAAGAACCTCAGTCTAGGAAACAGGTCCTCACTAGAAACTGAATCTGCCAGCACCTTAATCTTGGACTTTGCTTTCTCCAGAACGGTGACAAAGAAACAGTAATGTGTGATATTTCTGTTATAGCAACCAGGAGGGACTGAGACACTATTTTTACTATAAACATTCTTTCTTACAATGACTTCTAATCTTGTTTAGTCTGACATATCTCACTTTGTATTACACAATTTCATGTTTGATTTTATTCTGTCTTATGTTGGTTTGTAACATTTGTCTTCATAAATTCCAAAATAAAGGTTAAAGAGGATATATTTCCTTTCCTGAATCCTTAGTAGCAGCTGACACAGTCCTGGATGCATCCTTATTGATTGATTTATTTTGGAGAACATAACTTTCCTCTGTCTTTGTGATGGAGAAGACAGTTTTTAAAAAAGTTTGAGTTGGAAACACAGTTTTTTTTAAGAGCATATGCTATCGATTATGTCATTAAAGTTTGAGTTGGAAACACAGTTTTTTTTAAGAGCATATGCTATCGATTATGTCATTATAGTTGTCCCATTCTTTCTTCTCCACTTCATCCCCCTCTGCCCTGCACACCCCCTCTCTCCAGCATTTCCTCCCCATTTAGTGTGTGTCCATGGGCTGTACATGTAAGTTCTTTGGCTTCTCCATTTCCCATACTATTCTTGACCTCCTCCTGTCTATTTTGTACCCACTCATTATGCTTCTTATTCCCTGTAATTTTTCCCCCATTCTCCTCCTCCCCATCCCCACTGATAACCCTGTATGTGATCTCCATTTCTGTAGTTCTATTCCTGGTCTACTTGTTTTCTTAGTTTGTTTTTGTTTTTTAAGTTCAGTTGTTGATAGCTGTGTTTCTTGTCATTTTACTATTCATAGTTATGATCTTCTCTTTTCTTTTCTTTTTTAAAATATTTATTTATTTTTAGAGAGAGGGGAAGGGAAGGAGAAAGAGTGGGAGAAAAACATCAATGTGTGGTTGCCTCTCATGTGTCCCCTACTGGGGACTTGGCCTGCAACCCAGGCATGTGCCCTCACTGGGAAATGAACCACAGACCCATGCTTCACAAGCCCATGCTCAGTCACCTGAGCTACATCAGATAGGGCTTAGATAGGTATCTTTAACATTTTATATAATAAGAGCTTGGTGATGATGAATTCTTTTAACTTGGCCTTATCTGGGAGGCACTTTATCTGCCCTTCGATTCTAAATGAGAGCTTTGCTGGATAGAATAATCTTAGATGGAGGTGCTTGCTTTTCATGACTTGGAATACTTCTTTCCAGCCCTTAAAGGGCTGGAAGGTTTTTTGTTTGTTTGTTTGGTTGGTTTGGTTTTCGGTTTTTTGTTTGTTTGTTTGTTTTTGAGAAATCAGTTGATAGTCTTTTTTTTCCAATAGATGTTCTAGGAAAATATTTATTAGACCCTGTCTTACCATTCAAATCACCACAGTCAAATTTACAAGTGGAAGAATATATGCATGGCACTAAACAGGTCAAATTCTTGAACCATATTACTATTTATATATCTATTTACCAAATCTCCAGCTTCAAGATGTAGACAAAATACATATGTGGTATCAAATGCACCAAAAACACAAACCTAATGACAATTTTTACTGAAAAATCCAAAACTTTCTGTCACAGTATTTTTTATTGTTGTTGATAGTCTTACATAAACTCTTTTCTACATAACTCTCTCCTTTTCTTTTGCTGCTTCTGAGATTCTCTCCTCATCTTTAATATTGGGTAACCTAATCATGATGTGCTTGGAGTGTTCCTCCTTGGGTCCAACTTCTTTGGGACTCTCTGAATTTCCTGGACTTGCATGTCAATTTCCTTTACCAGATTGGGGAATTTTTCCTTCATTATTTGTTTAAATAAGTTTTCAATTTCTTGTTCTTCCTCTTCTCCTGTGACAATCCTATGATTCAAGTGTTGGAATGTTTAAAGTTGTCCAAGAAGTTCCTAAGCCTCTCCTCATTTTTTTTTTGAATTCTTGTTTCTTTATTCTGTTCAGGTTGAATGCTCATTTCTTCCTTCTGTTCCAAATCATCAATTTCAGTCTGGTTTCCTTCCCTTCACCATTGGTTTCCTGTATTTTTTGTTTTATTTCATTTTATGTAGCCTTCATTTCTTCCTTTATTTTTGCTCATATTCAATCATTTCTGTGAACATCCTGATTACCAGTGACTTGAACTCTGCATCTGATAGGTTGGCTATCTCTTCTTCATTTAGTTCCTTTTCTGTAATACTGATATGTTTTTTTTTTTTTCATTTAGGCCATATTTCTTTGTCTCAACACACCTATTACATTTTAAGAAGTGGATCCTATGTATTCACCAGGGTGGGGCAACCCACTCCCCTGCATTGTGGTGCTGTATGTCAGGGAGGGGTCAGAAAGGGAACAATGCTGCTTGCTTGGCTCTTGCTCCACTTTCAGTCATTTCCTCCACTTCCCACAAGCTACTTGGTCCCCTCTGCTCTTGATTCCTGGATGGGTGCATTTGTGTATATTCTAGGACCCCATGGATCGCTCCAATATACTCTCCTGTGAAACTGGGAGTTTTTGCTGCTGCCACAGTCCCCACAAATTTTTATAGCTAGAGGTTTTGAGGCTTTATTTCCCCATGCTGGAACCCTGGGTTGTGAAGCCTGTCTTGCTCCCCAGCTGTTCCTGCCAGTCTATCTGCATGTGAATGTGGGACTGTCTGGTCTACCAGCCACCTCACCTACTGAGTCTGTCAGCAGCCACTTTGCAGAGTATCCTCTGCACCCCTTCTACCAGTCTGGATGAATGTTTCTTCTACACCTCCTTGGTTGTTGGACTTTCATTCAGTTCTATTTTCTGGAAGTTCTGGTTGTTGTGTTGTTTTGTTTTTCAGTTTGTTGTGCTTCTTTTGGTTTTGTGATGAGGCAAAGTGTGTCTGCCTATACCTCCATCTTGGCAGGAAGTCCATAGACTAGATTTTAATATACATTTGGTTATTGCCTGAAGCCTCAGTGCAGGTTTCACTGAGGCTCTGGTTTCACTGATGTTGTACAATGAATATATGTGTGTCACATACTGTCATATTATACCTATGAAGCATATTATATTTATATTTTGTGACTGAAGAAGATTTAATGCTATGCCAACTGCATGTTAATAACTCCAGTACCTCACTGTACTGAACATAGTTGCTATCTTCCTACACTGTAAGTCATCTCACTGAACTGAGCAGTTATCTGGATGCAAAGTATTACTCAACACATTGATTTCTAGGGTTCATTTAACTAATTCACACATGTAGGTGATTAATTCATAAATTTTAAAACAAATGCTCACTTTATACCAGATTTTGTGCCAAGTACATGGATGAAATCTTTCTCATGGAACATCTGATCATAAAATTATTTTTGTCTTCTTGAATGGTATTCTTTCTGTTGGAAATATACTCCCCCCACTTATTCTTTTCTAGGGTGTCCTTGTCTTTTACACTCAGCACTCAGATCAAGATTCCCCTTATCACTGGAGCTTTTCTGATCTGTTGGTCTGCATTACAGGTTTTCCCTTTTTACCACCCCTCTATCCATCCTATGGGTATTTGCCACATTTCAACATGGTACAGAGTCAGAGTCCCTTGAAAATAGTAGAGTATATCCCCCACAACCCTTGATTAGTTGATGATACAGTGTTTAAGATACTTTGCATAACAATAGCAAGTTAATAGCCCTGTCTTTCCTGAAGGGATCTGTCTTTCAGAGGAAAAGGAATACATAAAAGTTCAAGAGTGTATAGTGACTTGTGACATAGTCAGGGGAGGCAGATGCCTACCCCAGATGTCCTTGTGTTGCTGGGAACACTTGCCCTGCCTAAAGATGGCAACCAAAACAGGGTAAAAGATAAGCAGAAACAGGCAAAAACTGGCAAAAATGGCAACGCTCACACATCACAGGAGGGGCTGGATATGAGGTCATGTAAGAGTATCTGTGGTAAGGCTTCAGACTGAGGGTGGGCTGAAAAAGAAGTGGGTCTGCCATGTGGTGTGGTGTGTAAGGGGGAAGCCACGTGATGTAGAGTAAAATTGGGACAGTCCACCATGAAGAGAAGAGGTCCAGCGTGAGTGAGAGAGACATGGACTGCACCGCAGGATATACAAAAAAGTCACTCTCTGGAGACTGTACCTCCCTGGACCCCATACGATCCAATGTGATATGGCATGTTTTCCTGAACCACTGCATGGAGGTGGGGAACAGTGCACCCCAGATCCTGAAGGATAGAGTTGCTATGAGAGGACAGTGACTATGAAACCCACAAGTGCACATTCTAGAGAAGATGGAAATCTCTTTGTGTGGCCAGTTTATGAACAGATAAAGATATGGAGAATTTCCAGGCATGGTTTTGGCTTGTAGTGTTTTGTGCAGAAAGGAAAGTGTGGTTCTTGTGGGAGAGTAGGGCTGTGAGCACTCCTGTGAGCACAGCCTCCCCCTTGTTTGGAACCCTGTTAATAAAAAATCTGTTTCCACCCTGGCTGGTGTAGCCCAATGGATTCAGCATGGGCCTGTGAACCAAAGGATCGTGGTTCGATTCCCAATCAGGGCACATGCCTGGGTTGGAGGCCAGTTCCCAGCAGGAGATGCATGAGAGACAACCACACATTGATATTTCTCTCCCTCTGTCTTTTCCTTCCCCTCTAAAGATAAATAAATAAAATCTTTAAAAAAATCTGTTTCCTTCAAGATTAACTGTTGGGTCATGTGTCAAGGTGCCACGTGGCTGAGCCCCAGTTTGGCTGGTTATAATACTAATTTGTGACTTTTTCTCCACAAGACTGGGAGCTAAATTGAAGGGGATCTGATAAAGAAGAACAGTTGGTAAATTGTGTTTTCCTCTGAACTAATTGGAAGGTGTTTATACATAGTCAAGAGTCTAAAGCATAATAGACAGAGAAAATATTTTAATAGAATGCTTGACACCATGTTTCTTTATGCCTGAAAGTTTCTATGACTCATATGGCCAAAAAACATGAGAAATTTTGATCAATATTTTTTCCTGGGAATGTGGAACTAATGTTCATATTTTTATTTAGTATATCTAGTTAGGGAAAATTTTACTGTATCCACAATCATTACAAAATTAAGATAGTTAAAGGCCACTGCAAAATATTGTATTTACAATAAAATAATAATTTTTGAAGATTAATGGGAATTATTTCTACAAATGTTCTCCTCAACTTATATGAAAATTAATGTTCCAATGATAAAGATCACTTTTACTTTCTTTATTTAAAAATTGAAGTATAATAAATATTTTATGATTCTATGTTGAACTAAAAAATAAAAAAATTACCTGGCTAAAAACCAACTACGGTACTCCCTGCAGGTAAAACAAGGCAATGAACTATAAAACTATAAAAATGACTAAATCCCCTTTCTTCTCAGTAACATCTTTTAATGATATTTGTCCTTACTTTCCAATGACAAATATAAATTGCTTAAAATTCCCACCTACTAGTTTGAAATATTAAAACATCTAATTACTAGATTGCCCTAGCTCTTGAAGACATCAAATCTAGAATAAGTTGTCACTTCCTTAATTTCTTCTCAAAATCATCCAACAATGTTGAAATGGTAAGGTTTCTCTTTTAAGTCTTTTTTACTTAAAAAAGTAAAATCTTTACTGAGATGTCCTTGCTCTTCCCTCAGCTTTTATATTCTTTTTTTTTTATGCAACCAACTAAACAAACTTAATTGTTTTTTAAAGGCAAGTGAGTTGGTCTTTAATGCCTGGGTCTCAAAAGAATGAGGTACAAAAACACATTTTACAAATGACGTTTCAGCTTGTATGGTGTACCAGGAGTTGGCAATGGTGTCATGTGCGGGTGGAAGTAGCATGCTCTTTAGTTACTTAACTTCTAGACTCATTCCTTTTCCTACATATATCTGGAAACCCAGTTTCCTCATTTCTGTATTGAGAACTGGGTGTTTATGTCATTCCAGGATTAAAGTTTTATAATTCTATGTACCAATTAGGTGAAGAAACAGATGACCCTTCTTTGTATTTCTTATAGAATAAATTCTACCACTTATGCAGCAATTATGAACTATTGAGAGGGGGAAATTAAATAAGTGACCATTTTTTAAGGCAAAATCTTAAGAGTTTTTATGGGTTGTATGTTATAAAAATTACCTCTATCTTGGGTGCTTCATTAACCACCTTATTGTGTTTCTTGCCACTTTATGTGCTTCAATATGCCCATAAATATCAAAGAAATTATGTTTATTGAGATATTGTGGCAATTAGAGTGTCCTCATCTTCTAGCCTCAATATGTTAGCAGATAAATATTCAAGAATGCATAAATTCCATACACTAATTGGCGATGGGATGAGCACCAAGAAAGCTTTTATTTAATAGATGAGGAAATGCAGCCTGGCAAGCCTAGAGCACTAAATCCAGAGCACTTATATCTCTAGATCCTTCCTGAACTTCCACTAAAGCATTCTATTAGCATAAACGAACTAGAGAGAAGACCTATTTCTTTGAGTGTTGAGTATGTTAATAGGAACTATCATATCTAATTACCTCTTTACAGTGTCATAACATGCTTTCAAATATTGACTTCAGTAATAGGAGATTGTTTGGTCTAGATAACTGTGATTGAAATTGATTTCAGCACCTGAAAAAAAAACATTTCACTAAATGAAACAGGTTTGCCTCTCCATTGTAGCTAGAATTGATGGTTGTAGTATACTTCTGCTCTTATGTATTATCACTAAAGACATACAACACACTTTTTTTTAACTTTGCTATTTTTGCCAAAAGGGAAAATAAAATACTAACATGAAATCAGGGATGAAAACTTAGAGACTAATATTGTTTTTCATATTCTTTAAAATAGGTCTTTTTATCTGGTGTATTCTTATAGTTGAGGCATTCCATGGAAAATAAATATTTGAACAAATATTTCCAATTAGGAAATCACTTCTAAGTTTGCTCTTTTGGATTTTCCTTTCTTTTTATTTTTATTTTTTGTTTCCAAACATTTTTGCTTATTGTCTCTTATACTAACTTTGTAAGCCACAAGTGACAGTGCCCTATGCTAAGTCCCACCTGAAGAATCATTAACTACTCAATAAAGAATTGAAGCTCAGTTTTGGGTGTCATTCTGAGAACATTCAAGTGCAACTAAAAATAAAAGTGATGCACCCTTTTTTTTGAAAACAGCATGTTAAGATTGGCCAATACTTTCATGGAAAATTGCTGTGCTCAGTATCTGCTTATTGCTACAATCAAAATCAGAATTTCTACTGGCAATCCATTCCAGGCAATAAATACTCCTGGTGGCTCTCATGAAAGAGCATTCATAGCTTTACATGAAGCACCAATTGTTTCTCACTATGTCACCAAGGAAACTTAGGGAGCAAATTATTGTATGTGTGTATTGTGGTGTACGTGAGCACACATTTGTGTTGGCAGATTATTTTGCAGAGTTGATGCACTTTAACAACCTAGTGTTTCCCGTACTAGGAAAAAGTATATAGAATTAACTGGTAAAAGCAGTGGGAGTTAAATAACTGTTAGCTGCTGGCACAAAATGCTTTTATCTCCCTTCGTACTTTCTCCATCTAAATTCCATCACCCTAGATTTCAAAGCCTGTGTAAGTAACTGCAGTTGAATTCGGTGATGTTTGTATCCCTTTGAAGGTAGACAATGTGTCTTGTTCATCTTTCAGACACATCTAGCTTAGTGAAAATCAATAAATCTACTTATTGGATTAAACTAAACCTATAGGATTATTTTATTATAAAGATATGTGCGGCCTAGAAATAGCATTAATTATTTTGAACTGTGGAATATTTGACTTGTTTTAACTCTGTCAACCAAGCACTGATGGAAATAAAAACAGTTTTTTTAAAAGTATGTATAAGAATAATACTCATGTATACATTTATTAATTCTCAGAAGCCTGGATGTATTTATTTTTAAAAACTGTATAGTAATTCAAACCCCTTCCCCTTCCACCAGCTGCCATTCAGCATAGGTGATTTTTCAATGGTCATATTTCCACATAATGGATTACATTAACCGTCATGTCAATATGAATAATTATGAACATTTTAGATTTTCATATTTAAAAAATCTGTTAAGAAAATTATTTGTACTTTTAACCAATTGATAGGCTTAGCAATATTTCAAAGAAAACTAAACTTTGTATGTCAGTCATCTAATACAGTATTAGTTTTCTCATTGATAATTTAGGTAATGAGCAGAAGTATATATCCATAAATTTTGTCTTCAAACTTGTTTTTAATTTCCAGCTTTCTATGACAATATGTATACTATATAATTTTATATTTCAATAACTCAGATAAATTGGTTAAGGTTATCTTAATTAATGGTACTTCAGTTGTTTTGGTGATGCCCCTAAAAATTAGGATTCAAAGGAGGTCTTTATGTTTAAACAATATGACAAGGTTGCATATATTATTTTTAAAATAGAGACCAAGAAAACAGAGCATATGTCAAGTGAATCCCACTGGCTCTGATGTTTTGCTATAGTAATACTACAAATAATTCCACAAATAGGACTTTGATAAAACAAACATAAAATGTGGCCCTTGCCATATACCTCTCTTTCATTCTCATTCCCATAAATACATTAATTTCCCAGTTTTCTTCTCAGTAAAGCTACCTTAGTAGTTGTTTAAGCCATAAAAATAGAATCCTATTTCTTTCCTCTATGTGTATTATTCCCTAGATCCAATCAGTAAGTCCAACAATTTTATCTTCAAACTCTTTTTCAAATAAGCCCATCACCTCTATCATACTTTTTACTAAAACTCTTGTCCAAACTACTATCTTCACTTTTTCCCACTAAAAAATTACCTCCTCAACTGGTCATTCTCTGCTGTGACTATTATGTTCTTCTAGTACATTTTACATACAGCAGCTGAAATGACATGCTTTTCAATAGAAAGTATTACATATTTTTGAAACCCTTTAATTCCTTCTTGCTTTGTTTAGAAGATAAATGTTTTAATGTAGCTTGGGAGGCATGTACACTATGATGCTTGATCTACAGAAATTTTTCAAATAAATATTTTTTCAGTAAATGAAATTATTTTGTTGAATAAATTTATGAAAGAGAAAGTTAAATTATTTGGCAAAGAAAACTAAATATGTTCCAAGTAAAGCAAAGCTTAGTATTAACTTAAGCCCAATGCATATTGCAAATTTAAAAACAAACCTAAGGACTTCTGGTTAAATCATTTGGAGTGAGTATATGTATTTATATGTTTTCTATTGTAAATGGATAGAAAAAACTATAATCAGATAAGCAAAAGTAACAGGTATAAAAAATGACAGGGAAAGGATATAACAACAACAATTTGGAAACTAAAAGATTTCACCATCTGTGGTGTATGAAACTGAAACTCATAGGCACAGACAACAGTAAGGTAGTTACCACAAGAAAGAGGGTGGGAAAGCAGTTAAGGGTAAAGAGGGCAACATAAGTGGTGCCAGAAGATGATTTCATTTTGGGTGGTAAACATACAATGCAACACACACTTGAAATCTATATGATCTTATTAACCAATGTCACACCAACAAATTATTTTTTTAAAAGCAAATTAATAAGTAATTACTAACTTGTCATATCCATGAGAACTGATATAAGCATTTTTACCATAATGAATAAGACAATATTGATATTTTATTATTAACTAATATGTATACATTATTCATGCTTATTAGATTGTAACTAATTATTATTTATTCTAAGGTGCTGTCCACTACATCATATTATATTTAGTCATCATATCTCTTTAGGCCCCTCTTGACCATGAGTGCTACTCAGACTCTCTCTGTTTTTGACTATCATGACAGTTTTTCTGAGTACTTATCAATAATTTTGTACTAAGCTGGGCCTGGTCTGTTGTGTTTCTCATGAGGAAACTAGGGTATGTGTTTTGAGGAGGAAGACTACAAAACAGAAACACCATTTTCATCACAACACACCGGGGATACATAGTATCAAAAAGACAATATTTTTTCAATTGTTTTACTGTTGTTCAAAAACAATTGTCTGCATTTACCCCCTTCACTCCCCACTGCCCCAGCCATCCTCACCTCCCTCCTTTGCTTCCAATCCCCTTGGTTTTGTCCATGTGTCCTTTATAGTTGTTCCTGAAAACTTGTCTTCCTTTCATACCCTTTTTCCCCTCTCACCTCCCTTCTGGTTATTGTCAGATCGTTCTTAATTTCGATTTCTCTGGTTTTGCTTTGCTGACTCATTTGTTTTGTTGATTAGGTTCCACTTATATGTGATATCATTTGGCATTTGTCTTTCACAACGTGGCTGATTTTATTTAGCATAATGCTCTCCAGTTCCATCCAAGCTGTATCAAAGAGTAAAAGCTCCTTTCTTTCTGTGGCATAATATTCCATGGTGTAAACACACCATAGTTTTTTGGTACATTTATTTACTGGTGAGCACTTAAGTTGCTTCTAGCGCTTGGCTATTGTAAATTGTGCTGCTATGAACATTGGGGTGCATAGGTTCATATGAGTTGGTGTCTCAGGGTTCTTAGGATATAATCCCAGTAGTGGAATTGCCAGATCAAAAGGAAGTTCAAGTTTTCTAAAATTTTGTCAATTTCACCTATGTTTTCAAGTTTCTTGACATATAGTTCTTTGTGGTAATTTCTTACAATCTTTGTATTTTTGTGATGTCAGTTGTAATCTCTCTTTTTTTCACTTCTGATTGTGTTTATTTGTGTCCTCTCTCTTTTTTTCTTGACAAGTCTGCTTGGAGCATTGTTAATTTTGTTTATATTTTCAAAGAACAAACTCCTGGATTCATTGATCCTTAGAATTGTGCTTTTTATCTCTATGTCATTTAATTCTGCTCTGATCTTGATTATCTCCTTCCTTCTACTTGCTCTGGACTGTCTTTGTTGTTGTTCCTCAAGTTCTTGTAGGTGCAGGGTTAGGTTGTTTATTTAAAATTTTTCTATATTTTTTATGTAGGCTTGTATTGCTATAAACTTCCCTCTCAGGACTGTCTTCATTGTGTCTCATAAGTTTTTGATTGTGGTGAGCTCATTTTCATTTGTTTCCAGAAACGTTTTAATCTCTTCTTTGATCTCATTCTTGACCCATTCATTGTTTAATAACATACTATTCAATGTCTATGAGTTTAACTTTTTTGTTTAGTTTAAATCCTTGACGTTGGTTTCTAATTTCAGTCCCTGGTGGTCGGAGGAAATGCTTGATATGATTTCAATTTTTTTGAACTTGCTGAGGCTTGTTTTGTGTCCTATCATGTGGTCTCACTTTGAAAAAGGCTCCATGTGCATTTGAAAAGAAAGTGTAGTTTGCCTCTTTGGAACAAAAGGCTCTATAAATATCAGTTAGGTCCATTTGATCTTGAACATTGTTCAGTGCTCCAATATCTTTGCTGATATTTTGTTTGGAAGATCTGTCCATTTTTGACAGTGGAGTAAATCCCCTACCATAATTGAGTTGCTGTCAATAACTTTCTTGAAGTCCTCCAAGATTTTCCTTATGTATTTGGGTGCCCCTATGTTGGGTGCATATATATTTCCAATGTTTATGTCTTCTTGATGGATTCTTCCCTTGAGTATTATGAAGTGACCTCTGGGTCTCTCTTTATGGCCCTTTTTTGGAAGTCTATTTTGTTTGATATGAGTATTGCTGCCCTGACTTCTTTTTCCTGTCCATTTGCTTGGAATATTTGTTTCCAGCCCTTCACTTTTAGTCTGTGTAGGTCTTTTGTTTGAGGTGGGTTCCTTATAGGTAGTATATGTGTGGGTCATGGTTTCTTATTCATTCAGCTATTCTTTTCCCCCCAAATATCTTCACCTCCATTTTAAAGTATTTTTATTGATTATGCTATTACAGTTTTTCCAATTTTTCTGTCTTTATCCCCCTTCTACCCTGCCACCCTAACCCTCCAGCATCCCCCCCCCACATAATTCATGTTCATGGGTTGTACATATAAGTTCTTTGAGTCCTCTGTTTCCTATAGTATTTTTATCTCTCCCTATCTATTTTGTGCCTACTAATTATGCTTTTTCTTCCATGTACATTTTTTCCCTATTCCTCTCTTCCCCCCCAAAACTGAAATCCCTCCATGTGATGTCCATTTCTCTGATTCTGTTTAGAGAAATGGATATCTGGTTGTTTGTTTAGTTTTTGTTTTCATTGTTTTTATTTTCTTTTAGGTTCATTTGTTAATAGTTGTGAGGTTGTTATTTTATTGTTCATATTTTTTATCTTTTTTAAAGATAAGTCCCTTTAACATTTCATATAATAAGGGCTTGGTGATGATGAACTCCTTTAACTTGACTTTATCTGGGAAGAAATTTATCTGTCCTTCCATTCTAAATAAAAGCTTTGCTGGATAAAGTAATCTTGGATGTAGGTCCTTACCTTTGATTACTTCAAATGCTTCTTTCCAGCCCCTTCTTGCCTGTAAGGTTTCTTTTGAGAAATCAGCTGATAGCCTTCTGGGAACTCCTTTGTAGGTAACTGCCTCCTTATCTCTTGCTGCTTTTAGAATTTTCTCTTTGTCTTTAATCTTGGGTAGCTTAATGATGATGTGACTTGGTGAGTTTCTCTTTGAGTCCATCTTACTAGGGAATCTCTGGACTTCCTGGAATTCTATTTCCTTTGCCACATTGGAGAAATTTTCCTTCATTATTTGTTCAAATAAGTTTTCAAATTCTTACTCTTCCAATTCTCCTTCTGGTACCCCTATAATTCAGACATTGGAACATTTCAGGTCCCAAAGAATCCTCAGCTTTTCTTCATTTTTTTTGTATTCTTGTTTCTATCTGATCCAGTTGGATTTTTTATTTCCTCCTTTTGTTCCAAATCATTGATTTGAATCCTGGTTTCCTTCTTGTCACTGTTAGTTTCCTGAATATTTTTCTTTAGTTAATTTTGGGTATTTTTTATTTGTTCCTTCATTTTTCAACCAAGCTCAATCAGTTATGTGAGCATTTTGATTACTAGGCCTTTAAATTCTCCATCAGAAAGGTTAGCTATCTCCTCACCACTTAGCTCTCTTTCTGAGGTTTTTTGTGTTCTTTTATTTGGGCCATATTTCTTTGTCTTGGCACAGCTGATAGATTGTAACTGGGATGGGATGAATGCCATTGCATTCACCTGGGCAGGGCAACCCTCTTTGCTGTGCTGCCTGTGTGTGAGGGGCCAGAGAGGGAACAGTTCAGCTCACCTACTCATCTCCAGTTCACTTTCCAACAGAGTCTTGAGTCAGACTGAAAGTATCTTCCACTGAGGCAACCCTAGCTGTAGCCCACAGTCAGCTTTGAGTCTCAGTTTTCCCCTTAAGTCAGTCCCTCCCTAGTAGCTCTGCCAAGTTCAGCAGTCAGCCCCATCCCTCAGCCACCTCATTGCATTTTTTATGAGTCTGCTCAAGCAGTCTGCCTTACTGATCTGGTTCTTCTGGTTGATTTTTTCTTTAATTCCTTGGTTGTTGCAGTTCCATACAGTTTGATTTTCGGGTGATTTTGGTCATTTATTAATTTTAGATTGGTTGTTATTTTCCTTTTGGTTGTGCAAGGAAGCAAAGGGTTTATACCTATTCCTCCACCTTGGCCAGAACTCCCATTCAGCTATTCTATGTCTTTTGATTGGAGCATTTAATGCATTTATGTTTAAGGTTATTATTGATAGGTACTTATTCATTGCCATTTCTTGTAGGTGAGTTCCTCCCTCTGTTACTCTTTTTTTTTTTTTCCTTTTCTTACAGCAGACCCTTTTAGCATCTCTTGCAGAGCTGGTTTGAAGGAGGTGTATTTGAGCTTTCTTTTGTCTAAGAAACTCCCCATTTCACCTTCCATGTTAAATGAGAGCCTTGCTGGATGGAGTAGTCTTGGTTGCATGCCTTTGGTTTTCATTACTTAGAATATTCCTTGCCAATCTCTTCTGGCTTGGGGTGTTTCCATTGGGAAGTCAGCCACTAGCCTTATCAGGGCTCCCTTGTATGTTACTTCTTATTTCTTCCTTGCTGCCTTTAAGATTCTCTCTTTGTCTCAGAATTTTGCCATTTTTATTATGATGTATCTTGCAGTCAGCCTCTTTGGGTTCATCTTGATTGGGAATCTCTGTGTTTCCTGAATTTGTGTGACTTTTTCTCTCATCAAATTAGGGAAGTTTTCCATTATTACTTTTTCACACAGGTTTTCTACCCCTTTTTCCTCTTCTTTTTCTTCTGGTATTTCTATTGTACAGATACTATTGTGTTTAATGTTTCCTGTAGTTGTCTTAACACCTCTTTTTGTTTCTGAGTCTCTTTTCTTTTTCTTGCTCTCTCTTGGTACTTTTTTTCTACTTTGTCCTCCAGCTCGCTGATTTGATTTTCTGCTTCATCTAGCCTGATTTTAATTCCTTCTACTGTGCTCTTGAATTCAGAAATTGTATTCTTCATTTTCTCTTGGCCCTTGTTGATTTTTTTCCTTTTTTCATGTTGATATAGGTTGCAGTGAGTTCACTGTAGTTTCCCTATACTTTCTGGTAGCTCATTGTGAGCTCATTGAGCTTCCTGATCACCATTGCTTTGAACTCGATATTTGATAGTCGACTTACCTATAATTCATTTAGCATTCTTTCTGAGGCTTCCTCCTTTCCTTTCATTTAGGGATTGTTTCTTTGTCTTCCCATTGTTCGTGAGACTCTTCTTGTTAGCCTCTGTTTCTTAAATTGATCTGTTCTGACTCCCTGGGTTTATGGTGTGAACTTCTATGGTAGAAGACCTATGAGATTCAGTGGGACAGTCTCCTTGGTCGACTGAATGAACTTGCAGCTTTGGGGCTGCCATTTTTGTGGGTTATCTGGATGTAATTGGGTTTTGATTGTTTTGGGGTCCTTTTTTGGCGGGCCCTTCCTTCTCTCCACCTGGTTAATTGAGGGTAACCTCTCCTTCCATGTCTTGCATGCTGTTGTGCAGGTGTGGAAAGGTTGTTTTGAAGCTGGTTCTTCTGTCTGTCTGAGGTTTTGAGACTTCTCTCCCACTATTGTTCAGTTGTTTGTTCTGGGTAATTTCTCCAACATTTATTTGTGATTCCAAATTGGCCCTACTTGGAGGTTAGTGTGGCTTCCACTCACTCCTTTCTTTCACTCACATTCTTCCATTTTTATCTGTTGGTGGTTCCTTTGTTGGTGGGATCTCTTTTCCGGCAGGTATACTGGTGTTCACAGCTCCCACCTACTCTTTTATGTGATCAGTTGGAGAGGGAAGGTAGAATGGATTATGATAGCAGGAGTGTATTCTATGGGGTTTAAAGTACCTACCCTTAGAGAAGAATAGGAGGACCTTTGGATAACTGTAGTGTTAACCATGATATTTCACCCAACTATCCACTTTTTAGAATGGGTGGAAAAAAGATAAGACTCTTGTTTGGGGGGGGATTGTGAGTTGAATCCTAAAAGCAGTGAGTTTGTGGGAGGTCAGATATAGTAAGATATAGTATGAGATGCCGTGAGAGTATAGAATAGAAAATAGGTGCATTGTGTGAGAGAATAGTTATCCACAACAGTAATAAAGTTCTGGAATTTAGTGAAATGGGCTAAGATCCAGGAGGGGTACTGTGTAGTATTTACAATTGTACAGAACAATATCTCTTTACAATAATACTGGAACAACCATCATATGACAGAGTCTGTATAATCTGAATGACAAGAATGGGAAGTATATGACCTAGAGTATTGTGCTAGTGGAATGCAAGTGAAGTGAAAGAAGGAAAATTAAAAATACACTGTGTAAGAGAGAACAAGGAAAAGCAGTCGAACAATGCAATTAAACAAGCATATAAAATGAAGAAAACTAAACAGATAACAGAGAAATTAAAAAATACTAATACAATAAAATAAGTAAAAATAATGAATAATAATAATAATAATACAAGTAAACAACGTGCAAGTTCTCTGGAATCGCAAAGTGAAATCTTCTCAGTTTCTCAGTTGTTGGGATTATCATTGTGATGCCTCTGTGGGTCTGACTCTGGTCCTTTCAAACCTCTAGGCCTTATTGTCTCACTTAGGGGAAAGAAAAAATAGAATGAAAGAAGAGCCTCCTGCTGGCTTTGAACTGACTGAGGGAATTCTGCTGGTATTTCTGGCTTCAGCAGGCTAAGGGGGGTTGGGTTTCACTTTTCTTCCTTCCTGTCTGGGCTGAACTCTTCACAGTGTTCTAGCCTCTAACCCAGTTCCTCAGTTCACCACCAGGGCTGCAGTGTCCTTCTGCACCCAGCGAGTGTCTTCAGTTCACCAGTTGTGCTATCCTTGAGGTGAACCAGTTAGGGACAACTCACATATTTCTTTGTCATTCTTTACTGTCTTGGGTGCTAGGCACTCTCAAAGTCTCTTCAGGGTGGTTCAGCTCCCCCACTGAATTAAGCTTTTTGGGGGACTGCTAACTCCTTGAGTGCTGCTGCTCTCCTCTCTGTAGGGGATGCCTCCTCCTTCCTATTAGTAGCCAGTCTGGCTGCATGGGGTGGGGACCCTGCTGTGGGTGTGGTAGGTTGGGGCAGGGTCAGAGCTGAGGGCAGTGGCAGGGGCAAGTGTGATGTCTGTGCTGGGGATGGGGGACAGAGGTGTGGCCCCAGTCATGGTGGCAGGAGATGGAAGGCAATGGAGACTGTGGCGTGGGTGGAGGAGCAATCTATGCAGCTGGGTTTGTGGGGGGTGTGGTGGAGGTTGCAACTGTGGCAGCAGCCACTGTGAGAGAATTCCCTAAACAGCCACCAAGAGACTTTTTAAAAAAAAAAACAAAATCCTCCGGTTCAAGCCCAGGCTCCTAACAAAAGCGCAGCCTCTCACACAACCCGACTTTCTAACCAGACTGGAGACTATCTGGGCCAGGGCCAATCACAGCCCAACTCTTCTCCCTTCTTCAGGCATCACAAGGCTCCCTAATTTCTCTGATAATGACCCAGGTGGCTTCCACTGTCTTAGAGGGTGAGCACCGCCCTTGTGCCTCTGCCACTTTGTCTTTATTCCCCCAGTGACTTCAAGCATCCAGATCCATCCTGGTGCCACTCTATCCTTCATGTTTGGCAGGGGAGGGAGCTACTGACCTGGTTGTCTTCCAAGAACCCTGTGGCAGGCCCAGCAGGTGCTGGGCCTGGAGCTGCAGCCAGCCTGGTCTCCACACTGGTCCCAGGGAACTTACCATCCCAAAGCAATCTCCTTACCATCTGTTTTTCATTGCCCTCTGCAGTTTTGGCCTCCAAATTTCACAGATGCTGGGATTCCATTCGCTGTTTACTCTGTTCCTCAGAATATCAGCTAGGTGTTTCACTTGTGCACATGGGAAGAGAACTCTGTTCCAACCTACCTTGCCGCCATCTTAGGTGTCTCAGAATGACTTAATATTGTTGAAGTGTTGACATTAATTTCCATCACCTGAGTAACCAACAGGTTTCTTGATTGCAAAGTTACTTTTTTTCTACTTTCCATAATGTACTCTTTGGAAGGAAACCATGATGTGCAGCCCCATATTTAAGAGGGGAAGATTCCTTGTATATGGAGTCTAGGTACATTATTTAGACTTGTTCTTTATTAAAGATTTGTCCATTCTTTCTCATTTATTTATAACACCATAAATTCATGAGTATGTATTTTGTACTTTGGTTTACAATTCAATATAGCACTTTATTTAATTTGTTACTCAAGTTATTCCAACTTTGCTCATTGGGAATTCCTTCAGTAGTCTTCTGTGTCTCATTGGCACACTCCCATCGTTGTGTGTGTGTGTTGCAAACACTTTCTGAATAGCTAGCCTTACAAGATGCTCCTGGTTCATCTGGTATATATCTTGTCCTGGATGTAGACTCAGCCATTTCTCTTTGGATTGTGTTCCCTTTTTCTAGATAATGGTATTTGTAAACAAAATCTGGTCTCCCGGTACAGTGGTTTCTAAGGGAGTGTTTTCAATGAATGCTTTCTAGACCCTCTCTCAGCTCACAGAGCAAGGAAAAATGTATTTATGTATATTAACCAATTCATATACATAAGTACTAAAATTCTATATGTAACTATTTGTATTTATATTAAGTTAAGTATGAGTTCTTATTGATTCTTCTAAATTTAATTCATTTCCACATAGAACCACTTGTTTATCCCAAAACTCAGCAATGAGAAACCTGGTTCCTACCATCTACCATGAATTTACTAAATGTTACATTCCTTTGTACATACATAAAGGTTTCAGAATTGTTAACCCATATTCTTGTACAAACAACTATATCAGCAAGTAAGCACAGCTTACTATATTTAGAGGTTCTACTCATTTCCAAAATTACTGAACCCTTACCATTTTTGCTGACTTCTTCAGTGAATTGATTCATACGTGCATAATCCAATATCATCATTTTGTCCCATTCTGCATTCTATTCTGAGACCTCTCAAGTGTCTAAATAATTGTTATAAATGTGAGAGCATTAAGTTTCACTTCTTGTGTAAAGATCTACCAGTTTTGACAAATGCACAGTGTCATGTACCCACTATGTACAGTATTACATAAAATTAATTTCATTGTCCCAGAACACTTTTGTGCTTTATCTGTTCAAGCTGCCCCACTCTGATAAAGTCCTACTCTGATCCACTGATTTGTTTATCATCTAAGTAGATTGGCCTTTTCAAAAGTGTCTTTTAATAATATCATGTCTTTTGAGACTGGCTTAGTTCATTCAGCAATCACATTGATCCATGTTTGTTCACTTATTATTCACCCATTACTTTTTAACCTCTAAGTACTATTCTACTATATAAATGTACCAAATTTTGTTTAATTCATTTACCACAAGACATTTTTATTTCTTCCCATTTTTAGTAATTATGAAGAAAAATTTTATAAGCATTAATATATTGGCTATTATGTACATAAATCTTAAGATGAGTTGGATAAAACTATAGGAACAAGATTGCTGGATTATAATATAAAAATATTCTAGTTGTATACAAAAACTGCTAAACTATCTTCAAAACTGACCAGACCATTTTGTATTTTTACCAGCAGTGAATGACTTCTGTCGTTCTGTATCCCTACCAGACATTGGCATTGTCAGTTGGTTTTGGACTTTAACCATTCTATAGAAATTACTTCAATACAAAAATCAATGCAATGTGGTAGAAATAGAAATGCAGATATCAAAAGATCATTTTAAAACTTTAATTAATATTTTCCTAGAAATAAAATATATTGATCGAAACCATATGATAAAAACAGAATGCCATAGAAGAATCTTCATAAAAAGAAGGAAGAGTTTTTGAAAGTTAAAATATATAGCAAAAAAAATTCACAGAAGAGTTAGAAATGAGCATATTTATTAAAAACAAGAGGATAGAAGTCAGAATGAAATAAAGTAAGAGATAGAGATAAGAAAATTAAGTAATCAGTTCAAGATGAACAAAGAATTAACAAAAAAGGATAAGTGAACATATTTTCACAGAAATTATAAAGTTAAAAATTCTACATTTGAAAAAAAATAGTTTTCTGTACAAAATAAAAAACATATAAATGCTTGAAATAGACCTACATTTTTGTCAAATTTTAGAGTTCCAGGGATAAAGAGGAACAATAATATAAAAAACCCTTTCAAGAAGGGCAAAAATAAAAAAAAAATCATTGCAATATCAGATTCAAAATGAATGGCATTGATCTTCCTTCCCCAAAGGTAATATCAAAGATTAAAAGAGTAAATATACTCAAATTATGAGGGAAATTTATTATTGTTGTTGTTTTTGTTGTTTTTTTATTGTTATTGTTGTTATTGTATTAACCCTCACCCAAGGACATGGCCATTGACTTTAGAGAGAGGGGAAGGAGAGAGAGAGGAAGAGAAACATCAATGTAAGAGAGAAACATCAATCATTTGCCTCCCCAAGAAAAATGTGTTGCTGAGTTGTGTAGGATGCCATCAAAAAGCAACAGTGTCTTTTTATCTTTGCTTTTATACAAAATGAAGTAAAATGTAGGATCAATATATCATTTTCAGACTGAAAGCCAATGTTATGAAGAACTGAAAGGTTTTAGCCGGTGGTTGGTGCTGAAGGTAGAAATAGATTCTTAACTTCTTTTTGTAACATAGAACATGTACATTTTCCCCCTTTGTAGCAAGTAATGTGATACCTAAGGAGATTACCATGTATTCCTCTCTCCAAACTTATTTTAGTGCAAATAAATACACAAAGTATACTCTTTTCTATGTAGATATGGAAACTTCTGATTTGTAGTTATTTTCTCCCTATCAGTCAGGGCCATTTAACCTAATTTCTTGCCTTTCAATATGCTTTCATTATACTTTCACTCCTGGATTTTAACCCATCTAGGCAGAAGGAATTTTGGAGATTTTTAACTAGCTTATTTTTCTCTGGTTGGGAGGGAAGGAGAAAAATTGGTATGCTTTGCCAACAGACTCATTTTCAGAATCTTTCCTCAGCATTTCTCTGACATGCTACCTTCTATCAAATCTGCTCCCAATAGCCTCATATCTGCCCTACCTAACCTACCTTACAAATAACTTTGGAAAAACAAATAAAAACATGTGTGTAAAAGTACTTCACACACTACAAAGATGTATTTAATTAAATGATTGGTATTTCCCATGCATAATTGTATTATCTGAGTATTATTGAAAGCCTTCTGGAGCAAATATTCTTCCTCACAAACATTAAAAAATGTGAAATGTTGTAAACATTAAGAAGAAACTACCACTAATTTCTTTAAGATATAAGATTTACTGTATAAAGAGGTAGATTACAAATGACGCCAAAAATTTATTCCATCTCCAGAGTTAGTAAGACAGTGTTTGTATATAAATAGAAATAATTCTGGAATATTTGTACCATCCAGAGAGGTAAAGGAAATTCTTTAAAAGAATCAGAGTTACATTTTTAACCTTTTGATTGGTTCAAAATGGCTATTTTCTAAACATTCAGTGATCTGGATAATAGATGTCAGGTGGTCTGGATAAAGGACGTCTGGACATATGAACATTCTTTCTTAAATCCTTTAGAGGTTGGCTATGAATATTAGCTATAGGAATGTTAGCTATGGAAATATATATAAAAATCTGTCTCCTGGTCTAACTGGAAATTTCAAAAATTTAAGTACTGGGTGACTTAAAGCAAGAACAGAATTGTTTCCTCATGTCTTAGCCTGCTTGAATTTAGTAATTTAGCAGCTTGACTCTAGTGACTCCATTTTATTTCTTCACTCTTTTTCTCAAAACTAGAATGAATTTTGAATATAATAAGGCTGGGAATTTTAATGATGATCCTTCTACAATGAAACATTAATATAAAAATGATGATTTATAAAAATTACCCCTACAGCTCCTTGTAGGGTAAATTTAGCATGTTGCAGAGGAAGCAGAGATTAGTGCAGACATTGATAATACCTCCTGGGTACGGTCCTAAGAAGTTACCCGTAGCATTATTTGATTGCACCATCTAGTGTAAAGCCTTTACTCATCACAGCATAAATGATGATATAAACAGTCAGTTATTAGCATAATATGTTCAGTATTCAAAAGGATATCCTTAATTGTAGCCTCTCAAGAATTAATGAGTGAGTTATTATATTTTTATCTTCAAAATGACTTTTTCCTTTCTTCTCTCTATTCATTTTGAGAGAATTCAACTATAGAATCCAATAAAATAGCCTAGTCAAGGGAGCATTCCCCAGATTCCATTAATCTTTCCATGGGTTTTCAAAAGCCTGTTGTTTCCTCCTGAAGTATTTGATGGACTTTTTGTTAAGTTTCATCACTGAATAATTTAGATAATAATTTAACCCTAAAATAAGGAAAATCAGAAATTTCAGTAGTGTGAATCAAAAGAAAATGCATAAATGTCTACTTAACTGAAATCATCACTAGCTCTTAAGCAGTTAGAATTCTCAATTTCTGAATAGGGCTTAAATATTTAAAATTTGTTTTTATGGTATAAATTTCCAACTCTCACTTCATATCAAAAAATCAAAAGAGCAAAAATTGTACTTATAGGTACATGTATGACATCTACAGTCTGTTTTTACTGTATATAAGAGTACTCCATGAAAACTATATTCTCTGACATCCTAAGTACCAGAATTTTTCCAATTGAAAGATCTGCATATTTGTTACTAGATATTGAATATAAGTGTTGGTTTGCAGATTATAAAATATATCATTCATAAAAAATATTTAGGACTTCTGGCCAAGATGGAGGCATAGGTAGATGCACAGTGGCTCTTTGCACAAGCAAAAGAAGAACAACAACAATTTGAAAACAAAAAACAACCAGAACTGACAGAAAACTGAACTGTATGAAAGTCCAACAACCAAGGAGTTAAAGAACACTCATTCAAACCAGTAGGAGGGGTAGAGGTGGTCAGCTGGGTGGAGAGGACCTGACGCAAGGCAGAAGCAGCTTGCAGACCCAGTGAGGTGGAGGCTGGTGGGCCGGGTAGTCCCACATTTGCTAGCAGATAAACCCAGAGGGAACTTGTGGAACAAAACAGACTGCCCCACCAAGGGCTCCAGTTCAGCAAAATAAAGCCTTAAACCACTGATTGAAAGCACCCGTGGAGGTTGAAACAGCAGTGGGAGAAACTCCCAGGCTCACAGGAGAGTTTTTTGGAGAAACCCAGAGGGTCCTAGAATGTACACAAACTCACCCACCCAGAATCAGCACCAGAAAGGCCCAATTTACTTGTAGGAAGCAGGGGAAGTGACTGAAAACCAGATAGTGGAGCAAGTGCTATTGTTCCCTCTCTGACCCCTCCCCCACATACAGTATCACACCACAGACAAGTGGGTTGTCCTGCTATGGTGAACACCTAAGGTTCTGCCCCTTACTACATAACACATGCATCAACACACCCAAAAAAACTGCCCAAATGAAAGAACAGGTCAAAGCTCCAGAAAAACTACAACTAAGTGACAAAGAAATAGCCAACCTACCTGACGCACAGTTCAAAACACTGGTAACCAGAATGCTCACAGAATTAGTTGAATTTGGTTGCAAATTAGATGGAAAAAATGAAGGCTGCACTAGGTGTAATAAAGGAAAATGTACAGGGAACCAATAGTGATGGAAAGAAAACTGGAACTCAAATCAATGGAGTGGACCAGAAGGAAGAAAGAAACATCCAACCAAAACAGAACAAAGAAACAATAATTCAAAAAAAATGAGGAGAGGCTTAGAAACCCCCAGGACATCTTTAAATGTTCCAACATCCAAAGTATAGGGGTACCAGAAGGGGAAGAGAAACAGCCATGAGTGGAAAACGGGAGGAGGGAGTGGGAGGAGGAGGAGGGGGAAAAGGTACAGAGAATCAGTAGCATAGATAGTAAGTAGAAAATAGGCAGTGGGAGGGTAAAAATAGTATCGGAAATGTAGAACCCAAGGAACTTACATGTATTGACACATGAACATGAACTAAAGGGGGGAAATGTGGGTGGGAGGGTGTGTGCAGGGTGGAGAGGAGTGAAGGGGGGGAATGGGACAACTGTAATAGAATAATAAATAAAATATATTAAAAATATTTAGAGGCATCATAAGTATTTGAGTTGATCCACAACTTATTTACCCTTAGACCCACAAATTTTTTGTTCTTCTAATGATTTCCTAGGTGTTCCAGTGTAATGACTTCTGTGAGTCCTTTCTTAGGTTACTTCTCCAGCTGCCATCACCTTTGTTTCAATCAATGGCACGCAAATCCAGAGGAAGATGAGGAGGAGAGCAAATCCAGGACATTTACCCTCTAATCTCTATGCCTCAGGATATATGGGCAACAGGTGAGGCAGTGTAGTATCTTTTCTGCAAGGCTAACACCTCCTGCAATAATTTCAGCTTTCCCAAAGTAAGTCCATCCCCTGATATCCAGTGATACCACTCATTTCTGAAATATGCAGTGGCCTTCTCTAGTTACAAATCTCTGAGTTGCCTCAGTCTTTTATGGGCTGTCCAGTTCTCCATCAACTCTGTAGCCAATATCAGTATTATGTCAATGTAAGAAATGCCTAAGCCTGTAAGAATTTATATGAATTTATTTGAGCAAAACTAAAGGCAATTAGTTTTGATGGGAAGCAAAATCTCAAAGGATTGAGAAAATGTTCCAGGGAATGGCAGTTTTGCAACTAATTTTGTACATTGTAATCAAAGGAGGAGCTGTAAGGGGTTACATGAAAATCATTGGTGATTAGGAAAGACAGGAGAAAGGGAAGCAGATAAATCTCTGAAATTAGAAAAAAAAAGTAGGACAAATAGACACATACTTCTTTTACTTGGGTTGGTATGGGATTTTTAACAGTTAACAATGAGGATGATAACAATAATAATGGGGGGTTCTGTTGTGTCCACTCTTAAGTGGTCTGGAAAAAGGAAATTACCATGACTTCCCAAAGGTAAGTTATTGTAGATGCAAAAAGACAATAGGCAGGCTCAGTTAAGGTAAAGTTTGACCTTTGTCAAGAAATATGCATGTCCAGGACACGACTACATGCCATTACCTGATTTTACTTAGGAAGTTTTCATTTGAGACCATCTTCTGTGATTACTTTCAGTCTCTGAGTTTGTGAGGTGACCATGTAGACGTCCACCGAGCATGTCAGGTTTAGTAGGTAACCCTTTTCATCAGTGATTAAATTCTTTCTGTTACATATTTGTTATAATGCTGTTTTTTGTTAGTTGGACCATCAACCCCAGGATAATAACTATATTTAAAAATAAATTTTTAGCCCTGGCTAGCGTAGCTCAGTGGATTGGGTGCGGGCCTGCGAACCACACAATCGCGGTTCGATTCCCAATAAGGGCACATGCCAGGGTTGCAGGCCAGTTTCCAGCAGGGGACACACAAGAGGCAACCATACATTGATATTTTTCTCCTTCTCTTCCCCTCTAAAGATAAATAAATAAATAAATAAATAAATAAATCTTTAAAACAATAAAATAAATAAATTTTTATTATATCAAAATATATGAACTCTATCTCTTTGCACTATGCAAATAGTAGAGAAATATCTAAAGTAAAAAAAAATTCTCCTTCATTTATTTTCTCCCTTCAATTCCCTTCTTCACTGATGAGTGCTATTTACACTTTTGTGTATTCTTTAAGGCAGTTTTCAATATATTTATAGTTGATTATAGTTTTCTATGTTTTATGGATATTCAGTAATTGCTGAAAATTATGTATATGCACACAGTATTTTGAAACTTTTTATTTACTTAAACATGTCTCTACCTTAACTCATAAATCTGATTACATTTATGCATTCCTGAATCGATCCTTGTAATGTGGGTGTTTTGGTGGTGTTGAGAACAACACCAAGTATTATACCTCTGGAGTCCAGCTGGACCTTGGTTCAGCAGCTGCAACTGCAATATCTGAGTTCTGGCTAAAAAAAAATTCAGAACCAAGATCCAAACTATAAGAAAAAGTGATGGAGATGGAAGTGACATGGAAGTGAGCCATGGAAGAAATGGGTTTAAGAAACAAGTTACAGAAGCAAAAGAAGGGTCCTTGGAGCTTAGGAGAAAAAGAGGGACAAAAAAGTGTAACTGGGGGAGTAAGAGAGGAAGTGGAGGGAAAGTGGGAGAGACCCTTTCCTCCACCTCCCATGGAGAGAACACTGGGTCATTCTTCCTAAGGGCTTTTAATGATGGGAGTTTTAGGAGAGGTTCCAGGGAAGTATCCCAATAAAATATTCATCAACTTTAAATGTGAGTCCTTTTAGAGCCATGGTCTCCATTAATTGGTCATCATTTGAAATCATCTGTCTGATTTCCCTGCTTTTCTGGATCTGGAGCTGAAATGCAACTGAGTCCTAGATGTATTGAATGCAGATCAGAACCTACTTGTCCTGGAGCCTAATGCTTTAGGGTTATTCTCTAGATCCTCTGTTCATTCCCACTTTAACTTGGAGGTACGGAGGCAGAAGGAGGCTCTCACCTGCTCCATCACCAACATTCCAGAAGAGGAATCCACAAGATCAAGTAAAGGAGATCTGAACTTCATGACCAATAATACACTAGGGAAGAAAATGTCACCCTGGGTCAGGGCCCTTGTTTTCTAAATTTTGCCTATTGCTAGGTACTCAGACTTTTCACCGAGGTGACCTTTATACCTGATCCATCATCCTTGCTCCACTCTTGCCGGTCTAACTGCCTCACACAGGTACACTGATTTTTACATTATCTTATAAACAGATATTTAGTATATCAGAATGTTTAATGTTTTCCAATTTGATGTGTGGAATGTATCTCATTTTAATTAAATACTCTAAAATTAGAAAACAAAATATTTTATATGATTACTGATCATTTATTTTTCTTTTTTTATATATTTGGTATCTCACTGTGGTTTTAATTTGCATCTCTCTGATAGGTAGCAATATCAAGCATCTTATCATGTGTCTCTGGATCCTCTGTATGTCCTCCTTGGAGAAATGTCTGTTCAAGTCCTTTGCCCATTTTTTTTAGATTTTATTTATTTATCTTTAGAGGGGAAGGGAAGGAGAGAAGGAGAGAAATATCAATGTATGGTTGCCTCTTGTGAGTCCCCTGCTGGGAACGGGCCTGCAACACAGGCATGTGCCCTGACAGGGAATCGAACCGGGATCTTGTGGTTCGCAGGCCCGCGCTGAATCCACTGAGCTACACCAGCCAGGCCCTTTGCCCATTTTTTAATTGGGTTGCTCATCTTCTTTTAGTGGAGTCAAGTGAGTTCGTTAAATATTTTGGAAATTAAACCTTTGTCTGAGGTATCATTGGCAAATATGTTTTCCCAAGCTGTTGCTTCTCTTTTTATCTTGATACTGTTTTCTTTAGCCATGCAGAAGCTTTTAATTTTGATGAGACCCCACTTTTTTATTCTTTCCTTTATATCCCTTGCTCTAGGGGACGTGTCAGTAAAAATATTGCTGCGTGGATTATCTGAGACTTTCCTGCCAATGTTCTCTTCTAGGGATTTAATGGTTTCATGGTTTATATTTAAGTCTTTTATCCACCTTGAATTTATTTTGGTGTATGGTGTAAGTTGGTGCTCAAGTTTCATTTTTTTGCATGTAGCTGTCCAGTTCTCCCAACACCATTTGTTGAAGAGGCTATCTTTTCTCCATTTTATGTTATTGCCCCCTTTGTAGAATATGAATTGACTGTAGAGATTTGGGTTTATTTCTGGGCTCTCTGTTCTATTCCATTGGTCTATGTGCCTGTTTTTATGCCAGTACCAGGCTGTTTTGATTACACTGGTCTTGTAATCTAGTTTCATATTAGGTATTGTGATTCCTCCTACTTTGTTCTTCTTTATCAAAATTGCAGCTGCTATTTGGGGTCTTTTATGGTTCCATATAAATTTTTGAAGTGTTTGTTGTAGGTCTGTGAAATATGCCATTGGTACTTTAATAGGTATTGCATTGAATCAATGCAAAGTAAATTGCTTTGGGTAGTATGGACATTTTGATGATGTTAATTCTTCCAATCCATGAACACGGTATATGTTTCCATTTGTTTGTTTCTTCCTTGATTTCTTTCTTCAGTGTTGTAAAGTTTTCTGCATACAGGTCTTTTACCTCCTTGGTTAGGTTTATTCCCAGATACTTTATTTTTTGTTTTTGCTATATCCAATGGGATTTTTTCTTGATTTCTGCTTCTGCTGTTTCATTGTTGGTATACAAAAATGCCTTTGATTTCTGGATATTGACTTTGTATCCCACTGTTTTGCCAAATTCATTTATTAGTTCCAGCAGTTTTTTGGTAGAGTCTATAGGCTTTTCTGTGTACACTATCATGTCATCTGCAAACAATGACAGTTTTGTTTCCTTCTTTCCGATTTGGATGTCTTTTATTTCCTTTTCCTTTCTGATCCCTGTGGCTAGAACTTCTAATACTATGTTTATGAGAAGTGGTGAAAGTGGACAACCTTGTCTTGTTCCTCATCTTAGTGGAAAAGATTTTAGTTTTTGCCCATTGAGAATGATGTTGGCTGTAGATCTTTCATATATGGCCTTTATTATATTGAGGAATACTCCCTCTATTCCCATTTTTCTGAGTACCTTTATCATAAATGGGTGTTGTACCTTATCAAAAGCTTTTCCCACATCTATTGATATGATCATGTGGTTTTTGTCTTAGCTTTTGTTTATGTGGTGTATTATATTTACTGATTTATGAATATTGAACCATCCTTGTATACCTGGGATGAATCACACTTGGTTGTGGTGAATGATCTTTTTATGTATTGTTGGGTGTGATTTGTCAATATTTTATTGAGGATTTTAGCGTCTATGTTCATCAGAGATATTGGCCTGAAGTTTTCTTTCTTTGTTGTGTCTCCATCTGGCTTTCAAATTAGGATGATGCTGGCTTCATAAAAAGAGTTGGGGAGTTTTCCCTCCTTTTTGATTTTTTGGAATAGTCTGTGAAGAATAGGTGTTAGCACTTCCTTAAAAGCTTTGTAGAATTCTTCTGTGAAACCATCTGATCCAGGGCTTTTCCGTGGTGGGAGTTTTTTTTTTTTTTTTTTAACTTCTTCAATTTCCTCTGCTGTTATTGGCCTGTTCAGGTTTTCAGTGAGTTTTGGAAGCCCATATTTTTCTAGAAATTTGTCCATTTCACTTAGGTTTTCAAATTTCTTGGCATACAACTCTGCATAGAAATTCCTTACAATCCCTTCTATTTCTGTGGTATCAGTTGTAATCTCTCCTCTTTCATTTCTGATTGTGTTTATTTGTGTCCTCTCTCTTATTTTCTTAATGAGCCTACTTAAAGGTTTGTCTATTTTGTTTATCTTTTCAAAAAACCAACTCTTGGATTCATTGATCCTTAGAATTGTGCTTTTAGTCTCTATGTCATTTAATTCTGCTCTGATCTTGGTTAGTTCCTTCTTTCTACTTGCTCTGGTCTGTCTTTGTTGTTGTTCCTCGAGTTCTTGGAGGCGTCGGGTTAGGTTGTTTGTTTGAAATATTTCTATCTTCTTCAAGTAAGCCTGTGTTGCTATGAACTTCTCTCTCAGGACTGCTTTCACTGTGTCCCATAAGTTTTGGGTTGTTGTGAGATCATTTTCATTTGTTTCCAGAAACTTTTTAATTTCTTCCCTAACTTCATTCTTGACCCATTCGTTGTTTAATAGCATACCATTCAGTCTCCATGCTTTTGGGTGTTTTGGGTTTTTTTCTGTGGGGTTGGTTTCCAATTTCAGTCCCTTGTGATCAGAGAAAAAGCTTGGTATGATTTCTATTTTTCCTAATTTGTTGAGACTCATTTTGTGTCCTATTATGTGGTCTATCTGTGAAAATGTTCTATGTGCACTTGAAAAGAATGTGTATTTAGCTTCTTTGGTATGGAGGGCTCTATATATGTCAATTAGGTCCATTTCATCTAGGGTGTCGTTTAATGCTGCAATATCATTGTTGATATTTTGTTTGGAAGATCTGTCCATTTTTGACAGTGGGATGTTAAAATCCCCTACTATAATTGTGTTGCTGTCAATATCTTTCTTGAGGTCCTCTAGGATTTTCTTTATATATTTGGGTGCTCCTATGTTGCGTGCATATATATTTATGATGTTTATTGTGGATTCTTGCCTTGAGTATTATAAAGTGACCTTCTGGGTCTCTCTTTATGACCCTTTTTTTTGAAGTCTATTTTGTCTGATATGAGAATTGCTACCCCAACTTTTTTTTCTTGTCCATTTGCTTGGAAAATTTGGTTCCATTCTTTCACTTTTAGTCTGTGGTGGTCTTTTGTCCTGAGGTGGGTCTCTTGTAGGCAGCATATGTGTGGGTCATTCTTTCTTATCCATTCAGGTAATCTATGTCTTTTAATTGGTGCATTTAATCCATTTACATTTAAGGTTATTATTGAAAGGGACTTATTCATTGCCATTTGTGTACCTGTGTTCCTCTCCATCTCTCTCTTTTCCTTTCTTTCCTTAAAGCAGTCCTTTTAGTAATTCTTGTAGAGCTGGTTTGGTGGAGGCATATTCTTTTAGACTTCTTTTGTCTTGGAAGCTCTTTATTTGGCCTTCTATCTTGATTAAGAGCCTTGCTGGGTACAGCAGCCTTGGTTGTAGGCCTCTGTTTCTCATTACTTGGAATATTTTCTGCCATTCTCTTCTTGCTTGGAATGTTTCCATTGAGAAGTCAGTAGCCAACCTTATTTGGACTCCCTTGTATGTTACTTCCCTTTTCTCCCTTGCTGCCTTTAGGATTCTCTCTCTGTCTTGGAGTTTTGCCATTTTAATGATGATGTGTCTTGTAGTAGGCCTCTTTGGGTTCCACCTGCCTGGGACTCTCTGCGATTCCTGGATTTGTGTGACTTTATCTCTCATCAACTTAGGAAAAATTTCAATTATTCTTTCGAGTAGGTTTTCTATCCCTTGTTCTTCTTCCTCTTCTTCTTGTATTCCTATTATTCAGATATTATTACGTTTCATGTTGTCTTGCATTTCTCTTAAACTCTCCTCATTTTTTCTGATTCTCTTTTACATTACTTGGTCCGTCTGAGAGATTCTTTCTACCCTGTTTTCAAGCTCGCTTATGCGTTCTCTGCCTCATCGATCCTACCCTTCATACCTTCTGTGTTCTTCAGTTTTGAAATTGTATTCTTCATTTCCTCTTGGCCTTTGCTGATGGTTTCTATTTCCTTTTTAATGTTTCTATAGTTTGCGGAGAGTTCATTGTAGCTCCCCTGTAGTTTCTGGTAGCTCATTGTAAGCTCTTTGAATTTCTTGATAACTAGTGCTCTGAATTCAATATCTGATAGTTGACTTGCCTCTATTTCATCCAACATTCTTTCTGAGACTTCCTCATTTTATTTCATTTGGGGATTGTTTCTTTGACTTCCCATTGTTTGTGATGCTCTTCTTGTTGGCCTCAGCTTATTACGTTGATCTGTTCTGGTTCCCTGAGTTTATGGTGTGGACTTCTGTGGTAGGATACCTGTGAAATTCAGTGGTGCAGTCTCCTGCAGGTATCTTGGTATTCTCTGCTTCCACCTACTCCTCTTGTTGGTTTCCAGCTGGTCAAACCTTTTCTTCTGGTATCACTAGCTGCTGCAGCCTGAGGGGCTATTAGTGTGGCCTTTCTCACTTCTCGGTGAACTCAACCTGTCTCACCAGTGACAAACCAAGATCCAAACTGGTGCCGCTCTCCAGCGGCCCACTGAGAGCAGATTTTTTCCCCAGGCTTCCGAGCCCTGGCCTGGTGTGAGGGCGTGCACTCCCAGCCAGACTTTCCTGGTCTCACAGCCTTGGGCACAGACCTTTCCCAGTGCTGTGGCAGAATGCACTGGGCGACTCTCAATTTTCCCAAGCCTACAGCCACGGCCCGACTCCCGGCACTTCTCAGTCTGGGCCAGCTGGGTAGGGAGGGAGCTGATGACTGGCTCTCTTCCAGGGCCTTGCTAGTAGCCCGAGGCTCCCAGAGTCTGTGGCAGACCTGACTCTGGCCCCGTGCTGCAGGGAACGCATGGGCGACTCTCAGTTCTCCCAAGCCGGCAACCGCAGCCTGACTCCATGGGTTATCAGAGCTCTCTGGTTTGCTTCCCAAATGCCCACTCCTCTCTCTGCCACTACAGGCAAACCTATCCCTCCTGGTGTTTTCCAATCTGTGCCCTGCCAGATAGGGAGGGTGTGGTTGACTAGTTTTCTCCCAGGATCGTTGTTGCCTGCCCTTGGCTCCAAGAGACCAAGGCAGACCGGCTGGGGCCCTGGCACGGCCTGACGGAGGGCCTGCAGCCTCTGCGCTGTTCCCTCGTACCTTGTTGATCTGAGGTCCATCTCCTCTCCTCAACCTCTGGTCATTCAGTGTCCACTATACTTTCTGGGGTTCTGCCTTCCTATGTGCTGGGTCCCTGTTGGCTATCCGCTACACTCCTCTGCAGATCAGCTGGGTTTTTCTCCGGTGGCATGTGGAGGGAAGCGAAATCCTTTGTCCTACTCCACCGTCATTTTCCCTAAATCCCCCTTTTCAGTAAGTAACAGATGCAAGTGAAAAAAAAAAAGCCATCCACAGTTGTAGCTGAGAAAGTCAAAAGAAGTAGAAGGCCCCTGTACCTCACAATGAAGACTCTTCAGATGGCATTGCTGGTAAACTGATATCTAGCATCCTAAAGTGCTCTGCTTCTGTGTCCAGTATGTTGTGGTATCACTTGGCAGGTAGCCTCTGGAAGCCTGCAGTGTGTAGCTGAGCATGAATGAAAGTAAAAAAAGGAAACAACATTAGATTTATAAAGTACTTCTGACCGTAAGGACCTTGAAAGGAAGGTGTTTTCAGATGTACTTTAGGAACTGCTGGCCTAGCACATTTCTGTCTCTTATTTTCTGTCTACAAGTCTGCAGCCTTACTTGCTCTCCTCTCCGCTCCAACTCTGCTACAAGAACACTTGCCTAACCCTTCATCTTATCTCCTTTCTCCCATGCAGCATATATTTTTCTTATATTTATTTTCAGTTGATATCTTTGGCTTGCTTTTCAAATATATTATTTGAAATGTATTTGTGTGTGTATACATATGTATACAATATATGTATAATTTATTTACAAGTAGGTTTTTTCAAAAACCAAACTCCATATTAACTCTAAGATGAAATTTTCTTCTATGGTATATTCTAGATAAATGGTCTTATGCTTTTCAAATTATAACAATTTTCTCACTTTCTTCCAGATTTATAATTTCTAATAATTTATCTTCTCTTATTTAATTCAACAGTATCTCAGGCAAAATGTTTTCTACTTGCAATGACAGCAGTCATCTTTCTTTAGTTCCAGATTTCAGTGGAGATTTTGACTTTATTACTGACATGTAATTATTATTTCTTATGGGTCTCACTCTTTTTTAGTCCAATCTCAGGAATGTGTATAAAAGTTACTAATAGTTTATGCCAATTTGAAAATATTTTTTTACTTTAATGTCTTTGTCCTATGAGTTTTTTTTTAAATATTTTATTTATTTATCATTAGAGGGGAAGGGAAGGAGAGAGGAAGAGAAACATCAATGTATGGTTGCTTCTCGTGCATCCCCTGCTGGGAACTGGCCTCTGCCGGGAACTGGCCTGCAACCCAGGCATGTGCCCTGACTGGGAATCAAACCGTGATCTTGTGGTTCGCAGGCCCGCGCTCAATCCACTGAGCTACACCAGCCAGGGCCTGTGCTATGAGTTTTGTTAATACAGTTCTGAATATTGAAACATCTTTTCACTTTTGTTGTGAAGAGTGTCTGATGTGTTAATTTTTCAACTATGTTTATTAGTGACCTTGACCAATATTTTTTCTTTCTTCCTCCTTTTGTTTTCTCTTTCCTTCTTCTTCTGCTCCTCCTTCCCTCTCCATTTTCCTTTTCTCTCATTTTGTCAAATTTTAACATCACAATCCCCCATAAACTGCCCTTTTAAAATATATAAGGTGCTATGTGGCTTTGGCTGGGCTTTGTAACAAGTTAGATAACATGTTACTCAGGTACTCCAAATGTAAGATGAAATTTTTTCCTAACCATATGGACCTGATGCTTTTGTTTTGGGTTGCCTTAATCTCTTTGCTGCTGTAACAAATTACCATAAACTTGATGGCTCAAAACAACACAGTGCTGAAATCAAGGTTTGTGTCCCTTGTGGAGGCTCTAGGGGGGCATCTGATTCTTGGTGCTTTCCAGGTTCTCAAGGCTGCCTGGCTAAATGCCACCTGCCCTAACCATTTTCAAAGCCAGCAATGGCAGGTATAATTTTTAAAATCACTCTAACATGGATTTTCTGCCTTCCTCTATCAAATATAACAGTCTTTTTATTACTTGGGGTCTACCTGTATAATCCAGGGTCATCTTTCTATTTTAAAAGTCATTTGATTCACACCCTTAGTTTCATCTGGTGCCTTAATTCATCTTTTCCTTATATTATAATATTCACAGGCTTCAGGGATTAGATGAATACTTTTGAGAGGCAATTGTTCTTATTAACATTAAGATATTTGATCATATTTAATTTTATTATGTGTTTTTTTCTGTTTATTTTGAGCCAATAATGTTAAGTGGCTTATTCTGAGGAACACACATTTAGTTTAAGTTTTCAAATACAAGGTGACAATTTGCATAGTGTTCTCTTTAAATTATTTGATTTGTTATGGATCTAGGATTATGATTCCTCCTTTTAAATCAGTTCTTTTATTTTATCAACAGAAATAAAACATTTTCAAATTATTATTGTTTTTTAATTTTATGGGTTTTCACAAATAATCAGTTTTCAGTTATACCAACAATTATTTCTGGTAACTACTAAAATATTTATTTTACATTTAAATATTTAGTCATGTTTTTCTTTCACCTTTTTTATTTGGCTCTTCTTTTTTAATCTTGTGAGAAAATTTAGTTTTAGTCTTTGTTATTTAGAAATAAGTTAAATTGTTACTAACTTATATTCTGGGTACTTCTTTGTGTAGTACTTTTATTGCACTCATTTCTAAATAATTACATTTATTTTTATTTTATCTTTAACCCTGAAATTATTGAGACAAGTGCTATTCAAAAAATAAAAATTTATAGTAGGTAAATGATTTTTAGCAATTGGCTTATTACTTTTAATTTTAACTATTATGGTCAGAGGTAGGTTGTTATAGGTATATATTTAAATTTATTAACTATTTTTGTTTCTTATAATTATCTGATTTATTTTTTTAACCTGCATTGTATGAGTATTTAAAGGTAATTTGGGTGTCTTTAATCACAAAACTTTAGACTGATATCCAGATACAGATATACAAAGTAAGGATATAAACTAACATACAGATATGGAAATCAAACACACTGGCTATCCCATCTCTCAGTATGTCCCATTTGTTTTGTTTACCAAAAAGATCCAGGATTTGGGCATTTTTAACAGCTTGTAAAGATGCAAATTGGTCCAGGATACCACCATGTCTTACCTGAATCATTGCTATAGACTTCCAACAAGTCTCCTTCCTTTCACCCTAATTATTCTACCATTTCTCCACTCAGTCTTTTTATTTTCCAAAAAATTACCCAGTCGTGCTCTTTGATGTATGTCAGATCATGTTGCTATTCTACTCAATATCCCCCACTGGCTTTCACTCCTTCACTTCTTTCGAGCTTTGACTTAATATGTCTCCTTCTTAGTAAGGCCTTCAATATTATGTTTCCCATTCCTTGTTTTATTTTTCTCCAAATACTTACCTATTTGTAATTTGTAATTACTTACCAATACCAATTTGAAATAAATTATAGATTTAATTCATTTTTAATTATTTGTTTTTCCCATAAGAATGTATATTTTTTCAGTACAGATTCTATTTTTAACTCTTAAAAGCATGAACACTCAGCAGAGTAACAGTCACATAGTGAGTGTTCAATAACTTTTGTTAAAAAGAAAGTAAAATATCCTAATTGTGTCATTTAAACCCTCTGCTGCCTTATGTATTATTTTGTTCTTTTGCTTTCCTATTTCTGAAAATTACTTGTTGAACTCTGCAGATTTGTTTCTGAACTTGTCAGTTTTTCACTTGCTGCTTCTGTTTTATATGTTTGGTATTACATATTACTAATTTGTTACTAATATGTAAATATATATGTTAATAATTTATATTTTGTTGAAGAACTCTGTTTTTGTTAATGTGGAAATTTACTGTGAACTCGTATTTTGGTTTCTGTTTTATCAATATTGTAACAGCAGCTTTTTATCATTAATACTTGCCTGTTTTGTCTTTTATTTTCCCTGTACATTTTTATTTATCTGGGTCATTGTTTCTGTTGTTGTTTTTTATAATCTGAGAATTAACAAATTTTATTTAGAAAATGTATTTCACTTCCTATAACTCTTTTTCAATGGTTGATTTCTCAAGCATTTGTTTTATAAACCCTCATTTTGTTTTATAAATCCACATTTTATTTTCTAAACCCTTAAGACTGAGTAATATATTTCTTTATCGTCTCACTCCTAATCCTATTCTTCCTTTTGAAGACAGAAAACTTAGCATGCTACCATTTACTTCTTCCTCCCACATCTTTGTTGAAGATATCTAGAATATTTTTGTTGCAATGATATTTTCTGTTTCTTATTTATAAATACTTATTTATACATAATTATACAGTATCATGTAAGTATATTACATAAGCATAAATAATATATTGCATATTTATTATTTTATTCATCAGTATAAACTGTGTATTTTACTGATTTCTTAAACTATTAGATTTTAAATTTTACATATATACAGGGTGTAGCAGAAGTTATGCCATTGAGTGTGGTTGGTTGGTAGGGTACATGAATGTCATATAGGAGATAGACATTAGTTTGAACATTTCACCTAAAATGTTATATGGTGCGCTTAAGTGTGATATCTCTATGTTACAGAATTACATGCTTATGATTTTTTAATTAAAGTTTTTATGTAATGTAAGAGGGGCATTATTTATGCCAGACCCTGTATATAGATATATGTATATGTATATATGCATATATATAATGTATTTTTGCATATACATTTTTGCTGTAGTGTTCTTTAAGTGGTAACTTTTTAAAGATAAGGTATGTAGGTTTTAACATTTTTATTTTTAGTTTGATTTTTGTAAGTTCTAACCTGTTATTATTCCATGTCGAAGTTAATAGTAAATATGTCTAATTCACATTAAAAATAATGGATTAGCTAGACTTAAAATTACTTTTCTTCAAATCTCCAAAATACTGTATCATTATCTTTCTCTGATAAACTTTCTTTTCTTTTTATAAAGATTCACAGCAACAAGTATAAAGGACACATGGACAAAAACTAACAGGGGTGGAAATGGGAGGGAGGTGGGGAGCACTTGGGGGGTGACCTGGGATGGGAGTAAAAGACAGAAAACTGTATTTGAACAATAATTAAATAAAAATAAATAAATAAATAAAATTTTAAAAGATTTTATTTATTAATTTTTAGAGAGAGGGGAAGGGAGGGAGAGAGAGAGGGAGAAAAACATTAATGTGTGGTTGCCCCTTGTGTGCCCACTACCAGAGACCTGGCCTGCAACCCAGGTGTGTGCCCTGGAGGGGAATTAAACCAGCAACTCTTTGGTTTACAGGCAAGCACTCAATCTACTAAGCCACACCAGCCAGGGCTCCACTCAATTTTCTAATGAGATGTTAACATACTTTCCCTTCCTTTGATTTTAGATATATTCCTGCTCTTCAAACAGTTTAGTACTTTCAGGACAATTTCAGGAACTAGAAAATCTGAGTCATAAGCCCCACCTTACAACTTGCTAGCTGGCGTCCTTAGAGAATCTGTTAAATGTGTCTTGCAACAGCTTTCTCTTAAGTTAAAGAGTGGGGATATGTGGGGCAGGGGGCTGAGGGGAGTGAAAATGAGGACAACTATGCTTGAACAACAATAAAGAAAAGAAGAGTGGGAATAAAACAGCATTTTCTATGCAGGTTTGTTAGCTTTAAATAGTTAAATTCCAAACAAGATTCAAAAAGAGTGCCTGGCACTCAGTAAAATATTAGCATGTATTACCAATTACTATTTCTGGAGACTTTTACCTGCTTGCAACTGACTGGGAAACTTTTTCATTCACTCTTTCAGCCTTGTGGGTTCATATAGTCTGAAGATTCAAGTTAAGCCTTCCTCAGCTCTGGAAAATTCTCTTCTATTATTTATTTGACTCTTCTCCTTTCAGAGTCTTTTCTCTCTCCTCTAGTACTTTTATTGGGGAAAAAAATTGCCCTGCTGGATTAATGGCTTTTCCTTTCTTTGTAATTTCTTTTTTTTTTTTGGTGTTCTAATTTTTCAATTGAATTTTACTTATTCCATCTCATTATTCCTTTTTATATCAATTATAGTTAATTTTGGTAAAATTTTCATTTATTTATAATTCTTTTTTTCCTCACTGCTTTTTGTCGTAATCCCCATTATTGTTTTATGGATACAATAGTCTGTTATATGTCTTGATATATATTTGTGGATGGCTTGTATTCTCTAAAGTTTTCTTTTCTCAACTTTTCCTTGAAGTCTGACTTTTCATTTTTATTTTGTTACTTTTCTTTTATGCTCTTTATTTTCATCAGGTGGTTTGTAATTCTTGGTTATTGGTTGAGATTGCTGAAAGGGGTTTAAGTAGAATGATTGATTAAAGGCTCTGCATAAAAAGTCAGGAGCAGTTATTCCTGTTTGACTTGCAACCCAGGACACAGCCTGGGTTGCAGGCCAGTTCCCAGCAGGGGACACATGAGAGGCAACCAGACATTGATATTTCTCTCCCTCTCTCCTTTCCTTCCCCTCTAAAGATAAATAAACAAAATCTTTTTTAAAATATTGCCATTTGGAATTAGGGGTTGGGAAAGAAAGAAGGTGGATGCACTTGATCAGCGCATTAGAGATTTTTTTAAATTAATTATGTTTAAAATTAAATTCTTTTCAGGGATTTTCTTATGTGCATATTTTGGGTTATGGTTTTTCTATTCCTGTTATTCTGATATTAACAACTTTATGTCTTCTAGATAGTCATTGAAGTTTTAGAATTTTTTCAATGAAATTGCAAATTAATCTCATTTTTGCATGCATGCATAAATGCACATATATGTGTTTATAAAATATGTATATGCTCAGACACATCATAAGTGACTTCATAAAAGAGGGAAAGTTAAATGATTGTGCTCAGACTAACAATTAGTCCAATCTTTTCTACATTTTAGACTTTTTAGCTAAGTTTGCCAGGATTTGTGACAAGTCAGTGGTTGAACAATCAGAATGCTTGATCATTCAATAAAACAAGGAGCTTTCTATTGCAGTTGTAAGAAAATATATTTGTGTCACTTGTGCTCTTTCTTTAATATGGTCTCAGGAGAACTTTCAGGTTTTTGAAAAGTGTGGGTGTTCAAACTCCTTCAGCAGTAGCAAGAGCTTTGCAGCTTTGGCAACCTGCTCTGATTCAACTCCAAGGTAGATATGTAAAAATTACCCTTTAAATCTTTTGCATGTCCTTTCAAAACCAGAGTGAAAAACATAAATAAATATTAAAAAATTAAAACCAGGTAATCTGGCTTCAGGAATTTTATAAATTTATTTAAACACATTCATATATCTCATTGTTTATTCCTTAGAATAGTTTGAAAAGGCTGTATCACTATATTTATTGGTTATGATATTTAAAACCCTTCTTAGTTATTTATTCATTCACTTGATCAATACATATTGAGCACATCTTATGAAAGTCCTAAGTACTGAGTTATATTTCTCATGAGAAATAAAATGATCAAAATTCCTATCCTGTGTTGTCACACTCTAGCAAAATACATCTCTACCTAAACTCACTTTATTCTCTCTGGTTCACAATAGAACTAAATCTAATGGTGAAAGGCCTAATTTTTTAAAAATCAGAAAATAAAGGCATGTGCTATAATTTAAGTTTCCCTGCAAATACTGTAGAATAACAACAATATGATTTATATTGATATTTGAGATTATAAACTAGTTTAAGATTATATTTATGTATTAAGCATTTAATATAGTTTGTGTATAAATTTATGACTGTATCTTTTATTCTTTTGTATCAAATTCATAGTCCAGTAAAATGGAAATTCAAAAATGCATAATTTCAAGATATACCAATCATTCTAAAATAATATTCTAGTTCAGAAAAAAGGTGTGTTTTTTTTTTGTTTTTTTTCAGATGAATGCTGGATCAACATTCTGCCAAAATTTTAGTTAAAAAATGAAAATGTCATTCAATCACCATGTTCCTAAAATATCTGGGTACTTGACACAACACAGACAAACTCAGGTGAGGAGCCAAATATTTATATTTATGTATTTGCACCAGAATATGTCAAAGTAATGACATGACAGAACTTCCACAGATCAGATTAATTCCATCATAATTGAGAAAAAAAATAGTTTAGGCCTCTATTGTCAGAGTTTCCAGGCTACAGCTGCCTGTTCTGATGCAACTCCATGGATGTGTAGAATGTATAGAATAAAGTTGTTCCTTTAACTCTTCATCATTCTCCCTTCTACCTCCAAGCAGAAACAGAAGCAAACACCATACAAACTCATCTTATTTATTTATAAATCCTTACTGTCATCTTAGACTAACATATTTTTATCCTCCTAAGAAGAATGTACCACAATAAGCTCATTGCCTTCAAAGTAATGTTTATATGCAAATGTTTATATGTAATGAATTAAAAAAATTCAAAGAAAATCACCTTCAGCCCTAAAAATGTTTTATGTATAATACATTAAGTTAAATATAATGTATGTATAATTATATATATATATATATATGAATACATTTATTCATATAAACATGAAACTTTGGGGAGTAAGGGAAGTATGGACAGTTAAACATAGGTAAATTGCAAGTGGCTACTGTTGTTATTGACATAGTCTAAATCTGGGGAGTTTTACATAAAATGATTCAACTTTTAACAACTTCATACAAGTATTATTCATAATTTTATCCAAATCCTTATATGAAACTCAAGTTGAAGATACAATAATTCTGAAGAATGAAATTAAGAGTTACATTACCACAAATATGCTAACTCTTCTCAAGCATTAATTTTTTAACTCATATTATATTTATGTGTACAGTATTGTCATCCAATAGAGTATTCGTGTCTCTAAGAGACATTTATATTCTCACCACCTTTAAATGAACTCATTTGAGGCAAGGAAGGAGTTGGCCACAAAGCAGGTAGAAGCTGCCCCAGACTGCTGACACTGCTTAGCTCCAAAACATGCAGAAGCAGGGGTCACCCCCCAGGTTATTAAAGATAAGTTCATTAGCTTCCTGAGGAAATTTAAACCTGACTCATAACATCTTACAATTGGTAAAATGCCTGTCTCTGATCTCTATCTTTTCTCCCCTGTGCCTAACATTCCCACTATGATTAATTTCAGATTGGAAAAGTTCAAAATATGGCCATTAACATTTTGAAAGGCTTTTCCTTTCTTCTCCTTTTCCCCATTCTTTAAATATTATAATAGTAAATTACAGTTTCTTACAAGAGCTGTTGAATTTGAACTTGTATGAAGAAGTTTTATTTTTTATCTTGCAATTTCTCCTATTTTTATGCCCTTGGGACACTTTAGTAAATATTATTTATTATTTCCTGAATTAAATTGACCTCACAGTACTATTTAGGAGATTCTACTTATTTTGTGTATTTTTTTTCAGTTTGAATTACTAATAAGGAGACAAGAGACATTTTACTTGACTGTTTAACTTATTAACTATTTTTGCAAGTTCCTTGCCATCACGTCCATGGCCTTTTTTATTAGTTTCTTTAATTAAGACGTGGTAGTTTGCTTTCTTTGACCTCTGTGTTATCTTATTTAACAAAGACAATTCTCGGGGGGAATGCTAGATACTGCTTTTATTTTTAAAGACTACCCCAAAACCAATGCCTCAAACAAATCAAAATGCATATTTAAAGAAAATTAGAATAACAAGATTCTATTCACTTTTATATCCTTAGCTAGTCATGTGACAGAATATCCTGATTTTCTTTTAGGTTAATATTTTCATTGATAAATATCAAGGATCAGATAAGATCTTTTACCTGACTTGAAGTGGACTTGGGTCTTCTTGTTTGGCACTCTCTCTGCACTTTCTGGATTCGTGTATCTATTTTCTTCACCAAGTTAGGAAAGTTTTCTGTCATTATTTTTTGAAACAGTTTTTCAATTCCTTGCTCTCTTTCTCTTCTCCTTCCAGCATCCCCATGATGCAAATGTTGGAATACTTGTAACTGTCCAAGAGACTCCTTATACTATCCCTTTTTTTTGTTTTTTGCGGTTCTGGTGGGAAGTTCTTTGCTTTCTTATCTTCCACATTTCTGATTTGATTCTTAGCTTCATCTGCTCTACTGTTTATTCCCTGTAAATTATTTTTTATTTCAATTAGTGTATCCTTTATTTTTGACTGAGCCTTTTTTATGCTGTCGAGGTTCTCATTGAACTCTTGAATCTAGTAGATTGCTTGCCTCCATTTTGTTTAGTTCTTTTGGGGGGATTGTTCTGTTTTTTTTTTATTTGGGACATGTTTCCTTGCCTCCTCATTTTTGTAACCTCTCTGTGTTTGTTTCTATGTATTCAGCAGAAATGCTACTTCTCTCAGGCCTGGTAGAATGACCTAATGTAGTAGGCGTCTTATAGGGTCTAGTGACACAGCCTCTTACATTACTCAAACTGAGCATACAAGGTGTATCTCTACCCCCATATGGAGTTTGTACACTCTCCTCTTGCAGTTGAATCTTGATTGCTCTTGACATGTCAGTGGGAAGCATGATTACCCCCAGGCTAATCAATGCAAATACTGGCAGTAACCACTGACTTCCAACCACTGTGGAGGGTCAGCTGTGTAGGGGCCCAACCCTTACAGCAGGACTTACTTCAGCAGGGCTCTGCTACTCCCTGAGTCTACTCCTTGAGTGTGTTACTTGTGGATGCGGTTGGGTGGTGGTACTTCAATGTGGTCTGAAATTGTACATTGGGTGCTCTGACTTTGGGGCCTTCTGGGAGGTACAAGATTAAGGTCATCCATTGCTTGTGTTCTGCCAGACCCATTCAGCATAAGCTATAAAGCAATTTGCAGCTGGATTCTACTTGTGCTGGGCTTGGAGGTGCCCAGGAAAGAACAAACTGTGAACCAAGGCAGGTTACTGCTAGTGCCAAGGCTGGGGTTGCTTTGTAAGATGTACAGGGCACACTGAGGTTGAATGTTGCTTGTTTCAGAGATTTTAAGAAAATCTGAAGCATGAGCCAAGACAGGTCATTTACAGGGAAAAGCCCTTGGAAACAGGATGGGTGAGCCTGTAGGTTGGGTGTGGAGGGGCCTGAGAGAATTACCAAGGTAGAGGAAACAGTATTAGCCAGGTTGATGAAGACTCAGATATGGTGCCCACCTGCTGGATCATGCCGAAAAGACTCATTAAAGGAACAATGACCTCTGCTAGCATTTTTGTCTGGGAGAGAGCTTCCCCTTCAGCTCTCACCTCATGCCAGACGATTCAGTTTTTCTCTGTATGTCTTTGGTACCTTTCAAGCTGCTGCCCCAACACTGGAGATTAGAGAGATTTACTCTGAATAAGTTTATGTGTAAGCGCTTTAGGAGAATGCTTGTACTCCAGAGGTCCTCCATCTCACTCAGCCACAATCTCTGCTGGTTTTTACAGCCAGAACATATGGGGACTTCTCTTCCTGGCTCTGGAACAATGGGCTAGGGGATCTGGTTTGGGGCTAGAACTCCGCACTCCTCAGGAGGCTTTTCCACTGTCGAGCTATCCCTCCCAAAATTTAACCACCATGCATTCATTGGGACCAGCTTGCTTTATGTCTCTGCCTCTTCTACCGCTTAATATGGCCTTTTCTTTAATGCTGTAGTTGTGTAAAACTTTCATTCAGCTTGATTTTAGGCAGTTCTGAATGATGGTTGTTCTGTAATTTAGTTGTAATTTTGAAGGGGGTGTGGGAGGAGGCGAGTATCAAGTTTACCTCTGCTGACATCTTGACCAGAGGTCTTAATTTATTCTTCTTGAGAAAATCAACAATAATAACTGATACACCCAATAAAGTTCTATGTTTTCAGTGGTCATCTAATGCTACCTAATAATAAATCACCCCAAAGCTCAGTGACATACAACAGTACAGAATAATTATCATTGTAAAGGCTTCAGGTCATCTGGTCATATCTGCCTCAAAATGTGAGTTTATTAACCCAGACCAATGGCTCTGTCTTATGTACCTCTCTCCTAAAACTAGTGGACTTTCAGGGAATGAGTTAGAAAACAAGAAATAAAGTATATAGTATACAACCTAACTGGTAATTTGGGATATAAACTGGACACAAAAGTCACATTCATTATCTTTTAAGACATTTGAGAAATTCAAAATAGTCAATTTTATTTTTATTAATTGACTCGACAATATTTATTTAGTGCTTATATTTCAATGCCACGCATTGTGCAAAATCCACAGATGCAAAGTTGAATAAAGTGAGCACATTCTCTTTCTTTGAAAAGCTTACATTATGATAAGTCCAAGAATGGTTGTGAGCTAAAATCTTAGATTCTTCCATGCCAAACATTTTTACATGTGGCTGACTTTAAACTTTGATAAATTTGCATAAGTAAATTGTAGTTCTTTGTATGGAAGAGTTTAATATTTTTAACTCTTAAATCTATAAGAATTTACTGATCTTAATTTGTTCCTTTCTTGCTATGTAATTTTGAGCAATTCACTTACTTTACCCTGGCAATTTTTTGTATATGTGGAATAAGTGTGACTAGTAGTCTTGATTTTCTTTGCTGAAAAAAAATTTCTTATTTTTTATGGGTAGGTATTATTCATAGGTTAACTTCTTAAATTTATACCTTTACCATTTTCTTTATTTTTTTCATCAAGATCACAATAAAAGAAAGGCAGAATGTAATAGGATTTTCCATTTGCCTTGGTCAGCACTGTGTTTTTAAACTCTAACACTTATCACCAACTTACTTGTCTGTTTATATTTACCAATGTTGAAAGACCATAGTCCTCTATTAATCTCTTTGGTAAGATCTTATCCACATTGTAGACATGGACTGAAGATGGTCGCAACTTCTGTCATACTCCCCACAATGGGAGGTAGAGTTTATTTCCCTTTCCTTTAAGTCTGTACTGGCTCAGTGACTACTTAACCAATGGGATACAGTAGAAGTAATGTTGTGCAACTTCCAGCAACTCTCTAAGGCATGGCAAATCTGTCTCATCCTTGTTGGAAGTCTTGTGATAACACATCTCAGAATCTAGCTGCCATGCTGTGAGAAGCACAAGGCACATGCAAGCATGAAGCTTAGATGACAGACCCAGATGAAATTATGATCAATAGCCTTAACCAACCAAGTAGTTGACTGCCAGCCATGTGAAAGTCACGTTATTTGTCCAGCTGGTCAAATGCTCAGTGGACTCCAGTTTTAGTTGGTATTTAATTCCAACTACATGAAGATTGCTAGGCAAGTACTTCTTAGTTGATCCTAGCCCCAAGAAATATGAGAGATAACATAAATTTATTGATTTAAGCTATTTAATTTTGTAAATATTTTATTATGCAGCAATATAAACTGAAAAAGGCATCTTCAGATTTACTTATTTTCATGAGAGTTTTCCCATTGCCTCACACTTGATTTTCTATTCATAATTTTGTATTGTTTTCTATAAAGAAGTCTTGTCCGATTGCATAAGCTTCTGGTGCCCTGTAAGTGCTCAGCTTTCTTGTTTTCTGTAACTTCTCTTCTAATTCTACTTTCTAGCTTGTTTTATCTATTCTTCCCTTACACAGCGCCCCCCCCCCCCAACACTATTCCTTCATTGGACCCTGTTAACTTAGAAAGCGTTGGTATTATGTAGTTAAAAATGTATATTCAAGTGAATTCATCTTACTTAAGTCTATGACCTTCTCTAAATTATATTCTTTAAGTTTAAGTTACTCATCTTTAGGGAAAATACACCCCCATATGATTGTGGAACAGCTTATAAAAGAAATGTCATTTGTATCACCTAGCACATGGCTCTGTTTGAAGTTTATAGTATATACTCAGTAATAATTTGCTTCTCTACTCCCAGCTCTGTCTCCAAGGGTATTCTCATTGATGACTGCCTTACAAAGTGGAACTGATGACTGTAATTCACTCCCAACACATCTCTGCCCCACTCTGGTGTAGGTAACTGAAAACAAAAAAATCTTTATTTAGTGATAGTTCTTAGAGTTCATTAAGCTTAAGTCTTCTAAATACCAGAATCAGAGTGCTACAGAGAAAACTAGGTTTTTGGTGGCTGTCAGTAGAAGCTATTGCTTCAAACAATGGTGTGTTTAACCCAATTTCTATCAAGGCACACACACATTTTACATGTTCTTATACTGTGGAATATTTATCCCAAATAGACAGCCTAATAAAAATAGGTTAGTTTCACAGAACTGGGGTGTTATAAGTAAAATGAACTGAGACTATAAAACAGAGGATGGGAAAGTGTCAAATTTTTATTATTTTTGGCTTATTTTTAAAATGTTAATTAAGATATAAAGTCCTCAACCATTGTGGAGTTTTGTACAAGTGAGTGAGTAAATTTTGTCAATATGGATCAAAGAAGAGATTTATATTTTCTGGCTTACCTAGATATCATAAATTCTGAGAAATTATTGCAAAATATCTAGTATATAGGGATAAAGAGGGGGAGCTTTGGCTCTGTAACATCCTTATGGAGAAATGGGGAAGAAAATTTTGCTGGGAAATTATTTAATCAAATTAGGAAATGATAGGATAAATGTAATCATTACCAATAACTAATTCTTAGAGTTAAATAAGAGGGAGTTATTAAATTTACTTCAGCTGTTTGTGGCCTTATTTTTTGGTTGGTGGTTTTAATATAATGTTTAATATATCATTACAGTTTCTCATTTCTTTTTTACTGAAACATAATTGATATATAATATTACTTAGCTTAAGGTATATATACTACTTGATATTTGTATGTATTATGAAATAATTACTAAAATAAGACTAGTTAACATCCATCACCATACATACATTTTTTTCTTGTAATGAGGACTTTAAGACATTTCTTAGCAACTTTCAAATACGCAATACAATGTTATTAACTACAGTTTGATGATATTTTGTGATTCTACTTTTCTAGGATAAAACATAAAAAAGAAGGTAGGAATAGACTTTTAAGTATTAGGAAAATTGTGCTTTTTCAATAGGCATCACCTATTTAATAATTTTTAGAGTTTATTATTTTTATTAGCTTTAACAAAATGGTGAAAACAAAGCTGGTCAAAATAATGTAAAAACAATGGGAAATTTCCTTTGTTTTTCCACACATATGTACTGAAACTACTATGTGCAGGGCACTGTGTTGGGTGAGCCTGGTCTCATACCTCTTTGCCCTGTTTTCAGCCCCCAGGACCCTTCTTACCTTCCTTTTCTTATTAAAGAGCACTTCTCTTCTGAGGCTAAGCTGCCTGAGACAGTGGCCCCTGAGGAGGGTTTAGAGTAGAGCAGGACATCCCAGCTCTTCCAATGCTGGATCCTTCCATGTTTGCCACCACTACGTATGTTTCTAGGTACAGGTTACTCCCCCACTATCAACACATCCTACAATGAAAAGAAAAGCAGGTGTGCAGCTAATCACACCATGCATGTGAGGAATGGAGTGGTCACTTTGCTCCCCAAGCTCTTTCTCACCACATTAGAATGCACTCTGAGAGTGGAACATCATTATAAAAGGGGTTGTTTTTGTTTTAAAATATCCTTAATATATACTCAAACACTTGCATAGATTATGTCATATTTTATGCTTTAAAAAGCCCTATGTTTCAGTTTAATTCATTTAACTTAATAATCAGGATAGATATGGCACACCTTGCTAATAGAATTTTGTAGTTGAGGACTCTCATGATGCTAGAGCCCATAAGTACATTTGTGTGAAGGTCTGTGACTAGTAATTTTACAAGGGGATATAGCCAGGTCATCTTATTCTTTCTTTCCTCGATGAGTTAGGAATAAATTAGATTGCAGGTTGCTGTTACCAGATGTTTTTTTTTCCAAATGGGAAAGTTACAAAGATAGATTATGTAGATGGTTAGATAAATTATGTAAGTAGAACAATAAGATAATTTATTAAGGTCTTCAGTACTTTGTTTTTCATGTTTCATTTTCACAATTGGCTTTAGAATCAGAGTGACATAAATACAAATTCTGATGCCACAATCTTGGGTAAGTTTTTATGCTTTATCAGTAACAATTTTCTCATCTCTGAATTATGAGAAACAAAAATATTGATTGCCCAACAGTGTTGTGAGGATTAAATAACAAACACTGAGCACAATGCTAAACATATGCTAGATGTTCTACAAATATTTTTTTCCATTATTGAATCCACTCAGATTTCCAGTGTTCTCATCCAGATTTACTGGGTGAACCACATGGCTGCTAATCCAGTTATTCATGGCTTTATGACTTGGGCTTACATGGCATGATTTTCTGTCCTATGCCGCATTACCTCAGTACTCCACAAACCACCCAAATGATTATTCATTTTTTATATTTTGTGTTTTTTTGATTCTCCAACCAGATTATAAGCTTCATGTACACTGGAGGCATGACTAAGGTATTTTTGTTTTTCCAATATTTAGCATAATACCATGTCTATAAATATTGGCATTTAATAGTGGGTGATTAATTTTTGACAGCATAAGTTAAAATCAAGAATTAAAGTTATATGCAGGATGACCAAGCTTTGATAAAATCTGCATTCATTAATTTTAGAGGAAATTAGTCTATAGATTTTGTTCTCTTTATATAAATTTTAACTTTTTATAGTATATTACTTAAATTTACAGAGAAGTTTCAAGAAGTTTACAAGAAATCTTGAATCTTTTAAAGGTATGGTTAGAGGTACCACCTTTATCCCAAGCACTTTACTTCTGAGAAAAAGAAACTTTTCTTAAAACACATTAACACTTATAAATATTAGGAAATTTAATATTGATATGATGCTGTTACATGATTCTCAATCCATACTCAGATTATCTTAGCTGTCTCAGTAATGGTCTTTAGTGGTATTATTTGTCATTCACACCCAGGCCCTTGGTCATAGTCCAATCAGGGACTCCCCTGACATTTTAGGAATCTGAAACATGCCCTCAGGCTTCTTCTCTTTTTCTTAACAGAAATTTTTGAAGAATACAAACCAAGATGTTCTAGAATATCCATTAATCTAGGTATGATAGATATTCCTTAGTAATTAGATTTTGGCTATAAAGTTTTGGCAGAAATAGCACAGAAGCAGTATTTATTTATTATATTATATTTGTATAAATAAGATGTCAGGATTTCACTGTACAGTTGTTACATTCCTTTTTTTAGTTAATACATAATTTTAGGAGAGTATATTAAGACTACACAAAATTCCTGTTCTTTAGCAAACACTCACTAACTTTAGCATTCATTGATGACTCTGTACCTTCATGGGGGGCTCCACCCATAAAGCCCCCCTTCTGTCATGGATGGTAATAAATTTACCAAGACATGATCTGCGTGGGGAGGAAAGGTAGACAATCTCTCAAAGGAGAAGGGCCTTGAGCCTGACTCTCAATGGGCTTTTACTGGGTTTAATTTGCATAAGAATACAGGGCATATATGTAAAACTCATCATTGTCAGGCAGTAATGGTCAAAAAATAGATATTCAAAGAACTACAAGGGCTTATTCTGAGTCAGGGTCAGATAGATAGAGTGAAACAAACTCATTTTATGCTTGGACTCTTATCATTTAAATTGAGGGTATTCTTAGCAAAGCATGTTTCACAGGATTTTACGCATTCTTTCTTAGGCCTGATTGCCCTGGAAACCCACCCTTTCTTGCATAGGGTCTCACCCACCTCCGGCTTTATGTCAGACATAAGTCAGATGTAGGATACGAGAAGCCAAGAGATTAGGAGACTTCTCACAGACAGAATGAGGACTCAGGTATGACAAAGCCTAGGGGTTAGGGTCCACCACTTCTTTTCTATCGTCCCCTAAGTTTTTCCCTCATGGCCCCTTTGAGACCATGCCTGTCTTAGGATGTCCCTCCCCTGAGGAATCTTACCCATCATTGGCTAACCAATCATCCACCTTGGGCCAAACAGGGTGAAGTAAAGGGGGCAGAGGTAATGCCCCTGCTGGGAAGATAAGCTTTGTCTCCTTAACAGCTTATGGCCCCAAGGTCTTTTTACTCAGCCTTAGCCAAGGGGAGTTACAGCTTCTGAAACCAGGCAGGGTGGTTCCCAACATATTTTGATGACATAATAATTTTCATATTTTATGAGATTTTGCTATAAAGGAGAACTTTCCTTTTCTGCCTATTTATTTATTTATTTTACTAAAGGGAGTCATGGATTTTTTTCAAAATCAAATAGGTGATAATCCCTCATGACTGCCATCACTATTAATTATGATAACAGTTAAATTTTTCCATATTTTCTTAGCGGGGTTCATTTAGTATAGCTCTTATATTCTTTACATATGTCACCTTCATTCTCTTTTTTAAAAGATTTTATTTATTTATTTTTAGAGAGGGGAAGGGAGGGGGAAAGAGAGAGAGAAATACCAATGTGTGGTTGCCTCTCAGATGGCCCCCACTGGGGACCTGGCCTGCAACCCAGGCATGTGCCCTGACTGGGAATCGAACCGCGATCGTCTGGTTCGCAGTCCCGTGCTCAATCCACTGAGCTACGCCTGCCAGGGCGTAAAGAATCTTTTGAAAGTAACTCTTTTTCCATAAGGTCTGCAACAAGCAGAATACCTGAGAATGTTTAATGTATACAGGCTGCAATCAACAAAGATTAGCAAATGACTGAGAGAACTAGAAGCTAACTTGGAAATTCTAAAACCTTACTGTGTCTGAGATTTTGACACAGCATTTTGGCATAAAATGTGTTGTGGCAGAATTTGTTCCTTGGCTTCTGCTACCAGAGCAGAAAGAACATTGTGCTTTAGTTGCTGATGATGATTCGACTTGCTACCAATGAACCAGATTTCCTCAAGAAGACCATAAGTGGAGATGAATGATAAGTCTACAGCTATGAGGATGATTCAGAAATTAAGACCCAGTCATCCCAATGGAAGTTACCAAGTTCTCCATGACCCAAGAAGGAGTGGCAAAGTTGAACCAAGGTCAAGACCATATTAACTCTGTTTTTTTTTTTTTTAATTGGGAAAGCGTTGTCCATCATGAGTACTTCCCTCCAGACTGAACAATTAATGAGAAGTACTATCTCAATGTTCTTCATCATTTGAGAAATGCAATATGACAAAAATGGCAGCAGCTATGGACAACTGGTGATTGGCAGCTTCATCATGAAAATGCACACACTCATGCATCACATATGGTGCAGCGTTTTGGTGAAAAATCAAATCACCCAGATAACTCAGCACCCCCTACAGCCAAGATTTGGTGCCCTGTGACTCCTGGCTTTTCCCAAAGCTAAAATCACCTTGCAGGGGAAGATATTTCAGGCCTTTGATGAGATTCAAGAAAATACTACGGGGCAGCTGATGGTGATTCCAATGAATGATTTTGCAGAGTATTTTGAACAGTGGAAGAGATGCTGGGAGAACTGTGTGAGGTTCCAAGGTGCCTGTTTTGAAATGAACTGAGGTATTATTTTCCTATGTACAATGTTTCTCGTGTCTTGTATCTTCTTCAGTAAATATCTCTGTTTTTCATATTACATGGCTGGATACCTTCTAGATAAACCTCATATGTACTTTTTAAACTGAAATTTAAAAGATACAAAAAATAGTTCTAGATTCACTTGCCATACTGCTATGTAAAGCATACCAATTAACTGAAATCCAATACTCATTTTGTATTTTTGTGTTGAATGGTGGAGGTGTGTACATACAGCAAGTTGCATGTAACTTAAGTACACTTTTAAAAAATTTTAATTGTTGTTCAAGCACAGTTTTCTGTCTTTTACTACCATGCCAGCCCACTCCCAGCCCTCCTCACCTCCCTCCCATTTCCAACCCCCTTAGTTTTTGTCCATGTGTCCTTTATACTCATTTCTGTAAACCCTTCCCCTTTTCTCCTGAAATTCCCTCACCTCTCTCCTCTGGTCACTGACAGCCTGTTCTCTATTTCAGTGTCTTGGTTATATTTTGTTTGTTTGTTTGTTTTGTTGTTTAGGTTCCTGTTAAAGGTGAGATCACATGGTATTTGTCTTTCACCATCTGGCTTATTTCACTTAGCATAACGCTTTCCAGTTCCACCCTTGCTGTCACAAAGGGTAGGAGCCCCTTCTTTCTTTCTGCTGCATAGAATTCCAATGTGTAAATGCACCATAGTTTCTTAATTCATTCATTTACAGATGGGCACTTAAGTACACTTTAACTACAAAAATTTCTGTTGGAGATTGATTGCACACCTTAGAGTCAGCTTGGTTTCCTAGATTCTCCAATTTCTCTCCCATTATTTTAGTATTAAACTGGGTTTTCAGGCACATACACTGATCCTTCACCAGTACCATGTGGTTAACCTACAGACTTGATATTTTTGCTTTAATCAAGAAGTTATGTATGCCTTTTGAGACAGTGACTATTTCAGTAAAAACTATATTGATTTTGATGTCTGAGAAAACATGGACTGGCTCTCCACATCATCACCTGAAAGTATTGTTTGTATTTTGCTATCTAGAGCTAAAATAATATCCCTTTTTGTTTTGTTTTTTTTTAAGTACGTTTTTGTGTTCTTTAAAGTAAAATTTGAGAGATAGTTTTAAAATAAACATACTTCTTGGTTATCAGTATTTCTGCATCAGGCAGAATCATTTGGTACTACTATTTATATTATTAACTACCATATTTTTCTTTTTATTTATATAATTTAGTATTTATAAAATTTAAATACATATTGCTTATATTTGAAATATTTCCTGTTAGTATTAGATATATTTTGATGGCTATTAGAAATTTATTATTAATTTATAAGTTTTCATTATACCATAGAGTACACTAAGGCTCAAAAATTTAAACTATTAAGTCAAGCTTTCTTGTTAGTTTAAAAACAGTAGCATTTTGGATCCAGATTATCTTTATTCCAGTCACTTTTCACTGATCAATACTCTACTTCAATCAGTTACCTAGGCAAGCAGAGGTTTCAGGTGTGGGGAGTGATTAGATTGTTGAAAAAGATGCTACTCATCCCAACTTCAGCTACAAGTATACCTGCTTTGATTAATTATTGTCATAGATATTGAAGAGAGAATTGTATGATCTTACAAATCTTACTTTATATACAAATTATGCTTTATTGGTAATAGTTGTACAAACTATTAAAATTATTTTTTCTAAGTTTTAGTGGCATCAGAGACATACATATGAAGAAAATTATTATTATTTTTTAAATATTTATTTATTTATTTTTAGAGGGGAAGGGAAGTAGAGGAAGAGAAGCATCACTGTATGGTTGCTTCTCGGGCATCCCCTGCTAAGAAATGGCCCCTGCTGGGAACTGGCCTGCAACCCAGGAATGTGCCCTGACTGGGAATCGAACCGCAGGTCTGGTTCGCAGGCCTGCGCTCAATCCACTGAGCTACACCAGCCAGGGTAGAAAATTATTTTTTTGTTTTGTTTTTAGAATGATTTAGAGGATAAGAACATTATTAGGGTTACTAGTAGCACCATCATAATTTTCAAATGATAGTTTTCTCTTTAATTCAGAAGATAGTTGATACAAAATTTGCTTATTTTCCTACAATGCAAATGGTTGTCATAAAAGAACTATTCTGTCTCTTTGGAGATAATTAACACCTTGTCTCAGTTAGATTGCCTTTTGTTACAGCAATGTCTAATTTCTTGTAAATGTTTAAATGTTACAGCATGTCTAATTGTCATTAAAGTTCAATGTTACAAAATACTAAAGATAATCAAGTGTTGTCTTGGATTATTCTAATTATTTTCCATAAAAATGAAAATTATTTTATTTTTAATTAAGCTAAATAGTTTGAGTTGATATTGGGCTCCTGGCTATCGGGGGGGGGGGACATCTATAAGTAAATCTTCATAAACTGTCTGAATTTGTCACCAAAAATAAAAAGCTATTAAAAAGTCAATGTTTTTACCCTGGCCAGTGTGGCTCAGTTGGTTGGAGAATCATCCTTTAAACCAAAATGTGGCAGGTTCTATTCTAGATCAGAGAACGTGCCTAGGCTGTGGGTTCAGTCCCCTTTCAGGAGTTGTATAAGAGGCAATCGTATGATGTTTCTCTTTCTCATTGATGTTTCTCTCCCTCCCACTCTCCTTTTCTTCTTTTTCTCCATTTTCTTTACATATCAGTAAGCATGTTCTCAGATGAGAATTAAAAAAAATTAGTGCTCTCATAAAATGTGAGTAAAAATTAAAATTAAGATCTAAGAATCAGAAAACAGGATCATAAAATAAAAATAAATTTACAATGTAAACCCATTATGTAAAAATGATATGGAATATTTATAAATGAGAAAAATATGTATGGATAAAATTTAAAAAGATAAATTCCAGATAAAAATCCCTTGAAAGAGAAATTGACATACATGCAAAAAGAATCCAACAAATGTGACAGAATAAATAGCCCTGAAACAGATTTACACATAAAAAGGAACTTGATATATGACAGAGGTGGGATTGCAATTACTGTACAAATTATGATCTCTACAATAAATAATGCTGGTATGATTGGGTATTCACATGGAAAATAGTTACATTTAATTTTCTCTTTACACTATTATATGAATTGATTCTGCATGCATAAAAGCCTCAAAAATAAAAGGCAATATTTAAACATTTTAGAAGGAAATATTTGATAATAAAATCGTTGCCTCTTAGTTTAGAAGGAACTTTACAACCAGATTGGAAAATAATTCAGAGCAATTGATGTATATCTTTATTTTTTTTAATTAAGAGGAAAAAATTAAAGTAATATAAAGAAATCAAATTAACAAATAACAAGAAAACTTCTGTTCATCTAAACCCACCATGAAGAAATGAAGAGACAAGTTATGGTATTACAAGTTATGGAATCTGTTTATATCACATCCAGATGAGGGTTTGGTGCACAGATACTGATGCACAGATACTTCACACTGGTGCACAGTGTACAGATGCTGATGAGAATACACATTTAGTGGGAAAAATTGGAGCAACAATTTTTATCGATTGCAGTGGGACATATAGCACACAAGCATACAGTTGACCTTTAAACAATAAGGGGTTGAACTCTGCAGGTCCACATATACAGATTTTGTTCAATAAATATGTTGGAAAGTTTTTAAGATTTGTAAAAATTTTGCAGAATAATCACTAGCCTAGAAACATTTTTTTAAAAAATAAGAAAAATTTACGTATGTTATAAATGCATGAATCATATATATATACCCTTGTCTGTTTTATTATTTACTGCCATTAAAATGGTAGGTTGTTACTAGTTAACTTTCTGAGCAATCAAAAGTTATACTCAAAATTTCAGCCATGTGGGGTTGAGAACCCTAATCCTCATGTTATTCAAGGATCACCTGTATATTGATGCATGGAATAAATAGTTGTCAAATTCAGAAGTTTTTTTGTTTTTATTTATTTTGGGGGGAAAGAAAGGGAATATATATGATAGGAAAGAAATGCCCAGAACTGGTTACAAATATATTGGTAATTTATTTCTAAAATTGGTTGAGGATCCAAGTGTTCTGTTTATCTTTTTTAATGTTTATTTACATTTTTGTATATTCTAAATATTGCTTATGGTTTTTTTGAGAAAAAATGTATGTGAAAAATGAAGTGCCTTTTAGGAAAATATTTTTCATGCTAAGAAAATATGAACATTTCCAGACAGGTGATTAGGAACTGGAGAGGAAAAATGATTTCTTTGGTTCAACATATGTAGAATTATATTTCTATGGGACTAAATTAAAAGCTTGACAGGAGATGTTTAAGATTCTATCCTGGAGAGATCCAAAAAGGAGGCAGAGTCAGTGGAAGCTATATTAACCTCCTCCTAAAACCAATCTGGCATTACAACTAAATTGTAGAGACATCATTCAGAATAACTAATGGAACAATAGGGGGAGAGTAGCATTATAACCAGGGACAGATGGAAGAAACTACTTCACTACAACATGCTGGTACAGTGTACAGAGGAGATGCAAGAGGGCTGTCTGGGCTCCCATGGGTGGCAGCTAAAGTGCCAGAGTAAAATTCTGCAGCCGGAGGTTGCCCCCCTGAGAAATGTGGGGTCTAAACCCCAGATGGGCTCCCCAGACTATAATACCAGTGCCAGGAAAGAAACCTAGAAAGTATCCACCTATGAAAAGCAGCAGGATTTCTGTCTGCCAGAGAAAGATGGCTGGAGTCACAGAGAACCTTTTAGAGAGCCAACTCACAATTTTGTTTGAGGCCACTTACCCTGGGCTCCAGCAAAGTGGGGAAGGTGTGGTGCAGAGTGGATCAGAGAAGCTGGAAGAAGGTCTAGGGGCAGAGACCTGGGGAGAGAACTGAGGGAGCAGCCACCAGGAACCGCATGTGGACTCATTCCCCATGCTGCAGGAGCCATCTTGCTCAGGCAGAGCAGTGCCCTCTGAGTGGTGTCAGCCTGAGGGGAAGTAGTGGGCCCATCCATAAGAATGACTCTGCCCCACTCTGTGGTGTTTAAGCCTGACTGCTATTTATATATCGAGTATATTAACAGTGGAAGGAGACAGTAACAGACTGTGGATCTCCGGAAGCTTCGAACAGTTTTCCTAGCAGGACATCATCTGACATCACCAGGGGCATAATCAGAAAGAGAAAACAGTGAGACAAAATCCACTGTGGTTTTCTTCATAATTTGTATTCTCCTGTATAGCTTTTTAACACTCATTTCTTATCCTTCAGGTTTGTGCATATTAAGTCACTAGATCTCATAATATAGATTCTTTCAAATTTCATATTTGCCCCTTCCTCCTCTTACTACATTTTACCTTAATTTTTCATCTTCTCATTTGCATTTTAAATTTTATTTTCTCTCTTGCTATGACTTTTTTCCATTCCACACTCTTACTATTTCTCCCACTCCAGCTTCTCAAAACCATACTCGTCATTAGTCATCTCAAGTTCTTTATCTCATTCTTAAGATACCTTTATTCTCTCTTGACTTTTATTGATCTTTGTTTGTTGGTCGTAGATTTGATGGTTGCTGTTGCATTTCTTTAATTTTATTTCTATATCTTCACTATTTTTGCATTTCCAATCTCAAATTTTACTGTTCTCCTCCCCTGCTCCATTTTGTCTTTCTCCTGACCATTCTTTTTTCATTTTAAATTTTAATTTTCCCTTGTCTTAGCCTGGTTTTCATTTCTTATTCTTAGTATTCCTTCTCCCTCTATCCTTTCAAAATAACTTCTCTTTCTTCTAGATATCTTTTAAGCTTTTCTTTCTTTTGTCCCTCTTATTCTACTCCCACCTATATTAATCTTTGTTCATTGTTGTTGATAACACTGTGTTTGTTCTTTTTCTCCAATTTGGTTCTTTTTTTTCCTTCTTTCTCATTACTTTACAGTTTTTTATTAAATTTCTGTTACTATTTTAAATTTCTAATACTATTCACTTCCCTTCTCTTACTCCATTCTTCCTTCTTCCCATCCTTTTTTATTCATGATGTAAATTTTCTTTCTTTCTCTCTTTTCCTTGTCCCTATTCCCTACTCTTATTATTTCTCCTCCCTCTATGCCCTCAAAATTATTTCATTTCAATTAGTCATCTATATTCATTTTTTTCTTTCATATAATTATCTCAATCCTTTATACCTTTATTAATATGGGTGTATTTGCTGTTGATAGTGTGATTGTTGGGTGGGAGTTAATTTTCCAAGTGTAGGTTTGTTACCTTGGATCTTTTGTGTTTTTGGTTTTTTTTTTGCACCACCTTTATACCAGCATACAAGATGTGGTAGGAAGAGTGACTATCACTCAGCCAACCAGAGGAAAGAACCCATCAGGGAACAGCCAAGCAATAACCAAAACCAAATTACAACCAGAAAGCCCACATAAATATCAAAATGGGTATCTCAAGAACATTAAGTTCAGGAGATTAAGGTGACAACACTGAAGAATTCCATAGTTTTTTTGCCATAGAAGTTCATACCATGAAGACAAGGAGTCAAAGCAGATCAATCTAAGAAGCAGAAACAAACTAGAACAGTCATCTAAAATGGGGAGACGATGAACTCCCAGTGGAAAGGAAATGAAAGAATCCCCAGAAACAGTGCTAAATGAAATTGAGGCAAGTGAACTATCAGATATTGAATTCAAAATAATGATTATAATGATGCTCAGTAATTTTGTGAGAACTAAAAAGAACTTCTGGGAGGCTACAAGGTACCTACTGTGAACTACACTATCATGAAAAAGGACATAGAAACTATCAGTAAGAGCCAGGAAGAAATGGAGAATACAATATCTGAAATGAAGAACACAGTAGAAGGAATTAAAAACTGGCTAGATGAAGCAGAGGATCAAATCACTGAGCTAGAGGACTAGGTAGAAAAAAATTCTCAAAGCAACAAAATGAAAAAAGACTCAAAAAGATTAAAGAAGGTTTAAGGGAGCTGCAGGGAAACATGAAATATAACACAATCCATATAATAGGTATACCAGAAGAAGAAGAAGAGTACCAAAGGACACAAAGCCAGTTTTAAAAAGTTACAACAGAAAACTTCTCTAACTGGAGGAGAGAAAAAGTCATGCAAGTCCAGGAAGCAGAGAGGATCCCAAACAAGAACCAGAAGAGGCCCAGTCCAAGACACATCATAATTAAAATGACTAAATTTAAAGACAAAGAGAGAATCTTACAGGCAGCAATGGAGAAATAACTAGTCACATACCAGGGACCTCTGATAAGACTATCAGTTGATTACTCAACAGAAACACTACAAGCCAGAAGAGAATGGCAAGAAATATTCCAAGTAATGAAAAGCAGAGGCCTGCAATCAAGACTACTCTACCCAGCAAGCCTCTCATTTAAAATGGAAGGTTAAACAAGTTTCCCAGACAAAACAAGGCTAAAATAATACATCTCCACCAATACAGCATTGCAAGATATGCTAAAGGAACTGCTATAAGAAGAGAAAGAAAAATATAGAAAGAGAGAGAGAAACAGAGCACAGGTACAAAGGAAATAATGGCAATGACTAAGTACCTATTATGTATGCTGTCTACAAGACCCTTACCTCAAAACAAAAATCTACACAGTTTGAAAGTGAAGGGATGGGGAAAAATTCCAAGAAAATGGACCTGAAAAAAAAAGCTGGGGTCACAATACTTATATCAGAAAAATATATTTCAAAACAAAAGCCATAAAAGGAGACAAAGGGCACTTCATAATATTTAAGGAAATAATCAATTAAGAAGATATAAGCTGTGTAGACATATGTGCACCCAACATAGGAGCACACAAATATATAAGGAAGATCTTGGAGGATTTCAAGAAAGATGGATAGCAACACACTCAGTAGGGGGTTTTAACACCCCACTGTCAACAATGGACACATCTTCCAAGCAAAGTATTGACAATGACATCGTAGCATTGAGCAACACTCTAGATCAAATGGACTTAATTTATACATAGATAATCTTTTACCCCCCCAAATAAAGTATACATTCTTTTCAGATGCACATGGAACCATTTCAAAGACAGACCACATGGTAGAACACAAAACAAGTCTCAATGAATTCACAAAAATTGAAATCAAACCTCCTCTTGGATCATAATGACTAGAAAATTATAACCAACCTCAAGGAAAAATTCAAAAACATGTAAATTCTTGCAGACTGAATAACAAGCTTTAAATAATGAATGGGTTAACAGTGAGATCAGGTAAGAAATCAAAAAGTATTTGGAAAAAACTGAAAATGAACACTCAAGGGCCCCAAACCAATGGGACCCAGTGAAGGCAGTCCTGAGAGGGAACTTCATAGCAATACAGGCCTACCTAAAAAAGATTGAAAAATCATTGTCAGGAAAATTTTCAGGAAACAGTCTAACCCTACATCTACAAGAACCAGAGGAACAACAGTAAACAAAGCCCAGAGTTATTAGAAGGGAGGAAATAATATCAGAGTAGAATTAAATAGCATAGAGACTAAAATAATAATTCAAAGATCAATAAATCCTTGACCTGTTTTTAAGAGATAAACTAAACTAATAAGCCTTTAACCAGACTCATCAAGAAAAAAAGAAGACCCAAATAAATAAAATCAGAAATGAAAGAGGAGAGATTACAATGGACACCAATGATATACAAAGGATTGTTAAATTAGTATGAATAGCTATATGCCAAGTCATTTGACAACCTGGGAAAAATTTGACAAATTTCTAGAAACATAACATCTCCCAAAACTGAATCAAGAAGAAGCAGAAAGTCTAAACAGTCTTGACCAATAACAGATGGTTAAGTCAAAGCAGTAATCAAAAAATCCCTGTCACACTAAAGGCCTGTACCAGATAGCTTTACCAGCAAATTTTACCAAACACTTAGGGAAGAGTTAACTCCAATCCTTTTCAAACAATTTCAAAAAATTGAAGAATAGGGAAGATTCTCAAGCTCATTTCATTAGGCCAATATTACACTAATTCCAAATCCAGGTAAAGACACAATAAAAAATGAAATATCGCTGATGGACACAGATGCTAATGTCCTCAACAAAACATTGGCAAACAGGATTCAGCAATAAACTAAAAAAATCATACATTGTGATTAATTGGTATTCATTCCAGGTGTGCAAGGATGGTATAATATTTACAAATCAATAAGCATAATGCACCACATAAACAAAATGAAAGACAAAAACCACATGATCATATCAATAGACGCTGAAAAATTTTGATGAAGTATAGCAACCATTCATGATAAAAATGCTCAGCAAAGTCAGAATAGAAGGAGCATACTTCAATGTAATAAAAGTCAAATATGAGCAACCTACAGTCAACATCATACTCAATGGGCAAAAACTAAAACCTTTCCCCCTAAGATAAGGAAAAGACAAAAATGTCTCCTTTCAAATAAAATTGAGTTAAAATAGCCCCTTCAACAAATGGTGTTGGAAGAATTGGAATGGCACATGCAAAAAAATGAAAATAGACCACCCACTCACAACATACACCAGAATAAACTAAAAATGGATAAAAGACCTTAAACATAAACTGTGACACCATAAAAGTCCTAAAGGAAAACATAGGCAGGAAAATTTCAGATGTCCCATGCTGTAATATTTTTGCCAATATGTCTTCTTGGTTAGGGCAATGGAAATAAGCAAATGGGACTACATCAAACTAAAAAGCTTCTACACATCTAAAGATATACCAGCAAAATGAAAAGGTAACCAAACTTATGGGAAGCATATTTGTCAATGATACCTTAGACAGGAGTTTGATAGACAACATATATAAAGAACTCATATGACTCCACTCCAAAAAGACAAACGATCAAATTGAAAAATGGGCAAAGGACCTGAACAGATTCTTCTCCAAGGAGAACTTACAGTGGGCCCATAGGTGTATAAAGGAATGCTAAACATCACTAGCCATCAGAGAGATGCAAGTTAAAACCACAATGAGATATCACCTCAAACCTATTGAAATGGTCATCATTAATAAATCAACAAACAACAAGTGTTAGAAAGGGTGTGGAGTAAAGGGAACCCTAGTGCACTCTTGATGGGAATGTAGACTGGTGCAGCTGCTATGGGAAAGATTATGGAATTTACTTAAAAAGCCAAAGATGAAACTGCCTTTTAACCCAGTGATTCCATTGCTGAGATTATACTCTAAGAATCCTGAATCACCAATTCTAAAGAACCTATGCACCCTGGTGTTCATATCAGGACAATTTACAATAGCCTAAGTGTCCACCAGCAAATGAGTGGATCAGACAACTATGGTACATTTACAGAATGGAATACTATACAGCAGAAAGAAAGAAGGAACTCCTACCTTTCATAACAGCATGAATGGAACTGGAGAACATTATACTAGGTGAAATGAGCCAAGTGGTAAAAATCAATTATTATATGGTCTTACGTATAAGTGGAACCTAATGACCAAAACAAACAAACAAGCAAAATAAAACTAGAAACATGGAGAACAGGACACATTGACAATGACTATTGCTTATAGGTGGGAGGGAGAGAAGTGGGGAAAGGAGAGGACAGTTCTAACCAACAAATGGGTACAAATGACCCATGGACTTGAACAATAGGGTGGGGATTGACTCTGGGAACAGGGAAGAGGTGGGGCAAGAGAGGGCACTGGGGGAAAACTGAGACAACTGTAATAGAACAATTAAAAAACATTCTATCCTCTTTTAAGTGTTATGATTTCTCTGCATCTCAATACATAAATATTTCAGAAGTATAGAAAGAAAAACTTAGGAGGAAAAAGAATACAAAACCAATTACATGAAGTATAACTGATGGAAAACCAGATATTCTAGACAGAACTGCAAGTAAGGTAAATTAGAAAGGGACTCTAATCATCTTAGGTATATTTTCTTTCAATTACTTTTAAAAGGTTTTCCTTAACATAAATTAAATTCTTAAGATCAGCTGCAAAATGGCCTGCCAGTTATTTGCAAATCATTTCTCCTTCTAACAAATTTTTTACTTTCTTTTCAGCTTAAAATAGCTAAACTCAGTTTCTATTTTCCAGGTGGTAACAGTAACAGAAATATTATAGCTATGGCTCCGAATTCAAATCCACTCCCAACTCTTCCATGGCTGTGAGTCATTCTATCAAACATTGACCTTGATGTCTTTCTCACTCATTAGAGGTGTGTGATTCAACATCCTGGACTCCAGGTAACTTCTTTGGAAGATGAGGAAGCTGAAGAGGGAGGCCATATTCAAATCACTACTCTACCATTTACCACCTGTGAATTACTAAGCAAATAACTTAGCTTCTCTGTATCAATTTCCTTATCCATATGTCAGAATTACTAATTTCTAAATCTCAGGGTTGTCATGACAATTGTATGATTTAATGTTTCTATCATTATCTACACTGGCTGACACATGACAGATGACCAGTTCTTCAAGTTGCGCTATATCTCTGTATCTGCACAATAGGCTGACTCTATCTTTGAAGATATTTTCATCTTATAAAAGTAATGAATTAATTACTTTGATATAAAAACGGTTTCTGAAATTGAGTGTTTGAGGTTTTGTCTAACAATGGGCAAGCTTTTACAATACACATGGAAATGACAAAACAAAGAAGCTAATTAAAGGAGTAAATATGTCATATTTTTAAATTTGTTTTTTTTACTTTAATGTTTTTTTTTCACCCTGGTAGTCACTGAAGAAAAAGAAAATAAAGGACTTAAACAATACATCAAACAAGTAGTATCCAATCAAACATTAATGTGAGTGGTTTCATATTTCTATCACTAGAGATGAGAAACATCAACAATTCTATTTAGATGTGGTTATTTCTTGTGTTTCAGACAGTGGAATTTAGGATCCCATATAATTATTTCAATTTATAAAGCCAAACTGACTCAGTCCCCTATTCAGCTTTTGTTTAATGAAGCAGTGAGCTAGGCTACATGCAATTCTTCATAATCAGGTAGATCCCTTTTCAGTTCATGAGGCATTAGGTGTTATTCTCCTGTTTATGAAGTTTTTCCTGCCCTATGAAAAAGTATTTTCTTACTTGTAGCCCTGGCTGGTGTAGCTCAGTGGATTGAGTGTGGGCCTGTGAACTAAGGGATCACGGTTCGATTCCTAGTCAGGGCACATGCCTCGGTTGCCAGCCAGTTCCCAGCGGGGGACACATGAGAAGCAACCATACACTGATATTCCTCTCCCTCTCTCCTTCCCTTCCCCTCTAAAGGTAAATGAATAAAATCTTAAAAATAAATAAATAAAAATAACAAAAAAGTATTTTCTTACTTGTGTTTCCCATTATCATTCATTATGCCCTTAGCAGAAATATGTTTCTTTTAAAATAGTAATGTTCTACTTCCTCTTTCACCCCAAAGAAAGCTAGCCACTCATGAAGATTCTCTTCTTTAAAACATCAACAAAATAGAAAAGGAACCAACAGTATGTGGAAACATATTTGCCAATGATAACTTGGAAAAGAGTTTGATCTCCAAAATACATAAAGAACTCACATGACTCAATGCCAGCAAGACAAAATAAATCCAATTAAAAAATGGGCAAAGGAGCTGAACAGACACTTTCTCAAGGTGGACATACAGAGAGCCCATAGACACATGAAAAAATCCTCAACATCAATAGCTATTACAGAGATGTAAATTAAAGCCATAGTGAGATACCACTTCACACAAGGCAGAATGGCCATCACTAATAGATCAACAAATATCAAGTGCTGTCGAAGTTGTGGAGAAAAGGGAACCCTAGTGCACTGTTGGTGGGAATGCAGACCAGAGCAGCTATGGAGGAAGAGAGTATGGAATTTCCTCAAAAAAAACTAAAGATGCAACTGCCTTCCATCCAGCCATTCCACTGCTGGGATTATACCCTAAGAAACCTGAATCACCAGTTTGAAAGAATCTGTGCACCCCAATGTTCATATCAGCATTATTTACAATACCCAAGTGCTGGAAACAGCCTAAGTGCCCATCAGTAAACAAGTGGATCATAAAACGATGGCACATTTATGCAATGGAATACTATGCAGCAGAAAGAAGGAACCCACTCCTAGCCTTTATGACAATGTGGATGGAGTTGGAGAACATTATGCCAAGTGAAATAAGCCAGGCAGTGAAAGGCAAATACCATATGATCTCACTCATAAGTGGAGCCTAATCAACAAAATAAACAAATGACCAAAATAGAACCAGAGACTTGAAAATAAAGAACAAACTAACACTGACCAAAGGGGAGGAGGGAGGGAGATAATGAGGGAGGAGGGGATAAGGGCAAGACAAAGAATGGGAATAGAGAGCTTATGGGCACAGACAATAGGGGAGGACTGACTGTGAGAGTCGGGGGTGGGGTAGGGGTGATCAATGGGGAAAAGGCAGGACAATGTAACTGAACTACAATAAAGAAAAGCATTCCCTTTAAATCCTTCTTAGATTTTCCTTAAAATAAGTGGGTTTATTGCTTCCACTGATGTATTTGTTGCATATCTCTGTTTTAGATTTTAGTAGTTACCACATTTCATACAGTATTACAATTATATTTAAAAACCTACCTTTTGGATTCTAATTTGATATATTAGATATATCATAATACCAGATGATATATCCTTTTACATAACAAATTAAACAACCGCAAATATAGGCAGAATAGATAGAGGCATGACTGAGCTTTGTGATAATTGTGAACTGAGTCACATGTTGGCTAGATTTGAAATGTACAAATTTGACTTCAGCATTCATAGCCAGACAAAATGCCAAGGAGTGACAATAGGTTCTGTAAAAATAAGATGAAAGCAAATCAAATTTCTGAGGAGCATAGAATTTTATGATGCAAATAAATTCTCGGTGTATCTCAGGAGAAGATATTATATAACAGAATAATCATTCTTTAAAGCATCATTTTAGGCTTGATAGCCATGTAAAACATGATACTGTTTTTCCTAATGGCTCTCAATGCAGTTGTTGACATCTCACCAAAGAACAATGCAGTAAAAAAAGTTTTCATGGATACCTACTTAACATTGTTCACATGTTATCCTCATGATCATTTGGGTTAAGCAAGAGATCATTATTAAATAATTGAGAAAAAACTGACAATATTTATAAAATACTTTATCATTTGTTTCTCTTAACTGAGTTTTTGTATAATATCAATAGTTGGAATTTTCAAGATAAAGTGAAAATTGCTTCTAAATGTAGAGTATATTTAGCAGTTGATCAAGCTGAGAAAATATTTGCATTCTTTTGTGATACGAAGGAGTCAAAATATGGCAGGTTCTTTATAAAAACCATGCCAGGACAAGCTGAATAATCCTTACAACCACCAGAATATCAAGAAAACAGTAAAAAATTACTAATGTTAAAACTTAAAAATAGAAGGTAGAAATTCAACAGGGAAAAAACTTCCTTCATTATTTGATTAATTACTAAATACATGTATAATTTTGATTTTAAAATTAAAATATTAATACAAATATTTTTTTCAGAAGATGATTTTGGATCTTCTCCAATGGGCAGGCAAGTGAGTGTCTGAGAAATAAACCCTGAAATATGGCTACTTGTATCTGATTGTAATTATATCTTTAATCTATTAAGACCACTTATAATTGATAATCATTAAATAGCATAGTTTACTTATAGGAAGAGGCATTCCTTTCTAATCTCTACATTGAAAGGTCACATGTTGAATTCTTACAAACATGGTATTAAATAATTAACCAAAAGATTAAAATTGAGTGGCAGGAACTTCACCATGTAAGACCTTTGAAGTTGTCAGTCACATTCTACCAACAAGAGAAGACTGAACAAATTGAAAATCAGTCACTTCTCTTCAACTAGTCAGAGAACTGAGAGCTCACAGAAAATTGCCACTGGGACATCTGGAGACAGGTTAACCTGAGCCACAGTCCACATCTACTTACCTGGAGCCATAACTGGAATAAAACACTTATGTGGTAATTTGGATGCATTACTAGAAGTGGTGTGAATAAGCATGAGGGAGAGAAACTGGGAGCTGTAGCCATAGTTGCCTCCCACAATTTCATAGATTTACTGGTAGAAATTGGATCAGTTTCTCATAATAGAGTCATGAAAGATCTCCTCATGGCTCTGACACAGGGAGCAGAGTTTTTCATAAGAAAGGTCTGTTCTCCACTATAGCATTAAATTCATATATCAGAGGAGATCTAATATCAAGAATCTAAGCTTCAACCTTTAAAAACTACAGAAAATAACAATTTAAGCCTAAGGCTAGAAGAATAGAATAAATAACCAAAATCTGAGCAGGAATCAATGAAATTGAAAAAAAGAAAAACAATACAGAATAAACAAAACCCAAAGTGCATTATCTGAAAAGATCAATAAAATTAACAAACCTTTAGCTAGTGTAATCAAGAAGAGAGAGAAAATATAAAAATTCATAATTTGATAAATGAAAGAAGGACAATTGCTATTAATATCAGGGATATTAAAGTGATAAAGAAATAATGGATATTTCTAGACCCCCAAATTTGAGAATTGATAACTGAGATAAGATAGAATCATTCTTTGAAAAACACAAACTGTCAAAACTAAAAAAAAGTCAAATATCAAAGGGCAGAGAAGTCTCCCCCCTTCTTAATCATGAAGGCAGATAATATATGTATGTGTGTATATATATATAATACATCAGCATATATTAATATGTGTATTTATATGTTCAGTTAACAACTGGGACTGAGTAAAATTTCATGGATAAAAATATAATCTAATTCTAGTTGCTGCATTTAAAGCCTATGGACTTTAAACTTAAATTTCATAAGTGTTATCAGATCTATCATCTGAAGAACTGATCATTGAAATAAAAGACCATATTCTTTCTCACTTATTCTTCAATCTCTAAGTGGAGAGTGAGTAGATTTTTCCCAATATTTTTCTTCTCTTTTTAATCCTCACTAAGAGGAAAGGTCTGTTTATTGATCTTAGAGAAAAAGGGAGCAAGGGGAAAGGGACAGAGAGAGAGATTGATGTGAAAGAGAAACATTGATTTGTTGCTTCCTGGACAGCACTGTACAAGGTATCAAACCCATAACCTTGACATGAGCTTTGACTAGGATTTGAGCCAGCAATATTTTGGTGTGTGGAATGATGCTCCAACCAATTTAGCCACCTGACCAGAGCCCAACATTTTGCTTTATCCCATCTCATTCATAACAAGAAATATTTTCCCAGAAGGAAAGGGTGGAGAATTTGGGGTTAATTATTAGATTAAGACAATGCATATTACTTTTCATATAGGGGAGTGATATATTGAGCCAAGGAACACAAGATGGAATGATTACTAGTTGAGGTGTGGGGAGGCTAGTAATGTGAGGGAGGAACTATGGTTATAATTCACTTATTATATTACTATTCCCCAATAAATCCACTAACAAACAAAAAATGGAAGGAAAAATATTACAGTTATAGATGCACTATGGATTATTCAATAGGTTATAATCCATGTTTTAATGACATTCTTAGATATGCATATTTTTGGAACTCTACTTGTTTTATGAAAAATATGTTAGTGATAAAATTGTAAAATGGTAACAAAAATTTAATACTAATTAGAGGTGGCTAGATGTATTATATGAGATAAAGTATGAAAATACTTTTCAAGCTAATTCTAACATTAACTCCTGTTATCCTGCTATAAGTTCATAGCATTTTAAATATAAAGACTTTCTGCATTAACTTCAGGTTATAATGTATAGGTGAAATATCATTTACAATGGACATATTGAGTATGCTAACTTATTATGGGTTGGTCTTAAAATGCAGTTATATCCTTAATTAAAAATACAGTATCACTACTGGTTGCTATTACTATACCATAATATATTCTATTCACTAGTAAGGGTGAGTAAAGAATCTTTTAATTATATGAATACAAATATTCTGATCAACTTAGTTGATTTATATTTACCATCAGAATTTGGAACATTTTACCTCCTTTATTTTCTTTCCTTTTCTTTTAAATCCTTACTTGAGGATATGTTTATTGATTTTAGAGGGAGAGGAAGGGAGAGAGAGACATTAATGTGAGAGAGAAACATTGATCAGTTGCCTCCCATATATGCCCTGAATTTTTATCAAACTTGCAGCCTAGTTATGTTTTCTGACTGGGGATTGAACCAGCAACTTATTAGTGTACAGGACGATGCTCCATCCAACTGAGTAACCTGGTCAGGGCTCTCCTTTACCTTTCCCATTGTCATTTTTGGTGATGATAAAGTGAATTTTAGAAAATCTATATAACATTATTGCCTTTGTTTACTTTAGTCGAAGCTTTATTTGTGTGAAGACACATCCTGGTGTAATAGGAGAAATATAAATACAAAAATGCTTTATGCAGTATATACAAATTAAATAATTGGTATAGAAAATATATAATAACATGTTGTGGGGTATGGGATGGGAAAAATAAATTGTCCATGCTCAGCATGAAATAGTAAATTGTAGTATACATTTATTACCCTAAAAAGTATTTTCAAGGGCAAAACATGCAGCAAATATAACATATTAGTAACTAAATCCATGTAAGGAATATAATATCTTCTTGAAGATTACATATACAAACACAGTTTAAAGTCTGATAGTTCTGAGAAAGATAATCTGTTGAAATTTGCATAGTGTTTATAATATCTGTGCCTGTACTTTAGACATTTCCTTAATGAGTAATGTTTTCTTCATTTAAAAATCCATTAAGTTTTCAAAAATCTCCTTTCTTCACTATTTTATGCATTTCAGATAGCCTAGTATACTTTCTTTAAACCATAATTTATGAGGTAGCATAATAATGCTTATTAATACAAAAGAATTCTTAAGATTTTAGCAAAAAAAATTTGAGTCATTTGGGTACTCCGGAGAAATTGCAGAATTAGGTATTATACAAAAGAGGAACTTAAACTTGTAACTTCTATTAGCATCATGGCTGGATGCTAGCTAGATTTATTATTTGTACCCTCTGAGAGTTTCTGGTAGTGTAGAAAAATTAAATCACAAATACAATGTTCTTTTGTAAAACTGTTTGTTTTGAATAATGCCAATAAACATTGCAAGGGCTCTACTCCAATGTAAATAATGAGGCAATACTCACACATTGGATAATCTGTAAGAGAGAAAATAATCTGAGAAGAGATGTTATTGGTAGTACTGCATCTTGACAACAATGAGGTAAGGAAGGTCTTAACAGAACTCAGATTGTAGAAGAGAGTTGATGTGGTTCTAGACCAATGCCATCCCACAGACACCCCTAAAGTCTTCACCCGTACCTTTAAAAAAACTAAGAACAAATCCTATCTGCAAGAATATTATCCAAATTATCCAAATTTCCCATTTAAAACTGGAGTCACAAAATTAAAAACAAATACTTTTAAAAATAAAAAAGGAAGTCAAAAGATCAAGAGTATACAAAAAGATAAGCCACAGTGGGAAAGGACAATAAACAAAAACAAAACAAAACAAAAACCACATTCCACATTTATACACCAAAGACCAAATGTATTAGAACTGTCAGAGTAAAAAAACAAAACAGTTTTTATTGAGTGTTTAAGAAATAAAGGATAAAATCACAAAGATGGACAATTGTAAAAGATTATTTTAGATATAAATCAATCAGAAAGAGCAAAATAAATGAAACTATTGCAATAATAATATTATAGATTTAAATGAACACTCCAATAGATAAACAGCAGAGTAAACGCAATTAAAGAGAAAAATAATATACAGAAATAAAAGTAAAAATAAGTTACCTAGAAGAAAGTCAAGGAGATGGAAAACAGAAGGTGGTCTCCCCAGTGGAAGTATAGCAACTTCAATATGCATAATTAAAGTGCCAATAAGAGTGGGTAGAAAGAATGTGGTATAGTCAATATATAAAAAAGATAACTAAAGAAAAGCATAATTTTACATATTCCACTATCTTCCTTTTTTACAAGTCTAGTGCTAAAACATTCCTAAAACATTTCCTCCACAAACAATATGTCTTCCAAGTCATTTTATAATCCCAAAACTCTGTTATGCATTTCCAAATGCTTTCCAAGGAGATAATATATCTTTTGTTTAAAAATCCCTTGGAAGGAAGAAGGGGAGTCTGTTTAAAAAAAACTGAAGGTATTTAGTCAAGGATTATATACGAAGGACCATGAACATGGACAACAGGGTGGGGATTGACTATGAAAGTGGGAGGTGGGCTGTTTGCATAGGGCAATGGGGGAAATAATTGGAACAACTGTAAAGCATAAAATATATTAGTAAAAATCACTTTTATAGGTATAAGATGAGGACATAAGCTTTGTGACATACCAAAATTGAGACTCCACATTTCAAAATCGATGATATGGGTACTTAAAAATTTGGAAACTAAAGATTTGGTTTGTGAAATTAAATTTTAAATCTTGAAAGTAGAGATATTCAAGAGCTATAGTTCTAGAACTAATGTACACCACTTCTACAGAGACATTATATGAATTCCATCAACTTCTGAGGTCTTGTAGATGCAGGTCAATGCTGTCAGTCTAGTGCTTTCTTTACTCTTGTGTCTCCCAGTTTTATATGGGACTCTTGCCTGAGTCACCTAGAAGATTGCCTCATTGGCAGGAAAATCTCATATATTTCATGCAGCAGTATTTGTACTGATATGTCCCCTATAGCAAGGGATATAAAGGAAAGAATAAAAAAATGGGATCTCATCAAAATTAAAAGCTTCTGCATGGCTAAGGAAAACAGTATCAAGATACAAAGAGAAGCAACTGTTTGGGAAAACATATTTGCCAATGATACCTCAGACAAGGGTTTAATCTCCAAAATATACAAAGAACTTACACTACTCCACTCTAAGAAGACGAGCAACCCAATTCAAAAATGGGCAAAGGACTTGAACAGACACTTCTCCAAGGAGGACATACAGAGGATCCAGAGACACAGGAAAAGATGCCCAATATCACTAGCTACCAGAGAGATGCAAATTAAAACTACAGTGCGATACCATTTTACACCAATCAGAATGGCCATCATAAACAAAGCAACAAACAACAAACGTTGGAGAGGTTGTGGGGAAAAGGGGGCCCTAGTTCACTGTTGATGGGATTGCAGACTGATACAACCACTATGGAAAACAGTATGGAACTTTCTAAGAAAACTAAAAATGAATGTGCCTTTTGACCCAGCAATTCCAGTTAGGATTGTATCCTAAGAACCCTGAAATACCAATCCAAAATAACCTATGCACACCAATGTTCATTGCAGTGCAATTTATAATAGCCAAGACTTGAAAGCAACCTAGGTGCCCATCACTAAATGAATGGATCAAAAAACTATGGTACATTTACACAATGGAATTCTGCGCAGCAGAAAGAAAGAAGGAGTTACTACCCTTTGCAACAGCATGGATGGAACTGGAAAGCATTATGCTGAGTGAAATAGGCCAAGCAGTGAAAGACAAATACCATATGATCTCACCTTTAACAGGAACCTAAACAACAAAACAAACAACCAAGCAAAATATGACCAAAGGCACTGAAATACAGAACAGGCTGATAGGGACTAGAGGGGAGAGTGGAGAGAATCACAGGGGAAAAGGGGAAAGATTCACAGGAACAAGTATAAAGGACACACAGACAATAATTAAGGTAAGGGGTGGAAATGGGAGGGAGGTGGGGAGCACTGAAGGGGTGGTGGGCAGGGCTGGGAATATAACACAGAAAACTGTACTTGAACAATAATTAAATTAAAAAAATTAAAAAATAAAAATAAAAACAAAAAATAAAACTACAAATTAAAAAAAAGAAGATTGCCTCATTGTGCTAACAAAATATTGTATCCAGTATAGATAAACCTTGCTTCCCTGAGCTTGCAACAACAGATTTTATAGGATCTGGAGGAAGATGGCGGAGGAATAGGACAAAGGATTTCGATTCCCTCCACACACCTGAGAAGGACCCGGCTGATCTGCGGAGGAGCGCAGCAGATGCCCAACAGGGACCCAGCAGATAAGAAGGCAGGACTCCAGAGAGTGTAGTGGATACTGAATGACCAGAGGTTGAGGAGAGGAGATGACTGCAGATCAATAAGGTACGAGGGACCGGCACAGAGGCGGAGGCAGGCCCTCCGCCAGGCCGCGCCAGGGCCCTGGCTGGCTGCCCCGGTCTCTGAGAGCCAAGGGTGGGCAACACTGACTCTGGGAGAGAACTGGTCACCGGCACCCCCCCATCTGGCAGGGCAAAGATTGGAAAACACCATAAGAGATCAGTTTGCCAGTAGTGGCATAGAGAGGAGTGAGCATTTGGAAGCAAACCAGAAAGCTCTGATAACCCGTGGAGTCAAGTTGCTGGCTTGGGAGAACTGAGAGTTGCCCAAGCATTCCTTTGCCCGAGCATTCCCTACTTCTCAGGGCCTGGGGCCTGTGCCGGCTCTCGAACAGTCTCAGCGAGTCTCAGGCAGCTGGCAGGACCTCTGGAAGTGAGTCCTTGCCAGCTCCATGCCTACTCAGCCAGCGCAGACTGGGAAGCACCGGGAGTAAAACCTTGGCTGTCCACTTGAGCAACCACCAGTTGCCTGTGCCTTCCCGGCCGCGCAGGGCCTGCGCCAGCTCTCACCTTGGGGAATTGAGAGTCCCCTGGGCAATCCCTGTGGCGCGGGACCTGTGCTGGCTCTCGAACTGTCTTGGGGAATCTTGGGCTGTTGGCTGGGCCCCTGGAAGAGCCAGTCACCAGCTCCATCCCTACTAAGCCAGCGGAACTGGAAACACAGGGAGTCAGGCTGTGGCTGTTGGTTTGGGAGAATTGTGAGTTGCCCTGTGTGTTCAGCCACAGCACAGGAAAAGGTCCACACCCAAGCCTATGAGAACAGGAAAGCCTGTCTGGGAGCACATGCCCTCACGCCAGACCATGGCTGGAAGGCCTGGGAGAAAATCCGCTCTCAGTAGGGCGCAGGAGAGGGGCGCCAGTCTGGATCTTGCGGGGGGGCACTGGCGAGACCAGTTGAGCTCACCGAGGCACGAGAAAGGCCACAGTAACAGCCCCTCAGGCTGCTGCAGCTAGTGAGACCAAAAGAAAAGGTTTGACTGGTTGGAAACCAACCAGAGGAGCAGTGGAAGTAGAGAACACCAACCTAACTACAGGAGACTGCACCACTGAATTTCACAGGTATCCTACCACAGAAGTTCACACCATAAACTCAGGGAACCAGAACAGATCAATTTAAGAAGCTGAGGCCAACGAGAAGAACATCACAAACAATGGGAAGGCAAAGAAACAACCCCCAAATGAAAGAAAAGGAGGAAGTCTCAGAAAGAATGTTAGATGAAATAGAGGCAGGTCAACTATCAGATATTGAATTCAAACCACTGGTTATCAGGAAATTCAAAGAGCTTACAACAAGCTACCAGAAACTACAGGGGAGCTACAATGAACTCTCCACAAACTATACCAACATGAAAAAGGGAATAGAAACCATCAGCAAAGGCCAAGAGGAAATGAAGAATACAATTCTGAACTGAAGAACACAGTAGAAGATATGAATGTAGGATTGATGAGGCGGAAGACCACATAAGTGAGCTCGAAGACAGGGTGGAAAGACTCTCCCAGATGGACCAAGTAATGGAAAAGAGAATCAGAAAAAATGAGGAGAGTCTAAGAGAAATGCAAGACAATATGAAACGTAATAATATCCGAATAATAGGAATACCAGAAGGAGAAGAAGAACAAGGGATAGAAAACTTACTTGAGCCTGGCTGGTGTAGGTCAGTGGATTTTGGTGGGCCTGCGAGCCAAAGGTTCGTGGTTAGATTCCCAGTCAGGGCACATACCTGGGTTGCAGGCCAGTTCCCCTCAGGGGACCCACGAGAGGCAATCATGCATTGATATTACTCTCCCTCTCTCCTTTCCTTCCCCTCTGAAGATAAATAAATAAAATAAAAATTTAAAAAAACCTACTTGGAAGAGTACTAATGGAAAATGTTCCTAAGTTGAGGAGAGAGAAAGTCCAACGAGTTCAGGAATCACAGAGAGTCCCAGGCAGGTGGAACCCAAAGAGGACAACTGCAAGACACATCATCATTAAAATGGCAAAATTCCAAGACAAAGAGAGAATCCTAAAGGCACCAATGGAGAAAAAGGAAGTAACACACAAGGGGGTTCCAGTAAGGTTGGCTACTGACTTCTCAATGGAAACATTCCAAGCAAGAAGAGAAATATTACAGGCAGGAAATATTACAAGTAATGAGAAACAGAGGCCTACAACCAAGACTACTTTATCCAGCAAGACTCTCAATCAAGATAGAAGGCAAAATAAAGAGCTTCCAAGACAAAAGAAGTCTAAAAGAATACGCCTCTACCAAACCAACTCTACAAGAATTACTAAAAGGACTGCTTTAAGGAAAGGAAGGAAAAGAGAGAGATGGAGAGGAACACAGGTACACAAATGACAATGAATAAGTCCCTTTCAATAATAACCTTAAATGTAAATGGATTAACTGCACCAATTAAAAGACATAGAATAGCTGAATGGTTAAGAAAGCATGATCCACACATATGCTGCCTACAAGAGACACACCTCAGGTCAAAAGACCACCACAGACTAAAAGTGAAAGGATAGAAACAAATGTTCCAAGCAAATGGACAAGAAAAAAAAGTTGGGGTAGCAATTCTCATATCAGACAAAATAGCCTTCAGAAAAAGGGCTATAAAGAGAGACTTAGAAGGTCACTTCATAATACTCAAGGGAAGAATCCACCAAGAAGACATTACATCATGAATATATATGCACGCAACATAGGAGCACCCAAATATATAAAGAAAATCCTAGAGGACCTCAAGAAAGACATTGACATCAACACAATTATAGTAGAGGATTTTAACACCCCACTGTCAAAAATGGACAGATCTTCCAAACAAAATGTCAACAAAGATATAGCAGCATTAAACGACACTCTAGATGAAATGGACCTAATTGATATATATAGAGCCCTCCATCCCAAAGAAACTAAATACACTTTCTTTTCAAGTGCATATGGAACATTTTCAAAGATAGACCACATAATAGGACACAGAATGAGTCTCAACAACTTCCGGAAAAAAAGAAATCAGAGTAAGCATTTTCTCTGATGACAAGGAACTGAAATTGGAAACTAACCACACAGGAAAAAACCCAGAACACCCAAAAGCATGGAGACTGAATGGTATGCTATTAAACAACGAATGGGTCAAGATTGAAATTAGGGAAGAAATAAAAAAACTTCTCGAAACTAATGAAAATGAACTCACAACAACCCAAAACTTATGGGACACAGTGAAGGCAGTCCTGAGAGGGAAGCTCATAGCAATACAGGCTTACCTAAAGAAAATAGAAACATTTCAAACAAACAACCTAACCTGATGCCTGCAAGAACTCGAGGAACAACAACAAAGACAGCCCAGAGCAAGTACAAGGAAGGAAATAACCAAGATCAGAGCAGAATTAAATGACATAGAGACTAAAAGCACAATTCTAAGGATCAATGAATCTACGAGTTGATTTTTTGAAAAGATAAACAAAATAGACAAACCTTTAAGTAGGCTCATCAAGAAAAGAAGAGAGAGGACCCAAATAAACACAATCAGAAATGAAAGAGGAGAGATTACAACTGATACCACAGAAATAGAAGAGATTGTAAGAAATTACTATGAAGAACTGTATGCCAAGAAATTTGAAAACCTAGATGAAATGGACAAATTTCTAGAAAAAATATACTCTTCCAAAACTCAATGAAAAAGAAACAGAAAACCTGAACAGGCCAATAAGAGCAGATGGAATTGAAGAAGTAATTTAAAAACTCCCATCACACAAAAGCCCTGGATCAGATGGTTTCACAGGATAATTCTACAAAGCTTTCAAGGAAGAGCTAACCCCTATTCTTCACAGACTATTCCAAAAAATCCAAAAGAAAGGAAAGCTCCCCAACTCTTTTTATGAAGCCAGCATCACCCTAATTCCAAAGCCAGATAGAGACACAACAGAGAAAGAAAATTACAGGCCAATATCACTGATGAACATAGATGCTAAAATCCTCAATAAAATATTGGCAAATCGCATCCAACAATACATCAAAAAGATCTTACACCACGACCAAGTGGGATTCATCCCAGGGATGCAAGGATGGTTCAATATTTCTAAATCAATAAATGTAATACATCACATAAACAAAACCAAAGACAAAAACCACATGATCACATAAATAGATGCAGAAAAAGCTTTTGATAAGGTACAACACCCATTTATGATAAAGGTATTCAGAAAAAAATGGGAATAGAGGGAATATTCCTCAATATAATAAAGGCCATATATGAAAGACCTACAGCAACATCATGCTCAATGGGCAAAAACTAAAAGCTTTTTCACTAAGATCAGGAACAAGACAAGGTTGCCCACTATCACCACTTCTATTCAATATACTATTAGAAGTTCTAGGCACAGCGATCAGACAAGAAAAGGAAATAAAAGGCATTCAAATTGGAAAGGAGGAAACAAAACTAGCATTGTTTGCAGGTGACCTGATAGTGTACATGGAAAAGCCTATAGCCTCTACTAAAAAACTGCTGGAACTAATAAATGAATTTGGCAAAACAGCGGGATACAAAGTCAATATCCAGAAATCAAAGGCATTTTTGTATACCAACAATGAAACAAAAGAAGCAGAAATTAGGAAAAAAATCCCATTTGATATAGCAAAAACAAAAATAAAATATCTGGGAAAAAACCTAACCAAGGAGGTAAAGGACCTGTATAGAGAAAACTGTACAATACTGAAGAAAGAAATCAAGAAAGACACAAACAAATGGAAAAATATACCATGCTCATGGAATGGAAGAATTAACATCATCAAAATGTCCATACTACCCAAAGCAATTTACAGATTCAATGCAATACCTATTAAAGTACAAATGGCATATTTCACAGACATAGAACAAACACTTCAAACAGTTATATGGAACCATAAACAACCCCAAAAAGCAGCTGCAATTTTGAGAAAGAAGAACAAAGTAGGAGGGATCACAATACCTGATAGAAGACTGTATTACAGGGCCACTGTAATCAAAACAGCCTGGTACTGGCATAAAAACAGGCACATAGACCAATGGAATAGAACAGAGAGACCAGAAATAAGCCCTACTCTCTACAGTCAATTAATATTCGACAAAGGGGGCAATAACATAAAATGGAGTAAAGATAGCCTCTTCAACAAATGGTGTTGGGAGAACTGGACAGCTACATGCAAAAAAATGAAACTTGAGCACCAACTTACACCATACACCAAAATAAATTCAAGGTGGATAAAAGACTTAAATATAAACCATGAAACCATTAAATCCCTAGAAGAGAACATTGGCAGGAAAGTCTCAGATAATCCACGCAGCAATATTTTTACTGACACGTCCCCTAGAGCAAGGGATATAAAGGAAAGAATAAAAAAGTGGGGTCTCATCAAAATTAAAAGCTTCTGCATGGCTAAGGAAAACAGTATCAAGATACAAAGAGAAGCAACTGTTTGGGAAAACATATTTGCCAATGATACCTCAGACAAGGGTTTAATCTCCAAAATATACAAAGAACTTACACTACTCCACTCTAAGAAGACGAGCAACCCAATTCAAAAATGGGCAAAGGACTTGAACAGACACTTCTCCAAGGAGGACATATAGAGGATCCAGAGGCACAGGAAAAGATGCCCAATATCACTAGCTACCAGAGAGATGCAAATTAAAACTACAGTGCGATACCATTTTACACCAATCAGAATGGCCATCATAAACAAAGCAACAAACAACAAACGTTGGAGAGGTTGTGGGGAAAAGGGGGCCCTAGTTCACTGTTGATGGGATTGCAGACTGGTACAACCACTATGGAAAACAGTATGGAACTTTCTAAGAAAACTAAAAATGTATGTGCCTTTTGACCCAGCAATTCCACTCTTAGGAGTATATCCTAAGAACCCTGAAACACCAATCCAAAAGACCCTATGCATCCCGATGTCCATAGCAGCACAATTCACAATAGCCAAGAGTTGGAGGCAACCTAGATGTCCATCAGTAAATGACTGGGTCAAAAAGCTATGGTACATTTACACAATGGAATTCTATGCTGTGGAAAGGAAGAAGGAGCTCCTACCTTTTGCAACAACATGGATGGAACTGGAGAACATTATGTTGAGCAAAATAAGCCAGGTGGTGAAAGACAAATACCATGTGATCTCATCTTTAACAGGAATCTAAACAACAAAACAAACAAGCAAAATATGACCAATGACACTCAAATACGGAGCAGGCTGACAGGGTCCAGAGGGGAGAGGGGAGGGAATCATAGGGGAAAAGGGGAGGGACTCACATGAATAAGTATAAAGGACACATGGATAATAATTAAGGTGGGGAGCGGAAATGGGAGGGAGTTGGGGAGCACTGGGTGGGGGCAGGGCAGGGAATATAAAACAGAAAACTGTACTTGCATAAGAATTAAATAAAAAAAGAAATATAATGAAAAGTTAAGTGAATGTTTCACTGATCAGCTCTTTCATACTTGATATACATTGAATATACTGCTCCATCAAGATATTATTGCAGGGTAGGGTAATAATATGAGTATAATATTGCAACCTTCCTCAGAAGGCTGTGGTGTGGTAACAAAGTTATAAGTGGGTGAAAAAATGAAGGTATTCATAATCTAGGAAGTAACTGTAAGTCATAACCTGACTTAATAAAGTATATACTAACTGACAGTATATATTATTTTACTTTCATCCTTAAATTCCTCAAAACACGTTATACACAGGTAAGTCATAGTTAGACTGTTAAATAAGTTAATTAAAGTTTTCAATGATAAAACAAAACTGGGATCCAGAAAACTAAATATTGTGTGGTAGAAGCAATGGTGGCAGAAATCATGCTTTGATTCCCAGTCTAGAAATCTGTATTATATGACGTGACTTATTTTTTTCATATTTTCATTCTCTTTGTTTTTTTCTTTTTTATATGAAAAAAATCTTATTTTTCTTATTTTTCTTATTTTGTTTGTTCATTTTTTAAATTTTTATTGAATTTATTAGGGTGACATTGGTTAATAAAGTTATATATGTTTTAGTGATTCGATTCTATAATACACATTTGTATACTGACGCCATTGTGTGTTCACCATCTCAAGTCAAATCTCCCTCCATCACTGTTTATACTTCCTTTCCCCTCTTTTACCTGCCTCTATCTCCTTTCTCTCTGGTAATCACCACACTATTGTCTGTGTCCACGATTTTATTTTTGTTTTATATTTTTATTTTGTTTGCTTAATCCCTTCAACTTTTTAAGCCAGGCTTGCAACACTCCTCTCCTCTGACAGCTGTCATTCTGTGAGTTCGTTTCTATTTTGTTTGTTATTTTATTTTGTTCATTAGACTCCACACAAGAGTGAAATAATATGCTACTTATCCTTTGACTGGATTATTTAATTTAGCATGATGCTCTCCAAGTCCTTCATGCTTGTAGCAAAAGGGAAAATTTCTTCTTATTTATTGCTGAGTGATATCCCATTGTGTAAATGTACCAGATTTGTTATCTATTCATCTACTGGTGGACACTTGGGCTGCTTCCAAACCTTGGCTATTGTAAATAACACTGCAGTGAACATAGAGGCACATATACTCTTTTGAATTAGTGTTTCAGATTTCCTCAGATAAATTTCCACAAGTAGAATTGTTGGGTTTTAAGGCAGTTCCATTTTTAACTTTTTGAGCTAACTCCATACAAGTTTCTGCAGTGACTGTACCAAGCTTCATTCCCACCAACAGTGCACAAGGGTTCCCCTTCTCCACATCCTGATCAGCCCTTGATGTTTGTTGATTTATTGATGATAGCCATTCTGACAAGTGTAAGGTGATATCTCATTGTGGCTTTAGTTTGTCTTTCTCTTGTGATTAGTGATGTTGAGCATCTTTTCCTATGTCTTTTGGCCATCTGTGTGTTCTCTTTGGTGAAGTGTCTTTTTAGGTCCTTTGCCCATTTTTAATTGGAATTTTTTCTTGAAGTTGAGTTTTATAAATTCTTTATAAATTATGGATTAATTCTTTATCAGATGTATCATTGATAGATATGTTCTCCCATTAAATGAGTTTTCTTTTCATTTTGTTGGTTTCCTTTGCTGTGCAAAACTTTTCATATTCTCTTTCTTTTTATAGCAAACTTTTCATATATTTGTCCTCACAATATAAGCTGGTATAATTTCATAGTACAATGCCCAACATCTGCTTTTTATTAGACTATGCATTTTAGCACATTTTTCTCTGTCAAATGAGTCATAGTGATTAGCGAAAGACAGGGAAATGATCTTTGTGAAAGAAGGGACCAAAGCATTGATTCTCCCTGTTTACACTCAAGGATAAGTCAGAAATATTTCTTCTAGAAACACATTCAGGAAATTAACTTCTCCTCCTACCCAGAGTGATAAAACAGTAAAGAAGTGAAATGTTGCTTGATTACCTAAAAGAGAAGTAAGTTTAGAGTTAGGTTACTAACATATAAGACTTGTACTGAAGCTTTTATAATTTGGCTCTCTTGAGTATAATTTTGATACTTTTTTAAAAGTATTTTTAACTTTATTTATTTATCTTTAGAAGGACAGGGAAGGAGAGAGGGAGAGAAATATCACTGTACGGTTGCTTCTCGTGGCATGTGTCCCCTGCTGGGAACTAGCACCTGCTAGGAACTGGCCTGCAACCCAGGCATGTGCCCTGACCGGGAATCGAACCGCGATCTTTAGGTTTGCAGGCCCGCACTCAATCCACTGAGCCACACCAGCCAGGGCTAATTTTGATACTTTTGATCAGAGATTTATGCATTTTCTTTTTTCAAGGTACACTTTGTATCTCAGTGATTTTTTCAGAGTGACCCTAAGCCAAAATAGAATAACTAAAATTTCTGTTTACTAAGCACTTAGTTCAAAACAACTCCATATACATGTATGTCCTAGCAAACTAGTAGCTATTTGAAAAAAAGTACTAATAATTTAGAAGAAATTTACTACAATATTACTAAAGACATACAAGCTGCTATTTGTCATTGCACAACTTCTTAAACCTCAGAATCAAACGGGCTAAAGTCATATTTATGTCCTGTTTTCTGAAGTACTTGTTCATTATCATTAGTAACCATCAAAACTTAGCTTTGAAAAGTTATGATATAATTGAAGAGTATGCAACATGATTAAATACAGACACTATTTTAGTCAAAGGAAATAGTTCACTCAGTGTCATCAAATGTTTAATATCACTGTATGCTTTCTATGAAAATTTAACATATCCTTAAACGTCCTTGTGAGTTAACCATGATGCCCTGGGAAAATTCGTTACACATTTTGGGCACCATAAACTTAGATTTTTAAAAAATTTCCTGTAGAAACAAAACTGTTTTCCACTTCCCTGGGAATAAGTGGTGCATTCTAAACTAATGAAATCCATGCATAATTTTCCCATATGAAAAACATCCCTGATTATCAGGCAATATAGAGTAGAAGTCTTCAGGCCAGAAAAGTGGGATAAATGTGGGTTTTGTTGTTGGTTTTTTTTTTTGGCTGTTGATTTTATTTGTTTTCAGTAATTCGCTGTGAATATTTGGGAAAGGTTATTGGTGCTTCTGTGTTCAGTTTTTACTTTACATTGGTAAAACAAAGAAAACTCTTCTTGCCTACCACCAAACAAAATAATGTCTTAGTTTTAACTGATGAATCCATGTGATTGTACATTGACATAAAAGATAGGCTATACAAGTGATGTTATTATGAACATTAACAAATTGATATGATGTAATACTCATAAGTTGACAATGACCCATTTGAGCTAAGGAAGTGGCTTTCAATTGGGGTTTCTCATTCTGATTCTGTTTATTTTAACTAGAAGATATATTACTGTGTACCAAAATAAAAATTCTTTTTCCACTCCTATCTTTGTCCAAATGCTCTACAGAATTTTATAACTGGTTTTATTTGCTAATTTTAAATTAATTAATTAAATAAATATATAGCTACATGTTCATTCTAAGATTTCAAAAATGAATGGATAAAAGTTCCTCCCTCATGTTTCTGCAAATTCCCACTAACTACTCTTCACATGAGTAACAACTATTGTTACAATTTGTATGCATGCATTTCCAGAATTAGTTAATATACTAAAATAAATATTGTATTTATTTTGATAAAATAAATTGTCAGTGTTCTTCAGAAAAACAAAACCGATAGACAGATTAGATAGATGATGATGATACAGATAGATGATAGATAGATAGAAGATGATAGATAGAAAAGATATATTATGGGTATTGGCTGACATGATTATGGATGCTTAGAAGTGAAAGATAATCACCTGTAAGCTAGAGAACCAGGGAAGCCAGTGGTGTAATTCAGTACAAAGCAGGAGACCTAAGACCCCTGCAATCACTGGTATAAAGCCCAGAGTGAAGTCTAGACATCAGAAGCTCTGAGGTCTAAGGGAAGTTGAAGGTGAACATCCCAGCATAAGAAGAGAGAAAATCCACCCTTCCTCCACTTTTCTGTACTGTTCTGTTCCGGGTTTCAGTAGATTAGATGATGCTTTCCAGCACTGGTGATGTGTATTTTCTTTACTTGGTCTATTAATACAAATGCTAATGTCTCTGGGAACACCCTCACAGACACACCCAGGAGTAACGATTTACCCGCTATTTGGGCACTTCCTTGTTCAGCCCGGTTGACATGTAAAATTAACCATCACAAATATATATATGAATATTAATAATTATATGGTCATTTTGTATATTTTATGTACAATTAGGTTATAAATATTGGATTGCGATTTTTTTTTATTTAACCATGTTGGAAAGACCATATTTATGAGTTAATAAGCTTTTATAAGGTTACCTAAATTTTTTATCTGCTTTTTAATATGCCATTATATTTTGTGTCAGCTATCTCCCATCTGTCTCTCCAGATTCAATCTCTCTGCCCCTGAACTGTGCTTTGTGCCCTGGGAACTTGTACTGAAATGACTGCGTGGAAGAATTCTCAATCTCCAATGCTTTCCTTTCCCTCTTTCTTCTGGTTGCTTTAGCTAATAGAATGAGAGCCACTGGGAAAATATTCAGAAAGGAAAAAGAAAATGGGGCATTTGTTCTCCACCTTCTTACATCTTCTATTTCCTTAAATTAGCTTGTTATCTTCCTCAACAAAAGATCATACCTCCTGACAAATGACTTTCCTCATAGAGTTGGCACAGATTTCCGATTATGGCTCCAACACCTTGGGCTTTCAGGCCCAGGATACTTGGAGTCTTTCACTGTTAATAACCCCAGGGTACTGTACCACCTTGATGCTTGTCTTAAATTGTGTCTATATTATTGTAAATAGTGCCTTTACTAAAATATGCTCAGTTACCCAATTTGAGCATGTCACTTGTTTTCTCAGTCTTTGATTAACATACTTAAACTTTACTTATGCACTTATAATTGCTTCTAGTGTTTAATATTCTATAAAAAGATAAAATGGGCATCCCTAAACATATTTTTAATGTTTTTATCAATATTAAGAAGTATGGTTTTGGGGTCAGTAGTTACAATTTTAATATTGATAGATGTTATTGAAACTTTTTCCAGACAGAAAGGGCCAATGTATTCTCTCCATAAAAGTGAAGGACTATCACCTAATTATATTCATATTTCTTTAAATGTTGTATAAAATTATATTTATTGTTTTAATTTCTGTTTCACTGATTATTAATAAAAGTAAACTTCTTAGAATATGTTTATTGTCTATTTATATGTATTTCAAATTTATTCAAATTTTTTGTCATTATCATAATGACAGCTGAAGTACTATGAAAACCTTTTGGAACAGAACTGAGACATTCAAGCGATGACCATCCTAGATCAGGAAAACCCAGGCATTTCACTAACTGACTGCAGACATATGAACAAGCCCATGTGTCAGCAATACTGACCCAGATCAACAAAACCTCCTAGGTGCTTTGTAGAATTGTGAGGGGCTCCCCAAAAATGGTTGTTACTCTAAATCCTACTATTTGGATGGTTTATTAAGTAGGAAAAATAGATACAATCACCTGGACTACTTTGTAAAAGATTACTTTTCTTGTTATTAAACTCTAGTGCTTTTCATTCCCAAAGAGAACACTGCTTCTTTCTTCTTATGTCATTGGGTCTGGAGATGGAATGCTGTATCTTCCTTGTTACATTCAATCTATTGTCCTCCCCTTTTTTTTCAAAACACTTAACTTTGATATTGTTTCTTCCTCATCTCTAGATACACTCCAATTTAAAGTTTGTGTGACCCCTCCTTCTTATAAATATTAATAGACATTAGGTTTCATCTCACATCCCATAAAATTTTATCACCCAGTGTTTCATCACTATGCCCAACATTTCTACTTCCATAACTCTATTATTTGAACACTAATACAGATAATTCACCCAGAAATCACAGTTATACCCTAAATCTTATAATTACAAATTCATGCAAAACTCCATAATCTCAATTTCAAGTATGCTTCTCCCTAATTACCTTTTCTGTTCCCAGTTTACACACTCTAAAATCTCAACACCAATAACCAGAATGTGAAAAGTATTGATTCTCTTATTCTTCATTGTTTCTCTTTCATTTTATGCCTTTTTTTATATCTACAACCAGCCTAAGTTTCACAGTAAACTGTTATAATCAATGTCTTGCTTACATTTTCAACTTCTTTAACCCATATGCAGGATTATTATACTCAGTTGATAATACCCCAAACCTGGTTCACTCTCTGCCTACTTCACATCTGAATCTACCTACTTGAACACAGCAGTGAAAAGCATACCATCATCTTGACTGTTTTCACTGAGGATTATTATTATAGTTTCTGGGTACCCCCTTCCCTTCTTTACAATCATTATATTTTCCCTTTCTCTCTTCACTCTGCCATTCTTCTAGATGATCATTCCACATACTATGCTGTCTTCTCAAACATCCATAACTACATTCCTAACTGAAGATCTCACTTTCTGTTTTACTAAAGAAATTGTCACAGTCAAAAGAGAATTTTTATAAGCTGCTACATCACTTCCACCTAATTGTGTTTGTGGTGATATATTTTTTCACTACAAATAAACTGTCCACAGTTCTAGCCAAAGGCGATACCTTCAGCTGTGCAGTGAATTCTATTCTCACTAGTTTCTGAAGTACATCACTGCATCAACCTTTGCCACTCTTTTACTCATCATCCTTAGGTATGTGCACATTGTTTCATATCCTTTTTCAAACCTACTGCTTTCTCTCCCATGTTAATACAAGTCAAAACAAACAAACAAATCTCCCTACACAGCTTCCTATATTTATGTATAAATCTTTTTTAAAGATTTTATTTATTTATTTTTAGAAAGAGGAGAGGAGTCCGGAGGAAGATGGCGGAGGAGTAGGACAAAGGATTTCGCTTCCCTTCACTCACCGGAGAAAAACCAGGCTGCTCTGCAGAGGAGCACGGCGAACACTCAACAGGGACCCAGCATATGGGACGGCAGGACCCCAGAGAGTATAGCAGACACTGAATGACCAGAGGTTGAGGAGAGGAGATGGACCTCAGATCAGCAATGTACGAGGGAACAGCACAGAGGCTGCGGGCCCTTCGCCGGCGGTGCCAGGGCCCTGGCAGGGCCGCCCTGATCTCTGAGAGCTGAGGGAGGGCAACAAGGACAACCCTTTGAGAGAACTAGTCACCGGCATCCTCTCTAACCAGCAGGGTGCAAATTGGAAAACACCAGGAGAGATCGGTTTGCCTGTAGTGGCGGAGAGAGGAGTGGGCATTGGGAAGCAAACCGGAGAACTCTGATAACCCTTGGAGTCGGGCTGTGTTTGCCAGTTTGGGGAACTGAGGGGCCCCAGCATTCCCAGTAGCCTGAGCCGGCGCTCCCACAGTCTCGGGGGAGATTCGGGATATGGTCAGTGCCCCTGGAAGAGCACCAGTCACCAGCTCCCTCCCTACCTAGCTGGCCGCAGGCTGAGAAGCACCCGAAGGCAGGCTGTAGTTGCCGGCTTGGAGGACTGGGTGGCGCGCATTCCTGGAGGTGCGCATTCCCGATACCGGGGGACTCCAGCTGGGGACTCCAGCGGGCGCTCACACAGCATCGGGGCACTGCGAGCTTGACTTACAGGGCCCCTGGGGAAGCGCCAATCGCCAGATCCATCCCTACCCAGCTGGGCTCAGACTGAGAGGCATCCAGAATCCAGTGTGGTCACCAGCTTGGAAGTCTGGGAATCCCGTGCATTCCCGGTGGCGCGCATTCCCAGTGGTGCGCATTCCCAGTACCGGGGGACTCCAGCTGGAGACTCCAGCCAGGGACTCCAGTGGGCGCTCACACAGCCTCGGGGCTCTGCCCGAGACCTACAGAACCCCTGGGGAAGCGCCAATTGCCAGATTCATCCCTACCCAGCTGGGCTCAGATTGAGAAGCACCGGGAGTCAGGCTGTGGTTGCCAGCTTGGAAGAATTGTGAGTTGTCCAGTGTGTGCAGCTACAGCACTGGGAAAGGTCCAAGCCCAAGCCTGCGAGACCAGGAAAGCCTGGCTGGGAGTGCGTGCCCTCACGCCAGGCCAGAGTTGGGAAGCCTGGGGAAAAACCTGCTCTCAGTGGGGCACAGGAGAGCGGCGCAATTCTGGATCTTGGGAGGGCACTGGCGAGACCAGCTAAGTTCACCGAGAGGAGAGAAAGGCCACACTAATAGCTCCTCAGGCTGCTGTAGCTAGGGAGACCAGAAGAAAAGGTTTGACCAGCTGGAAGCCAAAAAGAGGAGTAGGTGGAAGTGGAGAACACCAAAGTACCTGCAGGAGACTGCACCACTGAGTCTCACAGGAATCTTACCACAGAAGTTCTCACCATAAACCCAGGAACCCAGAAGAGACCACTTTAAGAAGCTGAAGCCAACAAGAAGAACAACACAAACAATGGGAAGACAAAGAAACAACCCCCAAATGAAAGAAAAGGAGGAAGTCTCAGAAAGAACGTTAGATGAAATAGAGGCAAGCCAACTATCAGATACTGAATTCAAAGCACTGGTTATCAGGAAATTCAAAGAGCTTACAACGAGCTACCAGAAACTACAGGGGAGCTACAGTGAGCTCTCTGCAAACTACACCAACATGAAAAAGGAAATGGAAACCCTTAGTAAAGGCCAAGAGGAAATGAAGAATACAGTTTCTGAACTGAAGAACACAGTAGAAGGTATGAAGAATAGAATCGACATGGCGGAAGATCGCATAAGTGAGACAGAAGACAGGATAGAAAGAATCTCACAGACAGACCAAATAATGGAAAGGAGAATCAGAAAAAATGAGGAGACTTTAAGAGAAATGCAAGACAACATGAAACGTAATAATATCCGAATAATAGGAATACCAGAAGGAGAGGAAGAAGAACAAGGGATAGAAAACCTCCTTGAAAGAGTAATTACGGAAAATTTTCCTAAATTGAGGAGAGAGAAAGTCACACGGATTCAGGAATCTCAGAGAGTCCCAAACAGGTGGAACCCAAAGAGGCCTACTGCAAGACACGCCATCATTAAAATGGCAAACCTCCAAGACAAAGAGAAAATCCTAAAGGCAGCAAGGCAGAAAAAGGAAATAACATACAAGGGGGTCCCAATAAGGTTGGCTACTGACTTCTCAATGGAAACATTCCAAGCAAAAAGAGAATGGCAGAAAATATTCCAAGTAATGAGAAACAGAGGCCTACAACCAAGGCTATTGTACCCAGCAAGGCTCTCAATCAAGATAGAAGGCCAAATAAAGAGCTTCCGAGACAAAAGAAGTCTAAAAGAATACACCTCCACCAAGCGAGCTCTACAAGAATTACTAAAAGGACTACTTTAGGAAAGGAAGGAAAAGAGAGAGATAGAGAGGAACACAGGTACACAAATGGCAATGAATAAGTACCTTTCAATAATGACCTTAAACATAAATGGATTAAATGCACCAATTAAAAGACAAAGGATAGCTGAATGGATAAGAAAGCACGACCCACACATATGCTGCCTACAAGAGACCCACCTCAGGTCAAAGGACCACCACAGACTAAAAGTGAAAGGATGGAACCAAATTTTCCAAGCAAATGGACAAGAAAAAAAAGTTGGGGTAGCAATTCTCATATCAGACAAAATAGACTTCAAAAAAAAGGGTCATAAAGAGAGACCCAGAAGGTCACTTTATAATACTCAAAGGGAGAATCCACCAAGAAGACATTAACATCGTAAATAAATATGCACCCAACATAGGAGCACCCAAATATATAAAGAAAATTCTGGAGGACCACAAGAAAGAAATTGACAGCAACACAATTACAGTAGGAGATTTTAACACCCCACTGTCTAAATTGGACAAATCTTCCAAACAAAATATCAACAAAGATATTGCAGCATTAAATGACACCCTAAACGAAATGGACCTAATTGATATATATAGAGCCCTCCATCCCAAAGAAGCTAAATACACTTTCTTTTCAAACGCACATGGAACATTTTCAAAGATAGATCACATGATAGGACACAAAACGAGTCTCAATAAATTCAAGAAAATAGAAATCATACCAAGCATTTTCTCTGATCACAAGGGACTGAAATTGGAAACCGACCCCAATGAAAAAAAACCCAAAACACCCAAAATCGTGGAGACTGAATGGTAGGCTACTAAACAACGAATGGGTCTAGATTGAAATTAAGGAAGAAATAAAAAAACTTCTCGAAACTAATGAAAATGATCTCACAACAACCCAAAACCTATGGGACACAGTGAAGGCAGTCCTGAGAGGGAAGTTCATAGCAATACAGGCCTACCTAAAAAAGATAGAAACATTTCAAACAAACAACCTAACCCGACGCCTCCAAGAACTTGAGGAACAACAACAAAGACAGCCCAGAGCAAGTACAAGGAAGGAAATAACCAAGATCAGAGCAGAATTAAATGACATAGAAACTAAAAGCACAATTCTAAGGATCAATGAATCCAGGAGTTGGTTTTTTGAAAAGATAAACAAAATAGACAAACCTTTAAGTAGGCTCATCAAGAAAAGAAGAGAGAAGACCCAAATAAACACAATCAGAAATGAAAGAGGAGAGATTACAACTGATACTGCAGAAATAGAAAGGATTGTAAGAAATTACTATGTGGAACTGTATGCCAAGAAATTTGAAAACCTAGGTGAAATGGACAAATTTCTAGAAAAATATAATCTTCCAAAACTCAATGAAAAAGAAGCAGAAAACCTGAACAGGCCAATAACAGCAAATGAAATTGAAGCAGTAATCAAAAAACTCCCATCACACAAAAGCCCTGGACCAGATGGTTTCACAGGAGAATTCTACAAAGCTTTTAAGGAAGAGCTAACCCCTATTCTTCACAGACTATTCCAAAAAATCCAAAAGGAGGGAAAACTCCCCAACTCTTTTTATGAAGCCAGCATCACCCTAATTCCAAAGCCAGATAGAGACACAACAAAGAAAGAAAATTACAGGCCAATATCACTGATGAACATAGATGCTAAAATCCTCAATAAAATATTGGCAAATCGCATCCAACAATACATCAAAAAGATCATACACCACGACCAAGTGGGATTCATCCCAGGGATGCAAGGATGGTTCAATATACGCAAATCAATAAATGTAATACACCAAATAAACAAAAGCAAAGACAAAAACCACATGGTCATATCAATAGATGCGGAAAAAGCTTTTGATAAGGTACAACACCCATTTATGATAAAGGTACTCAGCAAGGTGGGAATAGAGGGAACATTCCTCAATATAATAAAGGCCATATATGAAAGACCTACAGCCAACATCATACTCAATGGGCAAAAACTAAAAGCTTTTCCACTAAGATCAGGTACAAGACAAGGTTGCCCACTTTCACCACTTCTATTCAATATAGTATTAGAAGTTCTAGCTGCAGCGATCAGACAAGAAAAGGAAATAAAAGGCATCCAAATCGGAAAGGAGGAAACAAAACTGGCATTGTTTGCAGATGACATGATAGTGTACATGGAAAACCCTATAGCCTCTACCAAAAAACTGCTGGAACTAATAAATGAATTTGGCATAACAGCGGGATACAAAGTTAATATCCAGAAATCAAAGGCATTTTTGTATACCAACAATGAAGCAGCAGAAGCAGAAATCAGGAAAAAAATCCCATTCGATATAGCAAAAAGAAAAATAAAATATCTGGGAATAAACCTAACCAAGGAGGTAAAAGACCTGTATGCAGAAAACTACACAACACTGAAGAAAGAAATCAAGGAAGACACAAATAAATGGAAACATATACCGTGTTCATGGATTGGAAGAATTAACATCATCAAAATGTCCATACTACCCAAAGCAATTTACAGATTCAATGCAATACCTATTAAAGTACCAATGGCGTATTTCACAGACATAGAACAAACACTTCAAAAATTTATATGGAACCAGAAAAGACCCCGAATAGCTGCTGCAATTTTGAGAAAGAAGAACAAAGTAGGAGGGATCACAATACCTGATATCAAACTGTATTACAAGGCCACTGTAATCAAAACAGCCTGGTACTGGCACAAAAACAGGCACATAGACCAATGGAATAGAACAGAGAGCCCAGAAATAAACCCAACTCTCTACAGTCAATTAATATTCGACAAAGGGGGCAATAACATAAAATGGAGTAAAGACAGCCTTTTCAACAAATGGTGTTGGGAGAACTGGACAGCTACATGCAAAAAAATGAAACTTGAGCACCAACTTACACCATACACCAAAATAAATTCAAGGTGGATAAAAGACTTAAATATAAACCATGAAACCATTAAATCCCTAGAAGAGAACATTGGCAGGAAAGTCTCAGATAATCCACGCAGCAATATTTTTACTGACACGTCCTCTAGAGCAAGGGACATAAAGGAAAGAATAAAAAAGTGGGGTCTCATCAAAATTAAAAGCTTCTGCATGGCTAAGGAAAACAGTATCAAGATACAAAGAGAAGCAACTGTTTGGGAAAACATATTTGCCACTTATACCTCAGACAAAGGTTTAATCTCCAAAATATACAAAGAACTCACTGGACTCTACTCAAAGAAGAGAAGCAACCCAATTAAAAAATGGGCAAAGGACTTGAACAGACATTCCTCCATGGAGGACATACAGAGGATCCAGAGACAGATGAAAAGATGCTCAATATTGCTACCTATCAGAGAGATGCAAATTAAAACCACAATGAGATACCACTTAACACCAATCAGAATGGCTATCATAAACAAAGAAACAAACAACAAGTGCTGGAGAGGTTGTGGGGAAAGGGGGACCCTAGTTCACTGTTGATGGGATTGCAGACTGGTACAACCACTATGGAAAACAGTATGGAATTTTCTAAGAAAACCAAAAATGGACGTGCCTTTTGACCCAGCAATTCCACTCTTAGGAGTATATCCTAAGAATCCTGAAACACCAATCCAAAAGAACCTATGCACCCCAATGTTCATAGCAGCACAATTCACGATAGCCAAGAGTTGGAAGCAACCTAGATGCCAATCGGTTAATGACTGGATCACAAAACTATGATATATTTACACAATGGAATTCTATGCCGTAGAAAGGAAGAAGGAACTATTACCCTTTGCAACATCATGGATGGAACTGGAAAGCATTATGCTGAGCGAAAGAAGCCAGGCGGTGAAAGACAAATATCATATGATCTCACCGTTAACAGGATTCTAAACAAACCAAACATGCAAGCAAAATACGACCAATGACACCCAAATATGGAACAGGCTGGCATGGTCCAGAGGGGAGAGGGGAGAGAATTATAGGGGAAAAGGGAATGGACTCACATGAAGAAGTATAAAGGACACATGGACAATAACTAAGGGTGGGGGGTGGAAAGGGGAGGGAGGCGGGGAGCATGGGGCGGGGGGCGGCTAGGGTTGGGAATATAAGACAGAAACCTGTACATGAACAAGAATTAAATAAAAATTATATTAAAAAAAATAAAGAGGGGAAAGGAGAGAGAAAGAGGAGAGAAATGGCAATATGTGGTTTCCTATTGCATGCCCCACACTGTGGACATGGCCCGCAACACAGGCATGTGCCCTGACTGGGAATCACACCAGCGACCCTTTGGTTTTCAGGCCAGCACTCAAACCAACTAAACCACACTGGTCAGGGCCAAATCTAATTTTTTAAACAATAAAACTTCTTAAAAGACTTAGAAGACATATTTATTATAATTTTTTACTTTATATTATTCCCTGGGCCCATTGCAGTCAGGTTTCTTGCTTCTATCATGCTACCAAAATTACTTGTGTGAGGTCAGCAATGAGCTTTTAGTTACAAAATACAATAGTCAATTCTTAGTCTTTGCTCAATTTATCTGTAACATTTGTCTCTCACATCCTTGAAACACATTAGCTTGCATTCAAGACTATCAACACTCTTCTGGGTTCCCTTGTATACACCAAACTTTCATATTTATTTATTTGTTACTCTAACAATATTGGAATTGCCAGCGTCTTAGTCCTTGGATTACTTGTTGTCTGTGTGTGTATATATATATTTACCAAATATCATTCATTCACACATATTTTAATCGAAATTATTGGGGTGACATTAGTTCATAGGATCATATAGGCTTCAGGTATACATTTTTATGATACATGATTTATATATTGCATTGCACTTTCACCATCCAAAGTCAAATCACCTCTGTTACTATATATTTGGTTTCCTGTTCCCCTTCCTAGTCCTCTATTCCCTTCCCTCTGGTAACCACCATGCTGTTGTCTGTCAGCCACAAAGTTTTAAATGCAGTTTCTACACCAAAGACTAAATTTTATATCTCCAAGCTGGATTTCAACACTGACCCAAAGAATTATATAATCAACTTTCAACCTGACATCTACAGTTGGTTTTTGAACAAGCAACTCTAAACAAACATGACTCAGACTGATTTCTCAAACTCTAACATGTCATCATTACCATATTTTTATGGTCTTTACAATTTTAGTTTAAAGCAACTCCAGTATTTATTTCATAACCTTATAAAATTGTATCTGTTATGTGCTTTCTTTCTAGAGGCAAAAACATGCCTGATACAACAAAGACTTTCAGTGTCACAAAATAAATAAATAAATGCAACTTTTGAAGAATTACAGATTTTATTAATTATAAAATACCTATTTGTAGGAGACCATTCTGCGTGGCATGGGCCCAGCTCCCAACGGAAAGCAAGGTCCAATGCATAGGACACATGCCCCTGGATAGGTTCTCTCATGGGGAGTTAGACCTGCATTGTACCTAGGCCACTTTGAGACTTGCTTTTGCTAAAACTCCCTCACCCTGAATTGAGGCAAAAAGTGTCTATTGTAACTTCTTAAAATCCATGCTAAAACTCCCAGTATGGAGTGTAATTGGTTCAACAACTTTTCCCTTTTCATTTGCAGATATCCTTCTTCTGTGATGTGATTAGTGGCATTGGCTCCTTTGTTTTCTATAAAAGGTAACCACCGAAAGCAAACCTGTGCATAGTAAACGAGCACCATTATGTAATGTGTGAAGAAACCCAATAAAGGTTGGTCATGGTACGGGCCTTGGCTTTTGCTCCCCTTGAAAGAAAAGCCATGCTCACCCTTTTCTTTCACAGGACTCAGTAGTCCATGTGAATGTCTCTTCCCCATCTACAATGTCGAGGACCCCAGGAGTCAGGGTCTGCATCACCTATTTTTCCTCTTAATGTATGAACTAATAAATATTCCATTTACTCTAACATTGATAGCACATCTTGTTTTTTACATATTTCTAATATAAGCTTTTTTTCATATCATTTATGAGTCATTTTCTTTGAAGTTTAGTGCTTTTAAAAAGGAAACAATTTCACATTTTTAAAAAAGATTTTATATATTTACTTAGAAGGAGGGGAAGAGAGAGAGAAAAATTGATGTGAGAGACAAGCATCTATCAGTGGCCTCATGCACAGTCCCCACCAGGGACCAGGACTGTAACCCAAGCATTTGCCCAGACAAGATATCATAGAGGTGACCTTTTGCTTTATAATACAATGCCCAACAAACTGAGCCATCTCTACCAGGAAGACAAGATCATATTCTAAAAAATTCATTTAAATTGTTTATTTTTAGATATTCATTGTATTTGTGATGACTGAGATGTTTAGTTCCCTGACTACTTTATGTTTTTATTTTCTGTGCTTTAAAAAAAAATTACGGGGCTGGGAAAAAGTAGGTTTTCAGGTGATTGCATGAAAAATAAAACAATAATTAATAAATAATAAAACAAGAATAAACTGTTTCACATACGAACAACTAAACCTACTTTTACCTATCCTTATATTATCAAAATTATTATCTTTGGATGAATTAATATATTTCCTTAGTTCCACTTTTCCTCTAATGATTTCTAAATTACACATCATAATATTTTTAAATAGTTGCATTAAAATTTTAACATGTGTATTTACATATATTTTATGAAATGTATGTTAATCATTTCCTTTATATTTTTCTTTATATTCTTTTATATCCTAAGAACCCTGAAACACCAATCCAAAAGAACCTATGCACCCTGATATTCATAGCAGCACAATGCACAATAGCCAAGTGTCGGAAGCAACCTAGATGCCCATCAGTAAATGACTGGGTCAAAAAGCTATGGTACATTTACACAATGGAATTCTATGCTGCAGAAAGGAAGAAGGAGCATCCCTTTATATTTTTATCATATAATCAAGAATCTTAGCAATTGTCATTCTCCTTCTTCCACCTCCTACCATTTTTTATATCCCTGAGCTGAAAAACCTATTGTATATTGAAATAATTAATAAATTAAATTTACTTTAAAATTAAAGTTTTCAGTTTTTTCCTTTATAAACTACTCTTGTTTATAAGCCCAAGTATAAATTATACTGGTTTTATTGTGCATCACCATGTCTTCTACAATCTTTCTCTTTCAGTTATTGTTCCTTGGTTATTGGGTGAGAAATGTCTTTGGGCAGTCTCTAAATAATTTTTTTTAATTTGTTTGCCTTTTTAAAAATTGTCGTTCAAGTACAGTTGTCTTCGTTTTCTCCCCATCACTCCCCACCTGCCCCACAGATTCCCATCTCTCACTGTCAATCCAACCCCCTTTGGATTTGTCTACGTGTCCTTTAAACATGTTCCTTGACAACCTTCCCCCTTTTATCACCCGTAATCCTCCTCCCCTTCTCCCCTGTCCTCTAGTTGATGTCAGTTTGCTCTTTATTTCAGTTTCTCTGGTTATATTTTGCTTGTTTGTTTTGTTGGTTTGGTTCCACTTATAGATAAAGATCATATGGTATTTACCTTTCACTGCCTGACTTATTTCACTTAGCAAAATTCTCTCAATGTCTATCAATGCTGTCATGAAGGGTAGGAGCTCTTTCTTTCTTTCTGCTGTGTAGTATTCCATTGTGTAAATGCACCACATTTTTTTGATCCACTTATTTACTAATGGGCACATAGGTTGCTTCCAACACTTGGCTATTGTAAATTGTTCTGCTATGAGCATTAGGGTACAATGATTTTTTTCTTTAAATGTTTTAATTTAGCTTTCACAGGTGGGTGTTATTTTAGTAGAATATAGAGTTATAGTTAATTCTTTTTACTTCATAAATGTAAAGATATTGCTTCAGAATCTTGTATCAAGAGTAGTTCATGAATATCCAGGTGTATCTCTACTGGTTATTAATAATTTATTAATTGTTTCTACTCCCATACCACCCCATGGAACTTTCACTGACAGAATACATTTGAGTTATGAAATTTCCTCCTGATATGACAAGTTATGAGCCATTTAAAATTTTTTTTCTATTTTGAATTGAAAATAAAAATTTAAGGACTTGTATTTTCTGTTCATCTACAAAGATAAAAATTGTTTTTTGAATATCTTTCAACCTACTCTCTGTATGTGCTGTTGTCCCATTTGTACACAACACATTTTGATGGTGATGGAGCATGCTTTATACTCTGTGTGTGTTAAACTTAAATTATTTTATATTTTTCCTCTTCTTACACATACATGCACACATGTGTGATGTGTTTTGTGAGATTCCTTGTCTAATCTCCCATATTCCTAACTGACTATATTTAGCTACTTTGCAGAGTTCTTTTTAGCTCATCTACTAAAGTACTACTCCTCCCTTTCCCAATTTTTATTTATTTTGTTTTGCTCATATTTTCGACTCCATACATGTCCACTGACACATTTTCAAACCAATACCTATATAAGTATTTTATTTCTTTTTATTTTTTTAAATTCACCAGACCGCACCTCCACACCCCTCATTACTGCCTCCTACTCTTGACCCTACCCCATTTGGCTTTGTCCATGTGCCCTTTATACATGTTCCTTGATGGTCCTTTCCCTATTATCCCCTATTATCTCTCTCCTCTCTGGTTACTGTCAGTTTGTTTTTTATTTCAATGTCTCTGGTTGTATTTTTATGGCTTGTTTGTTTTATTGCTTAGGTTCCACTTAAAAGAATGAGACAACTACAATACCATAACCAATAAAATATACTTAAAATAGTAATAATAAAAGATAATAAAATTTAATAAAAAAACAAATTTATACGATTATATTTGTGTTGGTCAGACCAAAATATAAGGTCACACTAAAAATACTATTAAAATACTGATGTAGATTTTAATTTTAATAGTACGTTTAGTGTGACCCCATATTTTTAGTCTTACCAACACAAAAATAATTGCATAAAATTTGTTTTCATATTTTACTTTACCATTTATTATTATTACTATTTTAAGTATATTTTATTGATTATTGTATTAGAGTAGTCCCATTCTTTTTACTTCCCTTTATCCTCCTCCACCTAATACCTCCATTCCCAACAGCATTTCCCACTTAGTGCACGTCAATCTGTTATACATATTATGTTCTTGTCTTCTCCACTTCTTATAATATTCTTGACCTCCCCCTGTGTATTTTGTGCCAACCAATTATGCTTCTTATTCCCTGTACCTTTTCCTCCATTCCACCCCTTCCTCTCCCTCATTGATATTCTTCCATGTGATCTCCATTTCTGTGATTCTGTCCTTGTTCTAGTTGTTTGCTTAGTTTGTTTTAGTTTTAACTTTTTTTAAGGTTCATCTGTTGATAGTTGTGTTTTTTATTTTACTGTTCATAGTTTTGATCTTCTTCTATGTATTAGGTATGTCCCCTTAACATTTCATACAATAAGGGCTTGGTGATCATAAACCCCTTTAACTTTACCTTATCTGTCCTTCCATTCTAAATGATAGCTTTACTGGATAGAGTAATCTCAGATGTAGGTCCTTGGCTTTCATGACTTTGAATACTTCTTTCCAGTCCCTTCTTGCCTGCAAGGTTTCTTTTGAAAAATCAGCTGATAGTCTTATGGAAACTTCTTTGTAGGTAACTGTCTTGTTTTCTCTAGCTACTTTAAAAATTCTATTCTTATCTTTCATCTTGAGCAATATAATTATGATGTCTCTTTGGGTTCAACTTCTTAGGGACTCTCTGAGTGTCCCGGACTTGCATGTCTATTCCCTTTGCCAGATTGGGGAAGTTTTCTTTCAACATTTTTCCAAATAAGTTTTCAATTTCTTCCTCTATTTCTTCTCATTCTGGCACCCCTATGACTTGGATATTGGAATGTTTGGAGTTGTCCCAGAGATTCCTAAGTTTCTCCACATTTTCTTGAACTCTTGTTTCTTCATTCTGTTCTGGTTGAATGTTTATTTCTATCTTCTCCAAATTATAGTTTTGAGTTCTGGTTTCCTTCCCTTCACTGTTGGTTCCCTGCATTTTTTAAAATTTATTTCTCTTTGTAGAGCCTTCTCTTCTGGTTTTATTTTGTGAATTTAACCATTTCTCTGAGCATCCTGATTACCAGTGTTTTGAACTATGCATCTGATAGGTTGGCTATCTCCTCATCACTTAGTTCTTTTTCTGGAGTTTGATCTGTTCTTTCATTTGGGCCATACTTATTTGTCTTAGTGAATTTGTTATGTTGTAAAAGGCAGAGCCATAGGTATTTGCCAGGGCAGGCCAACCCACTTCACTGTGTTGTGGTGCCGTATGTGGGAGAGGGATCAAATAACAATGACACTTGTTGAGCTCTAACTCTACTCTCAAAAGGCTGAGAGTTTCTCCTGCCACTACAACTACCCCCAGTTTTTACAGCCAGAGGTTCTGAAGCTTTATTTTTCCCATTCTGGAACCACAGTCTGTCCTGCTTCCTAGGTGTTGCTCCCAGTTTATCCAAACACAAATGTGGGAACACCAGGCTTGCCATCTGTCTCTTAACCTGTCCAGTCTGCTAGCTACCACCTTGCCTTGCATCCTCTCCATCCTAGCTGCCTATCTCTGCCTCTCCTACCAGTCTGGATGAATGTTTCTTCTTTAATTCTTTGTTTGTTGGACTTCCACATAGTTCAATTTTCTGGCAGTTCTGTTTTTTTTAATTGGTTGATTCCTTCTTTTGGTTGTGTGAGGAGGCAAAGTGTATCTAGCTATGCCTCCATCTTGGCTGAAACACTAAAAATACTGCTTTTATTCTCTATTATATTCATACATATCTCATTTGTCCAATAAGCTTATAAATCATTGGAGACACTTTCTGTTTCTGTGCTTTTCTTCTATATTTTTTCACCCATTCTTATTTTTTTTTACTCTGGCTCATACAAGATATATATAGCAAGAGTTTACTTTATTTGCTTCTTTGAGTTCTTCATTTTAAATCCTATACATAAACCTTTCTTCCCATTTCTAGAAATGAGTGAATCTAATTTTATCTTCTTTCCCTAAAATTAGGAATTTCTGGAGGTTTGTCTTGTTTCTTTTTATAACAGTTTTCCAGTATCATTCAAGTAATTTAGGTACCAAGAGAGTCAGAATAATTGATTACAAATAATACTACACTGTAAGAAGTAGTAATAAACTCAAAATCTTACTTATTCCAAAAGGATTTAATTCACTCACAACCACACATTGGCAGCAACAGTATTTTCCAAAAATAACTTAGGGTTACAAAAAAAGTCAGAAAGAATCATTATCTTGAGAGAAAATAAAGAATCTCTCGGTCACGAAGAAAACATATTTGTTACGCAAATATTGCACTTGAATCATAAAAACATTTTTACCTAAGTAATGTATAACAGTAATAGAATTGCTATAAAAATAATTATAACATATAATGTAACAATGTATAACAATGAAACACTATTTTGACCTAAACAGATAGGATCAGATAATGAGCAACGATTTCAAATGAAGATAACCTGGAATCAACACCATTCTGTTAGTGATAGCTCCAGGACATCGAAGAGACTATCAGACCCACAAATGATAATTAGAATACCTTCATTCAACCATTTATGTTGTGATTATGAAGCATTTACATGCAAGAGGAACTTAGAGCTCCCATAGTCAAAGATAATTTGACTCTGCAGTAATCACTGTGTGCCTATCAAATGACCAGACACAATCCCAGCAATTTAAGTCTTAAATTATTGAATTAAACAGTCCAAGTGAAGACAAAAATAATGTGTGAGAATTTTAAAATAGATTACAACAGAAAAATTACCTAAAGTATTCAAGAAAATCCATTTTCAATTATTTTAAAGCAATATCTTATATTTACAGTCATAATCAGCAAAAACATTATCAGGTATGAAAGCCACAATTATTTATAACATAAAACTTCAATTTTACTCTACTTAAAGTAACAATTTATCTGAGGAAAGGTGCTTGTGGATCTGGGAATATAGGACCCAGTTATTAAACAGCGTAAGATTGAGTCATTGTGCCAAAGGGAAAAAATGAAAATTCCTTTTCACTGGCTCTCATTAAAGGTGAAAACATCTTACAATGCACAGCAAATAAAGTAATATTATAAAGTAGCACAGATGGGAAATAGATTTCACTTGTACCTTTCAGCAGGTATTGTGAAGTAAAAGAAAGCTTGTAGAAGTTAGCATATGGCCACATTTTCTTATCTGTAATTCTAAATTTCAATATCCTAGAAGTAATTTTTTTTCATAATCCCCTTGGTAAACCTAAATTTAGTAAGGCAACCTACAATCCTCTCATATTCCACTTAGTGTAGTTGTTTACATGTTCTGCTGAAGAAATATGGATGTGCTTCTGCCCATCTTAGGAATGCACTAATGCATTGTGTATCTTTCTAATTCTAAGAAGTTTTGAAATCTAAACCATATTCTGTCTCAAATGTTTTGGGAAGAAGTAGTAGATTTACATATGAATAGGTAACAAGGAGGTAAGTCCTGTAAAGAAGATGCTCTATTACCTTAAATCAAAAGAATATTCTATTTTGAGACAAAATTACAACTAAACTTACTTATTCTGCATTTATATATTTAATTGAGTATGTCTTTTTAAAGCAGCCAATTATTTCAACAGTGTTGCCATTTATGGCATTAGAACTTTTTTTGGTGGGGGGGAGTTAAAGGGGACAATTATGAGAACCGGAGTAATACTGATTTAACTGTTTTTAGTGGTGACTAGTTTTGGTCCTGAGAAAGTACATGTAAGTTGGGGAAACAGCTAAAAGATGACATTTTAATAAAAACTCAAAGTTATCAATTTAAATGGATAATGTTTTTGAAGTTAAACATTGTATAAATCACATAAGACTAATTTTAGCATGAATTACTGTTTCAGACACTTTAATATAAGAGTTATAGCAAAGCAAAAGGGTTTTTAACATATTTAATCACTGAGTATCAAAATCTTTCAATTAATCATGTCAAAGTCAGTCATTTTTTGCAAGCATTTATTTATGTATATTTAAAATTTCATTTTTCTAACTTGTAAGTAATAAGTTACATTTGCTAATACTGAGTATGGAGACACAACTAAGTGTTTTTTTATTACTTTTTATTTTGGAAATGACTATTTGCAAACCATCTTTCTCCATGTCAATCCTCATACAGAAAACATGAAATTACACTATTACTACTTTACCTTTTATACATTCATTATATAATGTTGTTATATAATATATGCAAATAAATGTGTGTGAACTAAACTAAGTCAATTTGGTTGTTCAGCAATTATCAGGTTAATTTGGAGAACATCTTCAGTCCTGATGATTACATGCAAGGAGGACCTGTGTGATTCCTCACCCACAACTCTACAACCCTACTACCAATTTTGTTAGAATAAAAAAAAGTTTTATCACAGGTTTTAAAAAACATATAAATATTTATTGATGAAGAGGCACAAAATTACTATAAAATCTGTTTTTTTTAAATTCTTATTCAAGTACAGTTTTCGGTTCCATATTCCCTGCCCTCCCCCTCAATGCTCCCCACCTCCCTGCCATTTCTGCCCCCCACCTTAATTATTGTCCATGTGTCCTATATACTTATTCATGTGAGTCCCTCCCCTTTTCCCCTATGATTCTCTCCCCTCTCCTCTCTGGATCCTGTCAGCCTGCTCCGTATTTGAGTGTCATTGGTCATATTTTGCTTACTTGTTTGTTTTGTTGTTTAGATTCCTGTTAAAGATGAGATCACATGGTATTTGTCTTTCACCGCCTGTCTTATTTTCCTCAACATAATGTTCTCCAGTTCCATCCATGATGTTGCAAAAGGTAGGAGCTCCTTCTTCCTTTCCACAGCATAGAATTCCATTGTGTAAATGTACCATAGCTTTTTGACCCAGTCATTTACTGATGGACATCTAGGTTGCCTCCAACTCTTGGCTATTGTGAATTGTGCTGCTATGGACATCGGGGTGCATAGGGTCTTTTGGATTGGTGTTTCAGGGTTCTTAGGATATACTCCTAAGAGTGGAATTGCTGGGTCAAAAGGCACGTTCATTTTTAGTTTTCTTAGAAAGTTCCATACTGTTTTCCATAGTGGTTGTACCAGTCTGCAATCCCATCAACAGTGAACTAGGGTCCCCTTTTCCCCACAACCTCTCCAGCACTTGTTGTTTGTTTCTTTGTTTATGATAGCCATTCTGACTGGTGTAAAGTGGTATCTCATTGTGGTTTTAATTTGCATCTCTCTGATAGCTAGCAATATCGAACATCTTTTCATGTGTCTCTGGATCCTCTGTATGTCCTCCTTGGAGGAATGTCTGTTCAAGTCCTTTGCCCATTTTTTAATTGGGTTGCTTCTCTTCTTTGAGTGGAGTACAGTGAGTTCTTTGTATATTTTGGAGATTAAACCTTTGTCTGAAGTATCATTGGCAAATATGTTTTATATTATATTTTACATTAGATTATTTAATACAAGGCATTCTTCTAGGTAACTAAGAAGAACGCTAAGCGGAAGTGACTTCTGTGCCTGTCAGAAAGAAAAGAATTGTAGTAAATGTACTCTGCATTTCAAATGAGGAGATGGAGCCACTGAGAAATTGAAATTATCCAAAAACATCTTTACAAATAAATCTCTGAAGAGTTTCTTTCCTCTTATAGCTTTTGTGTTTGACCCTTTGAAAATGTTATTGTTTTCAGAACAGCATTGTTTAAAGGGCAAGGGGGAGAGAGCTCTACATAAGATATAACTTATGTTAAAAATTGAAATTTCCAAATGATAAGAGAAAAAAAGACTTGGCTGAAATTCAAAGAAAGAACTCTAAAGCTTTGTTTATGCTTAAGCTCTGAAATGAGAAGCTATTTTTCATTTTGAATTGACTTAAGGCCAATGAGATTGAGTTCTTTATTTTCCCATTTCAGCATTAAATGTGAAATTGTGCATACATGCACTATAATTAAAATTAGTAACATTTGTTTCACAGAACAACTTTCTAGAGAGTAACTTTATAGGCTACTGTGATTAGCCTTTACTTCAAATATAGAATTAAACTTTGTAGTTTTTCTTTATTGTTTTTCTGTTGGAGGAAAATGTAACGGCATCTGTTATTTTCATGCAGCAACTGTGAAATCTTCAATGACCACCATAGTTAAAATTGTAAAAGCTATATACATTTTCCTAAGTTATACTTAACAATTTGTTGTAAGAGTATTAACACATACAACTCCATTCCTTTTTCTTGTACACAACAGCATGGTCAACTGGAATAGTAAGTTCTTCAAGAAATCTGTTTGGGGGCTCATCTTGTTTCATTCTGTGAAATTAAAAAGACACTTCATAGAGGATAAAAATAGCAACATACTTCTAGATAAAGATATTGGCAAAGCTACCATTAAAATACTGTGTTCCCTTAATGTTCAATTAAAAATGAGACACAAAGTAACAGAGTACATAAAATACATGCTTCTAAGAGAATTTATTATAATCTGTACTTTTATTTATTTTTAAGTAGTATGACATATATTTCAAGTTATTTAAATTCACCACAATTATGATCTGTACTTTTAGAAATATTAGCAAAGAGGCAAGTTTTGACAAAAATATATTACAGTGTATTAGGCAGGATTACATTTTTTTCTTCCAGATTGAGTTGGTGTAGTGTATTCTTGGTTATCAGAATACTCATATAGTTTGAAGATGTTGAAATAGTAAATATTCATGATGTGTGAAAAAAGCATGATTAATAACTATATGATCTTAATTACACAAAAATAGAAGCTTAATTGTGTAGATACACAGGGGACTTAGGACATGTCAGACTATAAACTGCTTGTTGTTATGAATGACTTTGGTCTTTTTTCTTGTGTTTTTTGGTTTCCTATTATATGTACCTGCTAACTTAAAAAAAATAAGTGTTATTTTAAAAGCAAAAAAAAAAGATACCAGTTCTCTGAGCCTATTTTTTACTTTATATAAAATGGAGAAATAAAACCTACCTCAAGGGCAAAATGACAGTGTTATGATGTGCTTAACATGGCATCCGGAATATCATAGTCATTAATATATTTACTTGCTGCCTCAAGTAAATATAGGATAGGATAAAGAGCTTGCATAGGATAAAGAACTTTGCCTATTTTTTATTATGAATTGAATAGTAATGTTCTTTTTGTTTCTATAGCTTGAAAAGCATTACAATAAAATCTGTCTTAATGATAATAATAAAACATTCCACTGATTTTTCAGTTTCCCCAAGGTTCAGTTACAAGTTTTCATTTTGTTAAACCTCTGCTCCACCACACTGCCCCTATGCCCTGCTCCAAATGATTCAATTAATCAATTCTTCCTGTTTTCCAGAAAGATGTAGCAGGACCAATGTGCCTCACAAAGATGCATCCCAGCACTACTTTAGCTTCATGTGGCAAGATTGAAAATGGCTGAGTATTATCTATATTGAAAATGAATTGAGGTGCTCCTTTGAGATAGAAAGCATCTATGGCTGTGCCTAATTATCGTATTAGCCTGTGTTGGAATATAGAGTAAGCAGTCAAGTGGTTAGTTAGTCATAGAATTCATCTGACCAGACCTTAAGCAGTAAGTGTTCCCTTTGCACTGGGAAACTACCATTGTGCTATGGTCACATAAAAGAACTATAATATGATCTCTGCCCACAGAGAGCTTATTGCTACATGGTCACCTGTCTCACAAACATGAAATAATTATATAACAAGCTGGTACTTAGCTTCACATGCTTTACATAAGTACTGCTGTTGTTTGGAGAAAAGATTGATCATCCAGTGACTGAGAAACTTGAAAAGTCTTTTTAAAATGCAGGCTGTTAATTCTTCCAATCCATGAACATGGTACACGTTTCCATTTGTTTGTGTCTTCCTTGATTTAAAAATAAAATAAAATAAAATGCAGGCTGACAGTGACCAGAGGGTAGAGGGGAGGGAATTTCAGGGGAAATAGGGGAGGGATTTAGAGGAACATATATAAAGGATACATGGACAACAACTGAGAAGGGTGGAAATGGGAGGGAGGGTGGGATGGGATGGGAGTAACAGATAGAAAACTGTACTTGAAAAATAATTAAAAAAATTTTAAGAAAATAAATAAATAAAATGCAGCACGGCTAGCATACTAAGTACTTCAAAAGGATAACAAAAGGTTATTTATTTCATAACACCTATGTAAACCTCTTCAATACTTTTGATCAACATATCAATGTTTTTCTATGAATTCAGGATGACTTATGCACATAATTTTTATCATCTCCATGATGTTGTGCAACTGTCATCACTATCTGTTTTCAGAACTTTTTCATCACTTGAAATGGAAATCTTATGCATACAAAACAGTCACCCTCCATTCCTTATCTATCAGGCCCCTAGAATCTACTAATTTACTTTCTGTCCCTATGTATTTATCATTTTGGATATTTCATATAAATGGAATCCCATAAAACATGGCCTCATGTATCTGCCTTCTTTCCTTTAGCATAATGTACATAAGCGTTGACATCAGCTTTACTCACAGTAGCCAAAGATGTACACAACTTAAATGTACATCAGCAGATGAATGGATAAAGAAAATGTGGAATATCTATACAATAGAATATTATTCACTCATAAAAGGTAACAATGTTCTGAAAAATGAACCTTGAAAACATTATGATCATAGAACCTTTTATATTATGTGTTTTTAAACTGGGATAGGAAAGAATCTGCATTCCTTTGAAAGCATCTCATTGGCTGCTGTATGGAGAATTAACTAGAGGGAGCAAGAGAAGTGGGGAGAACAGTTAGGAAGCGGTAGCAGTGTACCAAGTAACAAATTGTGTTTTTTAAAAAATATTTTATTTATTTATTTTTAGAGATAGGGGAAAGGAGGGAGAAGAAGAGGGAAAGAAATATCAATGTGTGGTTTCCTCTCCCATGCCCCCAACTGGGGGCCTGGCCCACAACCCAGGCATGTGCCCTGCCTGGGAATCAAATAAGCAACCCTTTGGTTTGCAGGCCAGCACTCAACCCACTGAGGCACACCAGCCAGGTCCAGGTAACAAATAGTGTTTGTTAGACTAAGAAGTTGACAATGGAGAGAGAGGGAAGTTGACACATTAGAAAAATGTTTAGAAATAGAATTATCAACACTTGTGCTTCTTGGATTTAGAGAGTGGAATGGAGAGAGAAATCAGTTCAGACACACAGGTGTGGAAAATAATTATGCTACTTATAAAAGACTACAAAACAATGGAAAAGACAAATTTCAGAGAGAAAGTCAGTAGCTAAGAATGTGAGGATGTGGATCAACAAGAACTATTATATAATGGAGGTAGAAGAGTAAAATTTAAATATCAACTTTGGAAAATTATTGGGCATCATGTTAAAAAATATGGACTTAAAATATACCCCAGCAATCCCACTTCTCAATATATACTCAGTAAAAGTAAATACATATATTTACCATAAATTATACATAAATATTTTATTACAAAATTTTATTCATAGTGTTTCTAACAGGAAGCTACCAAAATGCCCATTGACAGAAAACTGGATAGATTAATTGTGGTAACAGATTACACTTCTTGACTGACACAAACTGAGACTCTGTGCATCAAAAAAATTTATTCTATATTGCACAGCAAATAAATAATAGGTCTGACTTTAAAAGCCTCTCACTATAACAAAATATTTCATTTTATTTACTGCATATTCCTGAATGCTCTCTGCCATTTTTAGGCTTCCTGATGGCTTAAAGGTAGAAAACTCTAGCCAGATGGTTAGTCTTAGGCCTGTGTCTGAAACCTGATAGGAATCGAGACAGAGGCTTAAGATTTCTAGGAAATCATCACATTTGGAAGATCTCAATGACACCAACACATCACCATGACTTCCCCCATGGGACCTACACCATAAAATGGCAATGGAATTGTCATTATCAAATAAAAGAGCATTTCACACAGCATAACCTTCCTGATATATCAGAGTGATATATCAGTTGGTTTTTTATATACCTGATATAACAGTTGGTTTTTTATATACCATATAATTTTATTGGAGAACACTGGACTACTAGCACTGCATGAAGAATAAACTAATGGTCAATGGTTCAGCCAAGTTGGCTACAAACAGAATATGGAATTAGCCAGCATTTGCCTTTTTCCTTCCTCTGGTCTTTCCCAGGAATCCACCATGTTTTCTGTGGAGACATGTCCCCCTTTCTTTTAAGTCTGTCCAGCTTCCCATTGCTGTGCCTGCATTCTCACCAGATTAGTTTTCTTTATGTGTAATACTTTTATGAACCAGAGTAGAGTTTGTCTTTCTCATTAGATGTTGTGCTGAGGAGGTACATAGAAGATGTCATCTCAACCTGGGTCATTTTCATCAGCAGCAGAAGCTTTGTCTTGCTAGAACCAGGCTTCCCCTGCCCTCTCTTAACCAGGCTTCTGAGGTAAAAGCATGTTTTACACGTAAGACTTTCCAATAGTTTTGAGTGGTTAAAGAAATGGGAATATCCATCTGTTCTTTTTTCTCTTCGCAATATTTTTATTTACCATTTCACTTTGGAGATGATACAGTGTGTTAGTTTGTTAGGGATGTCATAATAAATTACTACAGATTGAAGGCTTAAAGCAGCATAAATGTATTTGCTCACAATTCTGGAGAATAGAAATCTGAAATCAAGTGTTGGCAGGGCGGCACTCCCTCCCAAGGCTCTAGGTGAGCATCTTTTCCACCTCTTTCTGCTGGTGGCTGTTTGCAGTCCTTACCATTTCTTAGCTGTACTGTAACATCACTTCAATCTCTGCTCGTCATTACATTGCCATCTTCTCTTCTTTCCGTGCATACTCCTCTATTGTAAGAACATTTGTCATTTTTCTAGAGCTCACCCAGGAATCCAATATAAGACATCTCTAGTTTTTTTTTTAATTTAAAATAAAATAATCTACCATTCAGAATTTCCAGGGATTTGGACAGAGGCATATCTTTTTAGGGGCTTTCAACCTGCTTGGTAAGATCAAGATAGGCACATGATGGAGTATAATGCAAACTCTTCCCACCAGTCTCTGGTTTTGGTAGTCCTGGTTATTTTTTCTGGGCTTAAACAGAGTGCAGTCTTACGAGCCTAAGTCCCTATTTATCTATGACAAAACTGAATTCTGAAACATGCTGGTTTCTTCCAAGATTCTGACTTGTATAAAAACATATATATTCAAGTAGGTTTATTTAAAAGTTTTTTTCAAAATTTAAAATTCTTTAGAGAAATACAGAGTACTAACAATAAATAACTATTTTCGTTGTGCTAGATTTCTTTTCTAGATATTTTGCCTGGTAATCAACACTCATAATGGATGATTAGATCCCAGGCTTCATGTAGATATGTAGTCAATATTATTTATCTGATGCAGGAAAGAAATCTACAACTAGTCCAATGACAGAAGTAGAAAATGTATAAATATAAAGATTGTGGGATCCTGACTGCAACTATTTTACATTGTAACCCTTGGTGTCCACTTACCCCAATGATTTATAAATATTTATATAGCTCATTTCTTCTTTTTATTCCATAGAAAGTTTTGTGACTCCTTGGAATATTTATTTATTTCTATTTCTGTGAAAAGTTTGACATGATAAGAACACTATGATTGATAATTTCAGACCATTGATAATGATTACTAAATTATTATAAAGTTACTTTAATTTCTTTCTGAAAGCAAATGACTACTGAGAACAGCTCCACATAGTTAATTAATTGTAGTAATTGCATCATATGTTCCTTGATGATGGGTGTTTACAAAATTGCTGAGAGACATGTTTCTATGTGTCAGGGTACATTTGCACTTTCAATTTGTATTCTTCCATATTCCACCAGATAAATAATTTTCGTCCTGGAGAGACAAACTGATATAGGATATGACATCCTCTGAGTCCCCTGATAGTCCAATCAAAGCCTGTCATGCAAATAGATTAGTGGTCCATAATTTTCTGTGCATTGAAATATTTGTCATAAGAATAAACATACTTTCTCTCCCTGTACTTCATGCTCTCATTATAGTCCTTGTCAAAGGAAGTGATTATATCTATTATTATTTTTTGGAATAATGTTCCATTTGTAGTATAATCTCTACCATTAGAGGGATAAAGAAAATACACCACAATAGTATGTGTAGATACACTTCCCTGAAAAAATTGTTCTTGTGACAGAATATAAAAGAGCACATAATAATACAAAAATAGTCCTGTCATCTTCGTACATGTTAGAGTACATTTTTTAAGTCAGCCCACTGTCATAATTACATTGTGTTTTAGTTTTTCTTTAGAACTCTGCTTTATTTTCCTTTAGAGTCTTTAGATTTAGACAGGCATCAGCTGTCACATGCTACAACTCTTCCATGAATGACATTGCGGGGAGGGGACAGATGGAGGATAATCTGTATTTTAATGACTCCAGGAAGCCTCAATTCTTTCATGACAATGTGTAGAAGGGAAAAATTTTGCCTTTTGCTTCCTTTGTTCCTTTTATCACCTTACGAATAGCAGGTATTGCTAATATTGACTCAGAGAACAAACCTATTTAAGTAAAAGAGAATTGGAGTTAGGCCTTACTTAGGTTTCCTGTTAAATCCATATTGTATACTTTTAGCCATTTGGTTTTATGTTACAATCCTGGCTGGTGGTATTGTCTTAGGAAAATAATTCTTATGCCTCCAAATTAAAATAAGATCCACATGTACCTGTTTCTGGTAATATAAAAACAAGATGGCAACTATTTTATACTTTTTTTTCTCAATAAATGTGTATGTCTCTGTTATTATGACAATTTAAATTATTTAATATTTTAAAATATCAAAATGTTATTTAAATATTATTAAATGGTTTTAATTTTCTACAAAAGTCCTGACATCCACTTATTTTACTCATATAGCACCAATCCAGCTAATTAAAATGTTAAATGTTTATTCTAAATTTCATTCCAAATTTGTAACTATATTTTAAGTCCTCAGGGTGGGAGCTATGCCTTCTCTCTTTATGTGTTTCTTTAGCATCTCACAGTGATGGGTTCCACACCTATAAACTGGCTGCCAGTGAAGGCAGTATCTGTTATAACAGACAATCCTTTCAGCAGGATTTGGCATTTCTCCACATGCTTTACTTAAAAAAATTATTAGACTATACTATAAGATTTACTGTAAGTGATATGCAGAGTATGCATCCAAATCACCATAAACTTCAGGAGTCCTTCACGCTTTCCACAAAGCCCTGCTCACTCCTATCAACCACAGACAATCACCTCTCCATCAACTCTCTCTGCCTCCAGCTCCCTGAGCATGGCTCAATCTTCTACCTTTCTCTTTCTTTTCTTATTGACTGAGATGGTTTCCCCCTTCTGTCCTAAATGCTTGCAGTTTTCTGTCCTTCAACAAGGTTATAAAAGCCAGTTTCTTTACAAAGAAACTTACTGACCAATTGCTTGCTAGATAACATTTTCTCCATGCATAACAAATACCTATGGGGCATTTTTATAAAGAGGGAAGACCATGATGTTTCAACATGTACTAAAACTTGAAGTTTCATGAAAGTTCTGGTTTTATTACTTATTTGTAAAATATTTAGTAAATTATTGATCTTCTCCAAATATTCAGTGTCCTCATTTAAAAATTTGATAGTATTATACATGCCTTATTATGTTTGTTGTACAATCTAATGATGCTACTTAGAATGCACTAGAAATATATTTTATGTTGTGTGAAACAAAACCACAACATTTCAGGAAGGAAGGTGTGGAATGCATAGCATCCAGCAGCTGTGTGACTGTACAATCCATGTACTTTAACCCAGTAAATTTATAATATATACATGAGCAAAACCTAAAATCTTGTCAAAGAACTGTCTTGTATTTAACAGGGAAAAGAGGGACCTTGGAACACTGAGAAAAAAGAGACCTCGCTATACTTAACAACAGAGAGGAAGGCAAACCTTGCAGACACAAATACAAAACAAAGACTACTTCAAAAAGAAATTGATACCATGCATTTAAACTAAAACTTATTACTATGAGAGATTTAGGATTTGTAAAGGAGTTTTAGGATTTATTCATGCAGATGAGTACAGCACTAAAGTTATATAATGGGGCTGTAGTGTTTGTTTTGGGTGATAAATGTTAAGTACCACTTTGTTACTTGAAATTTTAAGTTTTCAACATGACAAAATTCTATTTATTGTGGGAAATGATTTCTTCTCCATTGCCACAGAGTCAACTCCCAATAAATAGAATTCTCCTTCAGCATTGAATGTTAATTTGTGTAACAAATGGTTGCTTTGTCCAAGTACTTAATTGATTTGACACCATGTTTCCAATTTTTATAAAGCCCTTTATACTCTGTTCCAAAAAATATCCTTATTATTAAAAGAGAAAAATAAAGATGGCTAATTTTTATTCCAGAAATACACAGTCACATCTGTCAAATAAAAATGGGAAAACAATAAGCTCCTTATTAAAATGAAATTTTTGACATCAAATAGACATCTTTGCACATGTTATTTTCATTCTTAGACTACAAGGTAGGAGATAAGAGAAACTCAAAAGAGTGCCTCATGATTTCAGGGAGAGAATTGAGATCATAGTAAGGAGATACTGGTTAAAAGAAAGTGTGTTAAACAAACAATTAGCTTTAGATGTTGTCAGCTTTCTGGCTGTGATGGAATTGAATGTGTTTGTTTGTTTGTTTGTTTGTTTTCTTTGAGCCTAGTTTTCTTCAGGGAAAAAATAAAATATTGTCACTCATAATGCCACCTACATTTAATGCTATAAACTACTTATATTTGACTATATGGTGACATGTGTGGGGATGTCAGCTTGAGTATATGGAAACTCTTTTCCTTATTATATTTCAAAGGGTCTATTTTAAGTATTGGTCACCATATAGCAATCAAATGTGAAGACTTCTTATTCTATCAGTAATGGGAAAGGTGAAAATGTCCAGGAGTTAGCATGTGAAATCAGACCTAGCTAAAAGTATTGCCTTATATATTTTTCTTAACCTTATGATTAAATCATATATATATGATATTATATATATATTATATATAATAAATCATAGCTTTTAATACATACAGGGTTCAGCAAAAGTAATGCCTACTTGAGTGTGGTTGGTAGGGTAATAATATGGGTATAATATTTATAGTGTTAATTTGAACATTTCACCTAAAATGTCATACAGGGTGCCTGAGGATGATATTATTATGTCACAGAATTACAAGCTTTTGATTTTGTAATAAAAAGGGTCATTATTTGTGCCAAATCCTGTATATAATATACATATATAACATATCTATGTTATACATGGTATTTTATTCATAATTTCTTTAAACCATTGATGCATAACTTAGTATCATTTTACAATTAGTAAAAGTGAGTTTCAAAGAGATTAAGAAGTGTGGCCAGTGGTATAGATGAAAGAAACAATACAAATAGGTCAGGCTCACTTCAACTATAGCTCAGTTGTCTCATATCACTGAAGAAAATGGTCCACAAGGAGGTACTGTGGCCCTTATTTGGGAGTTACAGTTTTGTGTTATTATTTTTTATAAATTTTACCTTGTTGAGTCTTATTTATTTTGATAACTCAAGCTCATGCATTCACATACATTATATCAATCTGCAGGTGATTATATGCTATTTTGAAACCTGTGTCTTATTTTTAGGGCCTGCTTGGTAACCTATCAGTTATTACTTGTAGCTGTGCTTGCTGTTTGTCCTCTTAATTCTAATTTTACTTTCTAAACTTCTCTGTGCTTGGGAACTGAATAAGATAGAAGAGAGAATCAAAGTCTAAGGATGGCATAATATCTACATCAGCATAAGTAGTACCAGTCATACTTAATGTGCCTGACAACTATTAGTTAACTAAGACTATTAGAGCCCATTAAGGCTACTGGTGTCTAATTTTGTAAACACAAAATACTTGCTTCCTAATAAATTTATGCCCTTAACCTTTTGTCCTTTATGCCTTTACTCCTATTTTCACAACATTGAGATCACCCAATTAAAGAGAAATTCAAGCGTCTCACTATGTCTGGGTTTGAACTTAGACTTTGTTCTTAGTCTGATTTTTAAATAGCTTATCAAAGTATAATTGATATATAAGGAACTGCACATACTTAATGCATACAATTTGATTAATTTGGATCTCTGAAAACACTTGGAATACTGTCACCACATATCTAATACTTCCTAAAATGTTGATGGCATCCTTCTGTGCATGCGTGTGTGCGTGTGTGTGTGTGAGGGGGAGACCAAAATATTCTACTAAGCCATGTTTTCTTTTGTCCAATGGGATCCAGTCTCATCTCATCCTTTGAACCCAACAAAGCTTGATTTCAAAGCCTTGGCAAAGCTTTTATAAAAATTCTGGCTTGCTACTTTTTAAATCTATTCTATTCTTTTTTTCTTTAATTATTTTTCAAGTACAGTTTTCTGTCTATTACTCCCATCCTATCCCAACCCCCGTGCTCCCCCCTCCTTCCCATTTCCACCCTTCTCAGTTGTTGTCCATGTATCCTCTATATATGTTCCTCTAAATCCCTCCCCTATTTCCCCTGAGATTCCCTCCCTTCTCCCCTCTGGTCACTGTCAGCCTGTTCTCTATTTCAGTGTCTTTGGTTATATTTTGTTTGCTTGTTTGTTTTGTTGTTTAGGTTCCTGTTAAAGGTGAGATCATATGGTATTTGTCCTTCAACACCTGGCTTATTTCACTCAGCATAATGCTTTCCAGTTCCATCCATGCTGTTGCAAAAGGTAGGAGCTCCTTCTTTCTTTCTGCTGCATAGAATTCCATTGTGTACATGTACCATAGTTTTTTGATCCATTCATTTACTGACAGGCACCTAGGTTGCTTCCAACTCTTAGCTATTGTAAATTGTGCTGCTATGAACATTGGAGTGCATATGTTCTTTGAGATTGGTGTTTTAGGGTTCTTAGGATACAATCCTAGCAGTGGAATTGCTGAGTCAAAAGGCAGGTCCAATTTTAGCTCCTGAGAAAATTCCATACTGTTTTCCATAATGGTTATACCAGTCTGCAATCCCACCAACAGTGGACCAGAGTCCCCTTTTCCCCACACCCTCTCCAACATTTGTTTTTTATTTGCTTTGTTTATGATAGCCATTCTCACCGGTGTAAAGTGATATCTCATTGTGGTTTTAATTTGCATCTCTCAGATAGCAAGCGATATTGAGCATCTCTTCATGTGTCTCTGGATCCTCTGTATGGCCTCCTTGGAGAAGTGTCTGTTCAAGTCCTTTGCCCATTTTTTAATTGGGTTAATTGTCTTCTTAGAGTGAAGTCCTGTGAGTTCTTTGTATATTTTGGAGATTAAATCTTTGTCTGAGGTATCATTGGCAAATATGTTTTCCCATACATATTTGTCTTTTTATTTTAATGCTGTTTTCTTCAGCCGTGCAGAAGCTTTTAATTTTGATGAGATCCCATTTGTTTATTCTTTCCTTTATGTCCCTTGCTCTAGGGGACATATCAGTAAAAATGTTGCTGCGTGAAATATCTGATAGTTTCCTGCCAATGTTCTCCTCTAGGACTTTAATGGTTTCATGGCTTATATTTTAAGTCTTTTATCCACCTTGAATTTATTTTGGTGTATGATGTAAGTTGGTGCTCAAGTTTCTTTTTTTTTTACATGTAGCTGTCCAGTTCTCCCAACACCATTTGTTGAATAGGCTATCTTTACCCCATTTTATGTTACTGCCCCCTTTGTCGAATATTAATTGACTGTAGAGAGTTGGGTTTATTTCTGGGTTCTCTATTCTGTTCCATTGGTCTATGTGACTGTTTTTATGCCAGTACCAGGCTGTTTTGATTACAGTGGCCTTGTAATACAGTTTGATATCAGGTATTGTGATCCCTCCTACTTTGTTCTTCTTTCTCAACATTGCAGCTGCTATTTTGGGTCGTTTATGGTTCTATATAAGTTTTTGAAGTGTTTGTTCTATGTCTGTGAAATATGCCATTAGTACTTTAATAGGTATTGCATTGAATCTGTAAATTGCTTTAGATAGTATGGACATTTTGATGATGTTAATTCTTCCAATCCATGAGGATGGTATATGTTTCCATTTGTTTGTGTCTTCCTTGATTTCTCTCTTCAGTATTGTGTAGTTTTCTGCATGCAGGTCTTTTACCTCCTTGGTTAGATTTATTCCCAGATATTTTCTTTTTCTTTTTGCTATATCGAATGGGATTTTTTTTCTTGATTTCTGCTTCTGCTGATTCATTGTTAGTATACAAAAATGCCTTTGATTTCTGGATATTGACTTTGTATCCCGCTGTTTTGCCAAATTCATTTATTTATTTGGTCAAGCAGTTTTTTGGTAGAGTCTATAGGATTTTCCATGTACACTATCATGTCATCTGCAAACAGTGACAGTTTTGTTTCCTCCTTTCCAATTTGAATACCTTTTATTTCCTTTACTTGCTTGATTGCTGAGGCTAAAACTTCCAATGCTATATAAATAGAAGTGGTCAAAGTAGACAACCTTGTCTTGTTCCTGATCTTAGTGGAAAAGATTTTATTTTTTTCCCATTGTTAATCTACTCTATTCTTATCTATTCTGTCATCAGTTCAGCTGGTCCAGACCATCATATTTGAAAAAACAGAGGTAGAGTCTCTCTTGAATCTACCCCACAAATTCAGATCAACAAGGGTTATTTTAGAGCATGTTTTTATAATACTAATCCCTAAGACCAGGAAACAATAAAACTTCCAAAAATTCCTCAAGTACTTGTAATTACTTTTATTTTCTTTTTAACTTTTGTGTGTGCTTAAAGAAGGTCACAAATAAAGTCTTCAACTACTTTTAATATTTTCAAAGATATTTATTTTTTCTCTTTTAATTGCATATTTGTGGAGTCAAATAGAATTCACACTGATAGGCAGTTTTAATTTCTCTTAGTGCCTAGAAGTAATGAAAGGACTGATAACTCTAATGTGTGAATCTCATAGCTCATGGTAGTGGAAAGTGAAAAAATAACTCATGAACTCAAATCTATTGACTTGGTGTTAAATTAAATATTAGCAAAATTTGCAACTTTCATTATCAATCTTCCTTTTTACATTCAGTGATTTCTGTACATTTTATTTAATTTTTTATTGTTGTTCAATGACACTTGTCCCCATCCCTCCCCATTACTCTCTCTTTCCCTGACCACTCCCATCTCCCATGTTCAATCCTTCCCTCCCACCTCCATCTTTTTCCATGGGTCCTTTGTACATGTTACTTGGCTTGACTCTGCCTCTTGTTTTCCCCGTTATCCTCTCATCCCTCTTTTCTGGTCACTGTCAGTTTGTGTATATTTCCTTTAAAACTTTCAGAGTTAATTAAAAGTGTCTTATTTATTTATTACTTTGTTCAGCAATTCTTTTTTGAGCTTCTATTTTTGCCATACTCTGTCCTACCCACAGAGAGGTAGAAATGAAAGACATAGCCACTGTTTTTAAAGAGCTGTTAGTGTAGCACATTAGGGAGAAGTTAAGCAGTTATTGTAAGACAGTGCCATCTATCTCCTATAAAAGAGTAATTTGCACTGTGCTGTGGAAGGAAGAAGAGTGGTCACTCACCGGAAGGAAGGGGATAGATCAGAAGAAGACAGAGAGGTTTTTATGACTGGGAGCTAACAAGCTGTACTTGGGCAGTGAAAGACGAAGGACATGCTCAAAGGCATCACTGAGTTTATACTATTAATTATTACTTATTTAATATCCATCCTTCAACAAAAGACTTGAAGTGATAGAGTTGGACTGACCTTCAATCACTGAGAGCTCTCATTTTTTGAGAAATAAAATGCAACAGATCCTTATATAATGGGAAGATAAAATTTAATGTAGCCATTAAAATAGAACTTTCCTAATGAAAAAGGTCTCTGAAAAGCCAGCAAATTATTACTAAAATGGCTTCGGGACAATATTACTATCTAGATATGAGACAAACTTATCTCCAGTAGATAAGGTTTGGCGTTGTATTATAAACCTTTATTGTTAACAGAACTCATGTTCTATTGGTGGGGTCTTTAAATAATTTATTAAGAGATTAAGTAACTCAAAAGACATACATAAGTCTACCAGGAGGAAGACATTTAAAATATAGAACATGTGGGCACAAAGAGAGCGTTATGACTGTTCTAGAGAAGGTAATTTTGCTTATGGTTTTTTTAGACCATGGGGAATTTTTATGTTCTAAATTATTTTCCTAATATACAAACTTAGGTATTTTATTTTTGTGCCCTCACAACCTTTGATGAGAAGCTGTTTCTTTGACCAATCCTGTGTAGTCATAAAGCAAATTCATATTTGCATTTTAAAGAGGCTCTTGGTTATACACATTACTTTATCTTATTTGTGGGGAAAATATCTATTGTAAGGTCAATCAAAGGAAAAGTTTGTAAAATTTGTAGCATTCTAAATATGCTAAAAAACATGTAAAACTGTCCCACATGCAGTAAGGGTGGTTATGTGAAGTACAGGTTAACAGTTAACAGCCAGGAGGTAAACAGACACTAAGAGGACAAGTTGATAAATATATATATATATATATATATATATATATATATATATATATATATATAACCGTGCTAAAGACACCATAAAATGATATTCCCCTCATTTACTCATTGAACAATTTATTGCCTTCTCTGTGCAAGGCAATGTTCTAGGTGTGTAAAATACATCTATAATAAACCTGTAAAGATCCCTGTCCTTGTGGAACTTACATTCCAGTGAGAGTAGACAGTACTTAGAAATACCTACTATTCAGTCTAAACACAGCAGTAGTGATTAAGAATGATAAGTACAGCTATACTACTAATTTGCTTTGTACTTCCATCTATCATGCATCAGTAATACACCTATACAACACATGCCAAATGCTGAGAGGGATGTAATGAGACACGGTTTGCATAAAGAATACTGATTATCCTGTATGTAAGAGATGCCAAAGATGTCTATATGTTCAAAATTTTTGGCTTGATTAGAATGACTATTTTCTTGGACGGCTGGTTTTTGAAATAAAGCAAAGGTTGTTTCTTTCCCACTGTTTGGAAACCACTGATGTATGATACAACTCTTCCACATGCTGTTTCCTGTTGGGCAGGCTTACATATATCATTTAACATATGTGAAAATATGTGTGTAGGATAATATCCAGGAATCTATTTGAATTGTTGGATCAAAAGATGCTTTCAGTTTATAAATCTGTCAATTTTTTTGGGGGGGGTTGTAAAATTATATTTCCAGTGGCAGTATTCCCACAACCTCAACAACATAGTGTTACCAGCCTTATGTGTTTTGGCAAAGTGGATGAAAGTATTTCCTTATTAAATTGAGGTTGAAGATGATGTCATGTTTAAAAGGGCATTTACATGTTCATTTTTTAGATTTGCTTATTTTTACCCTTTGTTCACCTTTTTCTTACTTGTTTCTGGAACCCCTTAATCCTATGTGATATACTAAATTGAAAATATGTTTTTCTTAGTTTTCATGGTTTTGGACTTAGGTTATGGTGTTCTGCCAAAGATAATTTTTTTTATCTTTAGAGGGGAAGAGAAGGAGAGAGGGAAAGAAATATCAAAGTATGGTTGCCTATCTTGTGTCCCCTGCCAGGAACTGGCCTGCAACCCAGGCATGTGCCCTGGCTGGGAATTGAACCACAATCCTTTGGTTCACAGGACCACGCTCAATCCACTGAACTACACCAGCCAGGGGCAAGCATAAAATATTTTTTATGTTGTTGAATTTATCATTTAAAAAAACTTTATAGCAGTTGTAAACATTTTAGCCTCCAAGAGGCTATAAATTAGTTTCTGTTTTCTTCTTTTATTTTTATGATTTTATCTTATTTGTTGCATATAAATAAGGGATGAACTTGGAATTAATTGTGATATCCAGTGCAAAGAAGATCCACCTTCAGATTATTCCAAATGGCCCCCAGTGTCTTCAATTCCACCTACATATCCACTGGCTTGAGATCACATATAAATATATTAATTTTCTATATACATTTGGCTTATTTTTGAACTTCCAATTTTACTTATTGATATGTCAAGCTAAATCCTATTTTATTATATTAATGTCAGTGATGCAGAGTTATAATTATGTAGCTAAGGTTTAATATTGATTAAGGTTGATTATAGCTTATTTTTTCCTGTAATTTCCTGGGTATTAATATATCTTTTTTTACAGCTGTGTGTGAAACACAGAGTTTATTTATTTTTTATTGTTCAATTACAGTTGTCTTCATTTTCCCCTCATTACCCCAATACAGGCCTACTTCCCACATTCAATATTCCCCCTCTCTGATGGCCTTGTTCATGGGCCTTTTATACATGTTCCTTAATGACCCTTCCCTTCTTTCCCTCATTACCACCTACCCCACACCCGTCTGGTTACAGTTAGTTTCTTCTTTATTTCCATGTATTTGGTTATATTTTGATGATCAGTTTCCACTTATAGGTGAGATCATGTGGTATTTGTCTTTCACCACCCAGCTTATTTCACTTAGCATAATGCTCTCTAGATCTATCAATGCTGTCGGGAAAGGTAGTAGCTTCTTCTTTCTTTCTGGTGCATAGTATTCTGTTGTGTAAATGTACAACAGTTTTTTGATCCACTCATTTACTGAAGAGCACTGAGGTTGCTTCCAGCACTTGGCTATTATAAATTGTGCTGTTATGAACATTAGGGTGCATGGGTTGTTTGGAATTAATGTCTCAGAATTTTTAGGGTATAATCTCAGCAGTGGAATCACTGGATCAAAGGGCAGTTCCATTTTTAGTTTTCTAAGGAAATTGCATACTGTTTTCCACAGTGACTGCACCAGTCTGCATTCCAACCAACAGTGCACTAGGATTTCCTTTTCTCCACATCCTCTCCAACACTTGATGCTTGTTGATTTGTTTGTGATGTCCATTCTGAGTGGTGAAGTGGTATCTCTTTGTGATTTTAATTTGCATCTCTCTGTTGACTAGTGATGCTGAACATCCTTTCATATGGCTCTGGGCTCTCAGAGACATATGAAACTTCTTCTTGGAGAAGTGTCTGATTAGGTCCTTTTTCTATTTTTTAAATTGGCTTGTTTGTCTTCCCGGTGTGGAGTTATGTGAGCTCTTTATGTATTTTAGAGATCAAACCCTAGTCTAAGGCATCATGGGCAAATATGTCCTTCCATACAGTTGGTTCCTTTTTCATTTTGCTGATATTTTCTTTATCCATGAAGAAGCTTTTTAATTTGATGAGGTCCCATTTGTTTATTCTTTCCTTTACGCCCTTTGCTTGAGGGGATATATTGGTGAAAATATTGCTGCTTGGAATATTGGAGATTTTCCTGCTTATGTTTTCCTCTAGGATTTTTATAATGTCACAACTTATATTTAAGTCTTTTATTCATGTTAAGTTTGTTTTTGTGCATTGTATAAGTTGGCGGTTGGGTTTCATTTTTTTTGCATGTATTTGGCCAGGTCTCCCAACACCAATTTTTGAAGATGCTCTTGTTATTCCATTTTATGCTCTATTGTCAAATAGTAACTGAGAATAGAGACATGGGTTTATTTCTGGGCTCTTGATACTGTTCCATTGATCTATGTGTCTGTTCTTATGCTAGTACCAGACTGTTTTGGTTAAAGTGGCCCTGTAATATAGTTCAAGATCAGGTATTGTGATCCTCCTACTTTGTTCCTCTTTCCCAAAATTGCTGAGACTACCTGGGGTTGTTTACACTTCCATATACATTTTTGAAATGTTTGTTCTATATCTATGAAATATGTCATTGTCATTTTAAAAGGGATTGCATTGAATTGCTTTGGGTAGTATGGAAATTTGTATTATGTTATTTCTCTCATCCATTAACATGGTATATGTTTCCATTTATTTGTGTCTTCCTTAAGTTCTTTCTTCAGTGTTCTGTAGTTTTTTTAGTACAGGTCCTTTACCTCCTTGATTAGGTTTTCCTAGGTAATTCATTTTTCTTTTTGCTATAAGTAAATGGGATTTTTTCCCAGTAACATTCTTTAACCTCTTAAGGACATTTTAGAATTGATTTTTCTACACACTTGTGTGAAAGAAGTAAAAGTATTATTTATCAGAATCAAGAATCTGATATACAGCAGTAGGTGTATTTTGATTACTACAGAATCACTTCCCATTTCACTGTTTGATTAATACAAGATGGTTGTGATTTACCCCATGCTTTTTCATGCTATTATGACTGCATAGACTGCATTCTCCAAACCCCCTTTGCACTAACCATCATCCACTCATCCTTTAGGATTCAGTTTAAGCATGTATATAACAATATGCTTAAAAACAGAGCTAGGCTGAGGCTGAAATTTTCAAAAAATATACAAAATAACAAACTTTCTATTTGATGATTTTCTTTATCATAAACTATAAAATATTTTGTTTGATTGCTACTTATGCAGACTGAGCATTGTATATTTACTATGCCCATGTTATTTTTACAAAAATATTAAAAGATACAAGTATCATTTAATATTTTTGTCTTAGTGTGATTGGTATATAAAAAAACTAAGGCCCCTATAACTGTACATGCACCTCTGAAAATTAACACTATAGAGACTTAATGTTTAATTTAAAAAAACCTCTATAGCTTAGCTTATCTAAATAAAATTTATGCTGAGTGTAATAATTTAGTCCAGCATAGTACTCTACAGTTCTTTCATGGACTACCTATTTTCAGCTCTCTGCTTGAATAGTTCAGGTGAAGAGCAGTAACTTTTCAAAGAAGAGCTCTTTGAAGTAGTTTTGTTTTTTTTTAAGATTTTATTTAGTTATTTATTTTTAGAGGGGAAGGAGAGAGGGAGAGAAACATCAATGTATGGTTGCCTTTTGTGCATCCCCTGCTGGTAGTTAGCCTGCAAGGAACTGGTTTGCAACCCAGGCATGTGCCCTGACTGGGAATCGAACCGCGATCATCTGGTTCGCAGGCCCGCGCTCAATCCACTGAGCTATGCCAGCCAGGGCTCTTTGAAGTAGTTTTAATTGTATAAAAAGTTTTGCTGTATAAAGACAAACAAGTAAGCAAAATATGACCAAAGACACTGAAATACGGAACAGGCTGACAGGGACAAGAGGGAAGAGTGGAGAGAATCACAGGGGAAAAGAGGAAGGACTCATATGAACAAGTATAAAGGACAAATGGACAATAACTAAGGTGGGGGGTGGAAATGGGAGGGAGGTGGGGAGAACTGGTGCCGTGGCAGGGCTGGGAATATAAGACAGAAAACTGTACTTGAACAAGAATTAAATGTAAAAAAAAGGAAAAAAAAGTTTTGTTATATAAAGCCAATGTCTGCTTTCCTGTCACTTGTCCAGATTTTCTCCGAAAGAGCTAATGCCTATCTGTTCATTTAGCACTTAGCAATTGATCTTTGTTTTATTACAAACATAAGACCAGTTACTCGGGGATAAAAAATAAATACATAAATGAGATTGAGTTCATACTCTAAAGGTTACAGTCTTGTGACAACTTCTCAGATGTTTGAAAATAATTACCAGCCTATGGTCAATATTATTATGCCCTCATATTAGGTAATTTTTTAAAGTATAAAAATCTAAACATACACTAGATGACAATTGTAGCAGATAATCTCCTACTCAGGAAATTTTGTTGAATCAATGTTGTTTTCAGTATGTATATAGAGTTTTACATATATTTACTTTATGAAAATTTGGCACAGTTTAAAATTTCTAAAAGTTACTAACAGTCGAAGATATATTAAAGTAAATATATCAAATGTATATTTAACAATTACATGAAAATTATCTGATACTTTCAATTATTTAGAGACCAAATTTGTTCTCACTATAGGTAATGCAAAGGTTTCAAAACCACTATATGTATGGATATATATATCTCAAAACCATTATATAATAATCTCATCATATATATATATATATATATATATATATATATATATATAATGGAATTTATGGTATGGACGAGAAGAAAATAGTTGCTCTGCATTCTGTACCAATCAGATTACATTTTCTGTATATTATTCACTTCTCGAATCCATGTTATAGGTGCTCCTGAAAGCTCAAAAACAGGAGACAACTGTGCTTGAACAATAAAAAAGAGAAAAAAAAAAGAAAAAAATGTGCTTTGAAGAACATCAGTGGATTCATGCTAGGAGAGGGTTGAAACTACCCACTCTATCAGGAAAATAAAGGGTCTTAATGACCTTCATGAAGTGGTGGAGTTAATAAGCTGAACCCTATCAAATTAGATGAAAGTGTAGATAAGAGAAACGTTAGTGACTCTGAAGTGGAGAAGGGAATAGTGTGAAATCTGGAGAAAAATATGGGTTAGACTTTTCTGTGAATAGTTTTCCTTTTAATACAGTTTTTTTCTGGATCATTTTGTGTAATCTATGTAGTAGTAAATCATGTTAATATGTTTTTAAAAGTTTAGAAACAATAAAAATAATGAGATTATGAGGCTTTTAGATCCTTCCAAAACAACCATTAAAGCAAGTGAAAGAGTGTGAAGGACTAATGTAACTTTTCACATTATGGAGTGGCTGTCACCTAGAGTAGAAAATAAGTATTATTTTTTATAGTTCTAAATGCCAAAACTAAAACCAGTGTCTGATTGTCACTGGGTAACACATTTCAGTTCACAATAGCAAGAGTCTTCTTTATTGAATCCTTCCTAATATAGAAAAGACTATCTCATGGAAAACAAAAGTATCATAGCAAAGAATGACTGAATATTTAGTTAGTGTCTATAGAAGAAATTCTCATTCCATGTATGTAGTTTTTAAGGGAGACAGGTAGGGAAGACATAAATGGAAGGAGATAATGAGATTATATTTGAATTTTATACATAGTGATTCTATAAAGTAAGAGAAATTATGAACCCCAATGTTCATAGCAGCACAATTCACAATAGTCAAGTGGTTGAAGCAACATAAGGGCCCCTCAGTAAATTAATGGATAAAAAAACTGTTGCATAATGGAATACTATGCAGCAAAAAGAAAGACAGAGCTACTATCCTTTGCAACAGCATGGATGGAACTGGGGACCATTATGGTAAGTGAAATAGGCCAGGTGGTAAAGACAAATACCATATGATCTCACCTATAAGTGAAACCTAACCAACAAGCAAACAAAATATAACCAGAGATATTGATATAAAGAACAGATTGACAGTAACCAGAGGGCAGGGCAGAGGGCGATAACAGGGGAAAGAAAGGGAAGGTTCGTGGGAGCTTCATCCAGCAAATCTTCCCTGGCCATTGAAGATGAAAATATTTTACCAGACATGATCTGCTTGGGAAAGAAGGCTGACCAGTCTCTCAGAGGAGAAAGGTGTTTCACTTCTCTTTCAATTGGCTTTTATTGAGTTTGGTTTCCTTAGGGATGCATATCAAAAAAGGAGGTATGCTTTACAGATAACATTTCTGATATCATGGGGGTACTTTTGAATCAGGGTCTGGTAGACAGGGTGATGCCAATTGGCAGTAAAACCTTGGGAAATAAACTTATTTTGTGCTTTGACCGATAACATTTGAATTGAGGACATTCTTAGCAAAGGAGGTTTCACGGGACTTTATGCATTCTTTCTTAGGATTGATCACCTTTCACTGGGAATTGCCAGTTCCAGCACAGGGCTGCACCCCTTGTCAACATTGTTTCAGGCCTGAATCAGGCAGGAGAAGTAAGGCATCCAAGAGATTAGGAGACTTTTTACAGATAGAATGAGGATTCAGGCTATGATACAGCTGAGGAGTGAGAGATTTTTTTGTCTCTTCTCCATAATCCCCTAAATCCTTCCCTGATAGGCTCTTTTGTGACTGTGGTTGTCGTAGGTTGTAAGATTGAGGAATCTTACCTGTCATTGACTATCCAGCTATCCTCCAGGGGCCAAGCAGGATGAAATAAATGGGACAGAGATTACACCTCGTCTGGGAGGGTACGTTTTTGTCTCCTTAGTGACTTATGGTCCCAAGGTCCCCTAGCCATGGGGCCTTTTCACCTGTCAATGGGGTTACAGCCTCTGAAACCAGGCAGAATCGTTCCCAACAGGAAGAATCATTAAGGAACATGTATAATGGACCCATGGACAAAGGCAAAGGTGGGTAATGACTGGGGGTGGGAGGTGGGTGTGGGTGGGGTGGGGGAAAGTGATGGAACAATAGAGACAACTGTACTTGAACAACAATAGAAGAAGGAAACAATCACATAAGCACATATAATATATGTCTCCACTTAATTAAAGGACATTATGACACCAAAAAGAGATGTGAATGACCTAAAAAAATAAGAATCACATTCCTTTCTCAGCTCTGAATGACCTAAATATTATATAAAACATAGTATTAGCTTAATTAATTGTCTGCTGTAGTAGTGAAATCTCAACATCTGAGTTACTTAACACAATAAAGATTTACTGTCATTATGCAATGCCTGATATAGGATAGGTGACTATTCTTTACTTTTTTGTTATTCCATCTGAGCACTTATTTCCAAAAAGGGCAGGTTAGAAAAGCCAAAAAGAAAGGACACACGAATGCTAATTCCATTGATCAGCACTTGCCACATAACCCCAGCTGAATGTAGGGAAATGAAGACAAGCATGTAGAATATGTGTTGAGCAGTGACTGTTTTCACTGCTTACTGTAACCATAGAAAGAGACATTGAACCAAAGAGTAACACTTCTTTGTGTTTATATAAAACAAGAATTAAGAAATGTAATTCATAATTGTTTTGTGTACTAAAGTAAATATTTCTTCAGAACCCCCAAATTATGTCTTTTAACATGAATGAAAGATCTGAGGATATATTAGGCATTCACAAGTTTCAAACTGAGTCCAGGAAAATAGACATATTTTATATTCTGCCATACACTGGTCAAGATATTCAATAGAATAAGAAAAATATTATTGCATTTTTCATTTTAAATTGTAAAGGGACTTCCTGATTATTCAAAAATGAAAATTCTGAGGTTCTTTACTAAAGCAGATGAAGCAACCTCTACATTTGAGAAATATTTAGACTGTGGTTTCTAGAATTATTTAAATGTAGAATTTTTTGAATTTATTTTTACCTAATTCTAGAATTTTAATATTTGTTTTCAAATTTTGACATTGAATAGTACTTCTAATGCTTATTTTGTTACTCATATCTAGTATGGTCCCTTAAGACACAGATTATGTTAAGTAAGTCTAAGAAATAAATGAACCCACTTCTTCTCTCCATTGCGGTTATTTTTTTTTTCTGATCATGTATACCCAAATGTAACAATCTCACTGAAAATTAGCTTAGGAATTAAGAGAACAAAATAACATTTATTTAAGTGGGACAATGAAATTCTTTATGTTAATCTCAAATTTGAAACCGAGGTCATGGGTCAAAAATTCAGGTCAAAGGACAGAGGAAGTGATATAGTCACTATGAAAAACAGTAAGGGGGCACTTCAAAAAATTAAAAACAGCACTACCATGTGATCCAGTAATCTTACTTCAGGGAATACATCTTAAGGGAAAAAATCACTATTTCAAGGAAGATATATCTGCACCCCATGTTTATTGTGCCATATTTTACAATAGTGAAGATATGGAAACAACCTAAGTGCTCATCAACAGATGAATGAATATAGAAATTGTGATACACACACACACAATATTATTCAGCCATGAAGAAGAAAATCCTGACATTTGTGAGAAAATAAGTCAGTCAGAGAAAGACAAGTGCTGTATCTCACTTATACATGAAATTAAAATACAAAAACAAAACAAAACCAAAAAACAAGCAACCACTGTTATAGAAAGGAGAGATCAGATTACCTGTGCTTACCTGTAGCAGGGTATTGGGGTAGGGGGAATTGAATTAAGGTGGTCAAGTATACAAACTACTATGTTTGTATAAGATAAATAAGTACTAAATGAAATGTACAATGTGATAGCAATCGTTAACATTGCTGTATGCTGTATAGGAAGTGTATCAAGAAAGTAAAACCTACAGGTTCTCATTACAAGGAAACAATTTTTATTTTTTATTTTTTGTGTGTTTGTATGAGATGATGGATATTAAGCAACATATTGTGATATCATTTCACAATACTACATGTACTGATAAGACAAATCATTATGTTGTACCTCTAAAACTTATTAATGGCGTATGTTAATTATATGTCATTAAAACTAGAGGAAAGAAAAAAAACATGTACTTTTTTATCTTGAAGGTTATTGCTAATTCACTCTCCCAAAATGTATTAATTTTATTTCCACTAGATTGTCTGTTTCCCCAAAAGCTCGACAAAATAAAACTTTATAACTTACATACAGTGGATGGGTTGAGGTGGAAGAAGGTTTGAGGGATAAATGGTAATGGAAAAATGCAATTAAAAAACATTCAAAAATGAAAAAAAGAAGTTACATATGCTGGTGATATTTTTGTATGTATGAGATCTGTCTCAAAAAAGTCCAACTATTGTTAGTATAATGAGAACAGTTTGCATGACAACAATGTAACCTGGCAGCCGAGGAGAGTGGACTGGAATGCGCATATGTAAACAATAATTAGTGCAACTTCACTGACTAGTGCAACAATGACTGACTAGCGCAACTGCACTAGTCAGTGAGAGCAGTAGACACCATTGAGTGAGCAAGTATATTGTGTGGCTGTCGCAGTTGAAATGACTGAGTAAACAGAGCAACAAATCTGCATCAAAATGTGCATTAAGCTTGAATACTCCTCCAAAAACTACTGGGATGATTCAGAAAGTCACAACTATGGGCAACTGGTTATTGGCAGCTTCATCACAACAATGTGCCCCCACACACATCAGGCCTTGTGCAGAGTATTTTTTTGTGAAACATCAAATCAGCCAGGTGGCTCAGCTCCTCTACAGCCAGATTTTTTGTCTTGCAACTTCTGGGTTTTCCCCAAACTAAAAGCACCTTTGAAAGGGAAGAGACTTCACACTGTTGAAGAGATTCAAGAAAATACACCATGGGGCAGATGATGGCTATTGGATAAACTGTGAGGTCCAAAAGTATCTAGTTTGCAGGGGACTGAGGCATTATTGTCCTATGTACAATGTTTATGGTATCTTGAATCTTCTTCAATAAATGTCTCTATTTTTTATATTACATGTCTGGAAACATTCTGGACAGACTTTGTATGTATGAACTGTTTCTCAATACCCCATTTTTAGTAGCCTTTTCCTTATTAGTTTCCTTCCACTGCAGGTGATCATTTGTCTTTTGATGCTGATATTTCTCTTAAACAGAAATTTTAGGGGAATGAATTCTGTATGTTGAATTTCTAAAAATAAAAGAAAAGAGGTAGAGTTTGTAATCTGAATAAGTAGTTTAGAACAGATGCTCAAAAAGCAAAGCACAATGTGTAGAATATATGTCATATGTTTAAATGTTATGATTAACACTCGGAATTTAAAAAAGATCCAGAAGATAACATCTGCTGTGATCACATCCCTATCCCAAGCCAGAAGCAAAATATAAGAAATGATGAAATTGAAATGCTCATATCTAAATGAGTTTGGAAAAAACACACATAATCAAAATGGAATTAGGTCTAGGTAACATCTCAGAATCCTATAAATGAATGTAATACTAACTCTTTTGTACACCCAGGTTTATATTTCTCCCAAGAAAGTATGCTTTTATTATAAAAAGTTTTGGGGTGTATTTTTATAAGAGGTATAAAGTAATAAGGGATTGTTCCCAGAAATAAGTTTGGGTTCTTTGGGTTTAGGAGATTGTCATACTAAAACGCACAAGTAGAAATGCTAAATTATATCTAAATTTTCTGAAGTATTTTCAACATAATAGGGCTTTGCTTCAAATGAAAGAGGATATAGTATCAAAGATAATAAGGGTATACCTATAGAACTCTATGTTATATACATAGACAAGTCAAGTGGAACCCATTGAACATTTTGGGTAGAGTAGATTAAAATATGTGCCATCAACTTCAGCATGTTAGCAAATGGCAATGAACATGAACGTGACATAGCCAGAGACCTTGGCTAAAACTAAATCTTAATGTATTTAGAATTTTATCAATATACTTACAGTTTAACAGTGAAATTGTACCAGTAAAATTTGGGTTTGGTTTGAGTATAATTGTCTGCATTTTATTTAATTTAAAATGTATGATTTTATTTCAGTTTAGTGGCAAAATAATGAGGAATGTCTTTTTTTCACTTCTTGAATTGTAATTTTGTGAACTGCTGATTTCAGGTAACAGTTTTTATTTTATCACATTTTATTGCTTCTGATTTGGAATAGATTGTGTCCCAATGCAGCAAGGTGTATATTCAGAAATATTAACATACACAAGTGCTAGGTTTTAGCCTTACTTAATAGGTTTAGTTACTTATAGAACATATAATCTCACTATGAGGAAACATCTCACATTATAAACCCCCAAGTGTCCCAAGGTTAGTTATTTGTCCTGTCTTTGGCCACCATTTTACCTTGATCTGTCCCTTTAAACAAATAAACAAATATTCTTCAAACAAATAAAGAATATTTGTTTACCTGTGAACCACATGATCGCGGTTCGATTCCCAGTCAGGGCACATGCCTGGGTTGCAGGCCAGTTCCCGGTTCCCAGCAGGGGACGCACAAGAGACAACCATACATTGATATTTCTCTCTCTCTGTCCTTCCCTTCCCCTGTAAGGTAAATAAATAAATTCTTAAAAAAAAGAAGATTTGTTTAAAATCTAATTTCACCTATTAAACAGAGATGTTCTTGGACATAGTGCTTAGTTTTGTAGCCCCTACACCACGCACATTGCAGGGTACCTAATCATTGTTCAATTTCATTTCTTTAAAAACAGCTGATGAAATGATAGTGACATCCCAGAGTAAACCATCTGAGTGGTCCCTATGCAGGTCAAAATGAGTGCTCATTGACTCTTTACCATCAGCCTTTTTCTATACACTTCACTTTAGGAAGAGTAATGGCAAATCTATATCTACTTGATCGATGTCACACTGTTCTTGAAAAACTACAAAAACATACCTTAATGAAAAGTTGTTTCTGTGAGCAATTATGCTTTCTTTTCAGTTTCTAATGGCTGCAGTAAGATGATAACATATAACATCAGGTTCTGTGGGTTCAGGGAATTAACATACTAAACTCAAAAGTAGAAAAAATGGTATACCCAATCACAGTGTTAGATGGGGTTAGAGAGTTTGAACATCTGTCTTATTGATAAACAAACTGGTTCTTGTAGAACTGTAACATTTTTAGGCTTTTATTGTTGTCATTGTGTTTTTCATTTGAATTTAATAGAGGAGTTGGAGTCTCACAATGCAGAAATAGTGGACTCACAGAAAATGTTAACTTACTATATGAAAGACATATGTCAAGTTACAAAATATCTCAAGTTATTTATTGCATTTTAGAAATCATTTAGAGATTTCTTCACATTTCTCCCTTTCTCTAGTTAAAGGGACTTCCGCCAAGATGGAGGCATAGGTGGAAACACTGTGCCTTCTCCCACAACCAAGTTTGAATACAACAAAGGTTTGGAGAAACAAAGACACAACCAAAGGACAGAAAATTGAATTATATGGAAGTCCGACTACCTCTAACCGTTCAACGGGATGGTAAAAGGGGCGGAGCCAGCAGCGAGCAGGGTCGGCAGGACAGGTCCCCCGACCCAGGAGCCCAGGCAGCCAGAACCAGTTGGGGTGCGGGGCAGACTGACTGTGGTCACACATTCGCGCACAACGAGACGGACCACGCAGGCCCCAGGGGGAGAGGGCTGATGGCGGTGGCACACTCGTGTGCAGTGGGACAAAACGCGTGAGCCCAATGACGACAGCAGCTGCAGCACCGGTGAGGGCCGAGGCGGCAGGCGGCAGACAGGACACCGTAGTCCCTCTTTGACGCCGCCCCCACATACAGCATCACAACCCAGTGACTTAGTTGCCCTGTTCTAGTGAACATTTTAGGGCTCTGATCCTGCTATGGAACAGGCACGAACAACCTGAAAGATGGCACAAGAAGAACTCAAAGTCCAAGAGCCAATAACTCTCAGCGACCAAGAAATTGCCAGCCTTTCAGAAGCACAATTCAGGACACTATTTATCAGGATGCTCACAGAACTGGTAGATTATAGTCACAAATTAGAGGAACAAAGTCACAAATTAGAGGAATATATGAAGGCTAAACTAACTGAAATGAAGGGAGATGCACAGGAAACCAATAGTGATGGAAATGAAACGGGGACTCAAATCAATGGAATGGACCAGAAGGAAGAAAAAAACATCCCACCAGAAAGGAATGAAGAAATGAGAATTCAAAAAAATGAGGAGAGGCTTAGGAACCTCCAGGACATCTTTAAATGTTCCAACATCTGAATTATAGGAGTACCAGAAGGGGGAAAGAAACAGCCACCAGTGGAAAACTTATTTGAACAAATAATAAAGGAGAACTTCCCCAGTCTGGCAAAGGAAATAGACCTCCAGGAAATCCAGAAAGCTCAGAGAGTGCCAAAGAAGTTGGACCCAAGAAGGAACACACCAAGGCACATCATAATTACATTAGCCAAGACCAAAATGAAGGAGAGAATCCTAGAAGCATCAAGGGATAAGGGGACAGTCACCTACAAAGGAGTACCCACCAGACTGTCAGCGGATTTCTCAAAAGAGACCTTACAGGCAAGAAGGGGCTGGAAAGAAGTATTCCAAGTCATGAAATCCAAAGACCTACAGCCAAGATTGCTTTATCCAGCAAAGCTTTCATTTAGAATGGAAGGACAGAGAAAGTGCTTCTCAGATAAGGTCAAGTTCAAGGAGTTCATCATCACCAAGCCCTTATTATATGAAATGCTAAAGGGACTTATGTAAGAAAAAGAAGATGAAAAATATGAACAGTGAAAGGACAGCAAACACACAGTTATTATCAACCACACCTAAAACAAGAGCAAACCAAGAGGACAGCTAGATCAGGAGTGGAACCATAGAAATGAAGAACACATGGAGGGTTAGAAACAGGGGGGTGAGAGGGGGATAAGGGGGGAGAAGACACAGAAAATAGCATAGATGGTAGGTAGAAAATAGATAGGGGGAGGGCAAAAATAATGGGGGAAATATAGAATCCAAAGAACTTGAGACACATGGTTATAAACTAAGGGGGGAGAATGGTGGAGGAGGGAGGGTGCAGGTGGAGGGAAATGAAGGGGGGGAATAGAACAACTGTAATGGTATAATCAATAAAATATATTTAAAAAAAGGAAAAAAGTATACATGGCACATCTCTCCCCTTCTTTAAAAACATTTCCCATTTTATTCAACTACAAAGTGGATGACTTGCATTTAAAAAAAATACTGTCTTGTTTATGTAGATAGATTATTGTCTGAATTATTAAGATGGGTATTTCATGAACTTTGCCTGTTCTATGTCTAATTATCGACAATAAATATATAAATTAATACTATTATCTCCACTTAGATGTAAAACACGAGGTGCAAAAATGTTGAGTAATAATCTCAAGACAACATATTTAATAACAGATCTAAAATACAAGTTCAGGTAAAGTTGATTCCATTTCATTTCCTACATTGTGCTATCTCTTATGAGAACAGGTATATTAGAGAGTCACAAATGCAAGTATGACATTGACAAAGAAATTCACTACTGGGTTGGACCATGTGCTCTCTTAGCATTAACAAAAAGGGAGTTCTAATTACATCTGTCAGTATTTACTAAACAAAAAACCACACTAAAACCAATAACTTTTTTTTATTTTCTAGTTTTAAAACTTTTTTTAAATTTTATTTAATTATTTTTCAAGTACAGTTTTCTATTACTCCCACGCTATCCCAACCCCCATGTTTCCCCCCTCCCTCCCATTTCCATCCTTCTCAATTGTTGTCCATATATCCTTTATATATGTTCCTCTAAATCCCTCCCCTACTTCCCCTGAGATTCCCTCCCTTCTCCCCTCTGGTCACTGTCAGCCTGTTCTCTATTTCAGTGTCTTTGGTTATATTTTGCTTGCTTGTTTGTTTTGTTGTTTAGCTTCCTGTTAAAGGTGAGGTCATATGGTATTTGTCCTTCAACACCTGGCTTATTTCACTCAGCATAATGCTTTCCAGTTCCATCCATGCTGTTGCAAAAGGTAGGAGCTCCTTCTTTCTTTCTGCTGCCTAGAATTCCACTGTGTAAATGTACCATAGTTTTTGGATCCATTCATTTACTGACAGGCACCTAGGTTGCTTCCAACTCTTGGCTATTGTAAATTGTGCTGCTATGAACATTGGGGTGCATATGTTCTTTGGGATTGGTGTTTTAGGTTTCTTAGGAAACAATCCTAGCAGTGGAATTGCTGGGTCAAAAGGCAGGTCCAATTTTAGTTTTCTGAGAAAATTCCATACTGTATTCCATAATGGTTGTACCAGTCTGCAATCTCACCAACAGTGGACCAGAGTCCCCTTTTCCCTACACCCTCTCCAACATTTGTTGTTTATTGCTTTTAAAACCAATAACTTTATCCAAGAAAATATACTATAGGCCTTGTTGAGTTTATGAGGTAGATTTATATATGTGCTTTACTTTGTTTCCAAAAGTTGAAACAATGGATAGGTCAGATACACATTTTCATATAATTTTTGTAAAGTGACTGGATAATCTAGTATCTATAATAATTTAAATATTTATAATTTAAATTATTATAAATAATTTACAATTTATATGAATTATAAATAATACATTACGATACATTTGTGAAACAATAACAAACTGGATATAGTTGGATAAGGGTAGGAATAGTGGGTTCCATTTTGTGCATATAACATTTGACATGTCTCTAGAACAATCCAGGAGTTTTCTATTAAGGAGAATATTGTATGAATCTGAAGTGTTTAAATTATTGCAAATACTTTAAATAATTTATAATTATTTATAATAAAATAGTATTAATAATAATCTTGTACTTTTTCAAGTTTTAGCTTTTGAGTTTTGTGTTTCTGTTGTTCCATTACTAAACCAGTAAATGGCCCAAAGATCATCTACTTTTGTTTCTCTTTGGAGGTTTCACAAGTAGGATTTAATATTTTCTGTACATTAGTTAGCTTTATTGAACCAATAAAACCTTTTCAACATAACCATAAGGTTGCTGAATTTATGGTCTAAGGAAATAGAGGTTAATTCAAAGTAAGCCAGAATTATTTCTTTTAATCCACCCTAAATCAATAAAAATTGTATCAACCAATTTGACAAAGTAGAGTTTAGATTTTGAGATAAATGAGTAGTTGCATGTATGAACTAAAGCACCGCATATACACAGCATTGAGTTAGGCTCCTGACTGAGAAAAATGTAAGGAACATCTGGACATTTCAGCATCTATCCCAGATACCATGAACAGATAATTGCCTAAATGGATTGAGTCATTCCAAGAAAGGAGGGGATCCCTGGGAGACCTGATTGAATTCAGATCTAATTGGGTTTAGAGTCACTACAGAACTTTACTAGATCAAAGTAGCTCTATCATAGATCAAGCTTTTATTGTAGATAAGCAATAAAACCAGCTCTATAGGCACTGGTAGAAATGTCTATTCCAGATTCAGAGAAAATTATTAGGGTTATTGCCTTATTTGGACAAAAAATAAAAGAAGCCTATTCTAAATCAATTGTAGGGAAAGGTAAGCATATTTGAGGCAGGTCTATAGGAATAGAATATAAGAAATGAGAGAGAGGGAGAGAACCACGTATTCTCCATGGTTTTTGGCTTGTAGGGAGTATACTTGGTCATTAATTGTCGTCATTGATCAACCTGGAAAATAGGACAGTAGAAATCATTTTGAGGTAATGTTGCCAGAAGTTGGATAAGGGCAGGAATAGTGGGTTCCATTTTGTACATATAACATTTGACATGTCTCTAGGACACACCCAGGAGTTTTTTATTAAGGAGAATATTACATAAGTCTTAAATCTTATGACTGGTGGTGATATGATTGATAAAACCTAAGGGAAGACATAATCTACTAAGGAAGATGGGGTAGAACAAGAAACAGAAGAAGCTACATAGATTTAATGAATCTTGTCAGTTCTATATGCTAAAGGAACTTTCTGGTTGAGTAATACCTGAGAAAGTAGCTTGAAGTAGAAGTTATTTAATGTATTGCTGGAATCTCAAGAGAAATACTCTAGAGCCTTTCATAGTTGTTCATAGCTTTTGCTGGGTTCAAATCTTGGGTCAGCACACATTATGTGAATTTGTGTAAGGAACTTAAACTCTGAGTATAATTTCTTCAATCAAAAATTTATGTAAATACTTAAACTTTAAATTATGATTAAAAAGTATAAATTAGCAGTTACAGAATAGCCACCTGCATATAAATTACAGCATAAGAATATATTCAATAATATTTTAACAACTATGTATGGGGCCAGGTAGGTCCTTGGAATGTCAGGGGGTAGCTTTGTAAAGTACATGCTTGTTTAACTTGAAGTATATAATTGCAGTGCACCTAAAACTGATACTTGTATAAAATAATATTGAATGTAAACTCTAACTGAAACACAAAAATAGGCTCTGGATAAGATGGACCCATATGTAGGTATACTGTGCCTCCTTGTACAACCAAAAGATGAACAACAACAAATGTAAAAACAAAAAACAACTAGAACTGAGAGAAAATCAAACTGTATGAAAGTCCGACAACCACGGAGTTAAAGAAGAAACTTTCATTCAGACCTATAGGAAGGGCAGAGACAAAGGGCAGCCAGGCAAAGAGGACTCATGGTAAGGTTGGGGCTGGAGGACCTGGTGAGGCAGTGGCTAGCAGACCAGGCAGATGAACATTTGCATGTGGATAAAGTGGGAGAAACAATTGGGTAGTGAGATAAACCATGCAACCCAGGGTTACAGTGTAAGGAAATAAAGACTCAAAATCTCTAACTGAAAAAACCTGTGGGGGTTGTGGTGGTGGGAGAAACTCTGAGCCTTGAAGGAGACTTCATTGGAGAGATCCACAGGGTCCGAGAATGCACACAAAACCACTTGTAGGGTAGAGGAGACAGCCCGGCTTCCTTGCCCAGATGTGTGGGTGGCTAAGAGAAAGAGTGTTCCCATAGCCTCGGAAGGGCCTGTTAACTAGTGTTCTTGTAGCTTTGATACCGGGTCCAATAAACTGTTCCCATAACATGAAGTGGGCTTGCATGTGCAGAATTGTATTATGTTTTGTAATGTTCTGGCATCTTGTCAACTTTGTTCCCCTCTGGTACCTAAACAGGTAGAGACACTCTGCTGGGGCAATGATGATGAGAGACACCAAGGAGACAGGTTCCATGACAGGTGCCATGTTGGGGAGCAAGGGCCATGACATGAAACATGCAGATAGACACTCAGCATGCAGTGGGTGTTGTTCACCCGCTCATGAATAAAGGCATGCCAGACTTGCCAGACATCCCAATAGCTCTATGAATATTTTTTGTCTGCACAAATACCATGAACCTGCCTGGCCTTGAAGGGTGGGAACACACCACCCAGCTGGGAATCAGCACCAAAGAGCCCAGTTTCCTTGTAGGCAGACAGGGAAGTAACTTAAAGCTGACAGAGAGTTGATCAAGTGACACTGTTCACTCTTAGATCCCTCCCCCACTGACAGCATCACAACACAGCAACTTGGGTTTCCCCACCCTGGCAAATACCTAAGGTTCTGCTCCTTACTATATAATGGGTGTGCTGAGACAAAAAAGTGGCCCAAATGAAAGAACAGACCAAAGCTCAAAAACAAAAAACAAAAAACTGAGCAATAAAGAGATAGCCAATCTATCAGATGCAGAGTTCAAGAAACTGGTAATCAGGATGCTCACCCAAATGGTTGATTATGATCACAAAATAGAGGAAAAAATGAAGGCTATGCAAAGTGAAATTAAGGAAAATGTACAGGGAACCAAGAGTCTTGGGAAGGAAACCAGGACTCAAATCAATGGTTTGGATGAGAAGGAAGAAATAAAGATATAAGCAAAACAGAATGAAGAAACAAGAATTCAAAAAAAAATGAAAGGCTTAGGAACCTCCATGTAAACTTCAAACATTCCCACATCCAATCATAGGAGTGCCAGAAGGAGAAAAACAACAGTCAGAAATTGAAAACTTATTTGAAAACATAATGAAGGAGAACTTCTTCAATCTGGCAAAGGAAATAGACTTCCAGGAAGTCCAGGAAGCTCAGAGAATCCCAAAGAAGTTGGACTCAAGGAGAAACACACCAAGGCACATCATAATTACATTACCCAAGATTAAAATGAAGGAGAGAATTCTAGAAGCAGCAAGAGATAAGGAGACAATCACCTACAAAGGAGTTCCCATCAGACTGTCAGCTGATTTCTCAAAAGATACCTTCCAGGCAAAAAGGGGCTGGAAAGAAGTATTCCAAGTCATGAATTGCAAGGACCTACGTCCAAGATTGCTATATCCAGCAAAGCTTTCATTTAGAATGGAAGGGCAGATAAAGTGCTTCTCAGATAAGGTAAAATTAAAGGAGTTCATCATCACCAAACTCTTATTATATGAAATGTAAAAGGTCGACTTATCTAAGAAAAGAAGATGATTGAAAGTATGAACAGTAAAATGACAACAAATAAACAATTATCAACAACCAAACCTAAAAAACAAAAATGATCTAAGCAGACAACTACAACAGGAACAGAATCGCAGAAATGAAAATCACATGGAGGGTTATCCTCTGGGAGGGGGAGTGGGAATGGGGGAAAAGATACAGAGAATAATTATAATAAATTGTAGGTATAAAATACACAGGGGAAAGTTAAGAATAGTATAGGAAAGTAGAAGGCAAAGAATTTAAATGTATGACCCATGGACACGAACTAAGGGAGAGGGGTGATGAGGGTGGGAGGGGGCGTGCAGGGTGGAAGGAATAAAGGGAGGAAATGGGACAAATGTAATAGCAAAATCAATAAAATCTATTAAATAATAAAAAATTAATAAAATCATACATATACAAACATTTTATATGGCACAAGAATAAAAAAATGAAAATATTTAATTATTTTTACATCCAAAGTATGTAAAGCAGTTACAACAGAGCTTGGATGAATTTACAGATTTATACATTATTTGAGAATAGTGTGGGAAAAGAAAATATAGTTAAATATTGAATTTCTTTGGGGTATCAAATAGTTTGTTCTTTGGCCTAAGAGAAAGAGTTGACATTAGGTATACTATCTAAACAGCACAAATATATATTTCTAAGTCATTGACACTCTTTAATATCTCCAGAAATCCCCTTAGTAGTATGTACAAACATAGCTACCTTAGTCCTCTATCTTTATTCAACTTTCAGTTCTGATAAGGATAATTTAGTGAACCCAACCTCCTTTACCAGTGGTCTCTGATTGAGAGTGATTACTCTCCCCTCTGTGAGGTAAAAAATGGCATTCAGAATTTACCAGAAGTAAGTGTCAATGGTAATATAGATTGCTATTTTGCCAGTGTTTTTGGAGCAGTGTGATAGTAAATACAGTCAATATAGATTTGTTTTTACTCCAACCAATATGAGAAGAATAAGGGAAAAAGTATTTGTGCACATTATGAAATGAAACAGGTTCAAATTTCCATTGTCTTGCTTAAAGTTTACTCTTCTTCAGGTGTGAGCACATACACAAGCAGAGACACACATTTCAGTCATCTTCTGGGAGGTAACGTTGCCAGATAAATAATTTCAGGATGAATAAAATGATGCTGAGCTTAATTATTAGGAAGGTTAAAAACCACATCTTAATAAAAAATCATAAAGATACTTATTGTTATTACTACAGGGTCGTAAAAAGTTAACAACAAAAATAGAAATTCCAGGATTCCAGTTGTTCATCAAATCATTCCAGTTTCATAAAACTTGTATTCACCCTGCCAAGTGATTACATAACCAAATAGAGCTTTCATTCATCAGTAACGTGATAGTGAACAAAACTTAAGGCCTTGACCAGATAAGGGCTGATCTAATAATCCACATTGATGGCTAAGTGTATATGGATATAATTTGATGAGGTATCTCTTCTCAAATAATATATTTTTGTTTATTACAGGGCCATCTGTGGCTAACATAAATCAAACTAACACAAATAAGTAAATTTCAGGTCCAAGTCAAGAAAATATTTCTGTTTTTTTAGACTTTATTTATTTATAGAAAGAAAAGAAGGGATGAAGAAAGGGAGAGAGATATCAATAAGTGGTTACCTCTCATGTGTCCCCTCACTGGGGACCTGACCTGAAACCCAGGCATGTGCCCTGACTGGGAATCAAACCAGGAATGTTTTGGTTTGAAGGCCAGCACTCAATCCACTGAGCCACACCAGCCAGGGCCATAATTCTTGATAAAGGAATTTCTCCTGTTTTTGTATGGGAATGGCAGAAACCAAACAAAGGCTTAACACTGCTATGAATATCACAGCATGCAATCAAAAGAGGAAGAGAGAGAGAAAGACTGGAACACGCAGCAAGAGAAAGGATTAAGACATTCAAAAAGTCTGTGCTCTGTACATTTCAGATTAAGTATTCTGACTTTACATGGCTTCAATGAATCAGAAAGACCCTGCAAATCTTTAGAGACTGAAACATCTTTAGTATGAAGTTTTATACCTGAAGCAGTACAAACACACTGTTTTAACATGTCAGAATTTTAATGTTACCATTCTTTTGCAGGAGAAAACTATATACTTGGATAGGTATTGATTTCCTGACTGGGTGTTATTTGGCATTTTACCTGGTATTAGTAACTGATAGCCTTGCATGGGATTTCATTATATTGTTTCTCTCAGCCTCGTGCAGACTTTGATGCCAAACCTTTTTATTGGTGCATGTAATCTAATGGACTTCAAATTAAAAGCAATGAAAATCACAGTTTTCTGTCTACCAGACGAGATGTTATTAAGAGTAATGAGATAATGCTATCAAAACTTCATTTCTTAATGTTTGGTTCTTAGAACCCAAGCTTTCAGACAAATAAAAACTGCCATGAGTTATTACTCATTGTCATACATGAATACTGATACATTTATCACTGTCCATTAAAGGGATGTCATCTCTACTCATTTTCCCCTCCAATAGTGGGTGTACAAAAGAGAAAAGATGGTATAATCAGAATGTCCACACAGAGGAAAAATGGGTGTGATTGCATTGATAGAAATGTGTGTTACCTGCCCTGGCCAGTGTGGCTTGGTTGGAGCATTAGAGTAGAGTCCCGTGCACCAAAAGGTCATGGGTTTGATTCCCTGTCAGGCACATACATACCTAGGTTGTAGTTCAGTCCTGTTTGGAGGCATGTTCAGGAGGCAACTGATTTCTGTCTCTGCCTCCCATCCTCTCTCTCTCTAAAACTTGATGAATACATCCTCAAGTAAAGAAAAGAAATTTAAAATTTGTGCTTCCCAAGAGGCAATGGATTAATGTTTCTCTTTCACATCTTTCTCTCTCTCCCTAAAAATCATGAATATGTCCTCCGGTGAGGATAAAAAAATAAAAATGTGGGTTACCCAAAACTGATGATAATTTTATTATTATAGTATGTCTATGTAAGTATGTTTGAACATATTTGCTGAAATAAAGTTAATGTTTGTTTTTACACCAATCTGTATGTGAGGCACACCTAAGACATAACAAAATTAGATATTCTAGGTAAGAATACAAAATGGAATCAGATATTTAAGGTAGCATATATATAGTTTATTGTCACACATAAGAAGAATTAATATGTAAAGCTATTGCTCTTTGGTCACATATTAGTGAAACTTGGAAGGACTTAGGTCTCTTGATTGCTAATTTAGTGTTCTTTCATGTAACATGCTGACTTTTCATACAATATCCCCTTCTTTAGAAACTTACTGTGTATTTTTATTCCTTTAGTTGTATATGATGTCATTATGCTATTCAATTACTTATTTACCTCACCTATATTCTCATTAAACTACAACTGCATACTAATAACTAACAACGAGCAATTTGTTAAACAAATATTCCTTCACAAGCACCTCTCTGTCTCTCAGAGAGGCAATTGCATGTTTATGGTCCTAAGCACAATTAAGTCATGAGAGCCAAAGGGATGGCAGGGTTTATTTCAAACTGCTTGAGAATGATCCGAATGGGTAACTACATAGCTCACAGTTTTTTCCCTTGGCATTCAAAAATGGGATACATATTCAATGTATTTCTGGAAATAAGACACTGTGTACTGTTTGTACATTGCTAAGTCTCACTTAGGGCTACTGGACTGTGTGTGTGTGTGTTGGGGGGAAGTGTAACATTCACTTTGTTTTAATTCATAAGCTCTCTCTCTCTCTCCACATATAATTATTTTCAGTGTTCCTTTATTTTGATCAAGAAGGACAAAATACTAGGGCAATTGATTCCCGTGACAGAAGTAGCACATCCTGAAATTTAGTTACCTTCTTTACTCCTCTGAAAATGAGCATCACTTAAATCATTTGTAGCTCCTTATGCTAATCTTAATTAGGGCATCTTGTAATGGCATACTTTGTACACACTCACTGACATTACCTTGTGCAATGGCCTAAGGGAGCACTCCCCAGCCCTTTATCATTTCTGTAGATTAAAAATAGATAAAATAGCTTATTAAAGTAATTAATATTTATAGAAGGCATGATATCTAAAGTAAAGGAAAAATAATCAGCTAGGATTTATAAAAGACAGATTATTGACTGAAAGCAAAACACAGAAAAGCAGGAAAAAAACACTACAACAAAGCAAAATACTGTGATAGTACCAGCTAAAAAATTAATGTGAACTAGAGATAATCACTAAAAATTATTGGGTTGTGATTCATTAGGTCTGGAGTAGGCCCAAGTCTTTCATTTTTATCAAATTCCCAGTTAATGCTGATGCTGCTGGTCCATGGACCAAACGTTGAATAGTGCAGGTACGTTTGTATTGAAACCCTCTCAGTCCTGAAGGCTTCTATGAAGGTACAAGATAAAAAGCTCTTTGTAGGGTGAGAAACTAAAGAACAACAAAAAAACTCTATAAGATAATTTATATAAATAGTTCAGCTGCAAAAAGTAAATGTTATGTCCAAGAATGCTGGACACATGATCATTATGATAATTTTGTGACATTAGGCATCATTACACATCTATAATTAGTTATCCTTATTTTTCATCTCAGCCCAAAACAGAATGAATATTTTCTCTGTGCCTTGGACTGTGCTGCATGGAAACACATGGAAACACAAAAGCAAAAGCCTCTGCCTCCTCTACCCTGTACCTCCAAGAGCTCCCAGTTTATCTACCGATAAAGATATAAACGTATAAATGCAAATACAAATAATCACATATAATCAACATGCCCTACTTTCTCACAGTGTGGCTTCAAATCTCACTTTCTCCCCCAATCCTGTTGAAATAAGAGATGTCTTTAATACTTCCCCCTTTTAAGTCCAAGAACCCAAAATATTTACTCAATATAATATTGTTTAACAAGAGCTGGGATATTTCCACTGGTTCAGCAAGAGGATCCACTTCATGAGGCACTTCTTTTAAAGACTGACGTGCACATTCTGTCACTGCTCATCTGGAAGTCATTTCTGGGGCTAACAGGATAGGAAGATCATCTCCCAAGTGTTATTGTTTATGTGGCCACAGGCCGCTGATACCATAACACTTCAAACACTTTAGAGACACAGCTCTTTGATTTCTTTTTTTAATATATTTTATTGACTATGCTATTACAGTTGTCCCATTTCCCTCCTTCACTCCCCTCCACCCTGAAAATTCCCTCTCACCCACATTCCCCACCTTTAGTTCATGCCCATGTGTCATACATATAAGTTCTTTAGCTTCTACATTTCCTGTATTATTCTTGCCCTCCCCCTGTCTATCTTTTACCTACCATCTATGCTACTTATTCTCTGTACCTTTCCCCCCTCTCCTTCTCCCACTCCCCAGTTTATAACTCTCCATGTGATCTCTATTTCTGTGGTTCTGTTCCTGTTCTAGTTGTTTGCTTAGTTTGTCTTTGTTTTTGTTTTAGGTGTGGTTGTTAATAATTGTGAGTTTGCTGTCATTTTACTGTATATGTTTTTTTATCTTTTTCTTAGAGAAGTCTCTTTAACATTTCATATAATAAGGGCTTGGTGATGATGAACTCCCTTAACTTGACCTTATCTGAGAAGCACTTTATCTGCCCTTCCATTCTAAATGAAAGCTTTTCTGGATAGAGCAATCTCGGATGTAGGTCCTTGACTTTCATGACTTGGAATACATCTTCCCAGCCTCTTCTTGCCTGTAAGGTTTCTTTTGAGAAATTAGCTTACAGTCCTATGGGTGCTCCTTCATAGGTAGGTAACTCTCTCCTTTTGTTCCTCTTCTTTTAAGATTCTCTCCTTCATTTTAATCATGGGTGGTGTAATTATGATGTGCCTTGGTGTGTTCCCCCTTGAGTCCAACTTCTTTGGGACTCTCTGAGCCTCCTGGACTTCTTGGAAGTCTATTTCCTTTGCCAGAATGGGGAAGTTCTTCTTTATTATGTGTTCAAATAACTTTTCCACTTGTTGCTCTTCCTCTTCTCCTCCTGGACCCCTATAATTCAGATGTTGGAACTTTTAAAGCTGTCCTGGAAGTTCCTAATCCTCTCCTTTTCTTTTATTTTGAATTCTTGTTTCCTCATTCTTTTCTGATTGGATGTTTCTTTCTTCCTTTTGGTCCACTCCATTGATTTGAGTTCCAGTTTCCTTCCCATCACTATTGGTTTTCTGTACACTTTTCTTTATTTCACTTAGCACAGCCTTCATTTTTTTCATCTAATTAGCAACCAAATTCAACTAATTCTGTGAGCATCCTGATCACCAGTGCTTTGAACTGTACATCTGATAGGCTGGCTATCTCTTGGTCACTCAGTTGTATTTTTTCTGGAGCTTCATCTGTTCTTTCATTTGGGTCATTTTTTGTCTTGACATGGGTGTTATGTAGTGAGGGGTAGAGCCTTAGGCATTCACCAGGACAGAGCAATTCAGTGGCTGGGTTGTGAGGCTGTATGTGGGGGAGGGGTCTGAGAAGGAGTAATGGCCCTTGCTCCGCTCTTTGCCAGATTTCAGTCAATTTCCCCACTTCCCCCAAGCAAATTGGGCCCTTCTGGCACTGATTCTGGGTGTGTGGATTCTATGACCTTGTGGATCTCTCCAACTAACTCTCCTGTGAGTCTCGGAGTTTCTCCCGGCATCTCAACCCCCACAGGTATTTTCAATTGGTGTTTTGAGGCTTTATTTCCCAATGCTGGGACCCTGGGTTGCGAGGTCTTTCTTGCTTCCCAGTTTCACCTGGTTTATCTACACAGGAATATGGGACCACCAGGTCCTCCCCCTGCCTTGTGTGCCAAGCCCCTCCACAATCTGCTGCCTCTCTAAGTCCACCTGCTGATGCCTTGTGTGCCAGGTCCGCCAGCCACTGCTTTTTCCCCCCGCAACCCCTCTCTGCCTAGCCACCCGACCCTGCCCCTCCTAATGGTCTGGATGAATGTGTCTACTTTAACTTCTTGGTTGTTGGATTTCCATACAGTTCAATTTTCTGTCAGTACTGGTTATTTTTTATTTATAAATTGTTGTTGTCCTTATTTTGGTTGTGTGAGGAAGCACAATGCGTCTACCTATGCCTCCATCTTCTAATTTCTTAAGGATTCCCAAATATAGTATGTCTGCTGGCTGTAACCATTCTTTGTTTTTCCCTCATGATTTCTCATCTCTCAAGGATCGTCTTACCTTGTACCTTTGAGTGAGCCTTTAGGATTGGGAGGATCGCCATGTATATGTACCTATGCTACTAAAGTGTGGTCCATGGACCAGCCGCATCAGCATCACCTGGGAATTTCTTAGAAATACCTAACTTGTACAGTCTGAAATTATTTCTGGAGCTTTTTGAAACTCTTATTTTAGTGTTAACTTCCAAGTAAGGCTCTAAATGATTCAACTCCCATTCTAGGTCTCTTCCACACCTGCTCTCTATTTCTTCAGCTTTCTCCACAATGGTCTCGCTGTTTTCACAACACATTGAGCATAATTCTCCTTGTGTCCTCTGCACTTTTTGTTCTCTTTTTGAGAAAAGTTGTTTCCCTAGATTGTCAGCTTCAGGATTCACTCCCACATTTTACTTATATCTTCATACAAGTGTTATTTTCTCTATTAACATCACCTTATTACTGTATTTAAAATTAAAACAACTTTCCAACTCCCTTTCTCTCATAATTCTTACACTTGTTTTTCTCCATAGAATTCCCTGTCAACTATCTGTTTATCTATCTATCTATCTACCCACCATCTATGTATCTAATCTATCTTTTAAAAATTTCCCCACTGTAGTTATTTGGCAACAGGAATTTTGATAAGTTTAAAGTGTTCCTAATGAGTAGAACTTTGCTTGTAACACAGAAGACCCTTAATGACTGAATGAATCAATGCTGTAATGAGTGAAAATGTGTTGTGTATACCAAACTTTCAAAGAAACTCTTCCCCAAGAGCTTTCCTTCTTTAAAATTGATCAGAGTTTTACTGGAAAAAAATGCGATGATAGCAGCATTAGAAGTTATTAATAATTTTAGCTGTTTTTTTCTCTTTTGATTACATGTATTCATCATGAAACACATGTAATACACATTTTTCCACTGAAGTCAGTATTTTATTGATCTTGTTGATGTTAATATTGCTATTACTTGGAAAAACATAGAGACACAAAATACACTGATGTAGTCACAAGAACAATTACTCTTCACAACCTTTCTCATTAGGAGGTCTGCAATATTCACTTACATTAGTAAATCTACATTTCCATTTGTTACCCATTGTGAGAATAACTATTATGCAAATCATACATAAATATTGTTTTAAAAATCTCTAAAATATCAACAACCATTAGTCTCTCAATAGTGCTAATAGTGCATGTTAAAGAATATTAGAAAACATGGCAAATCATCTTTATTAACTACTATATGCAAATGGAAAATTGGTCATAGCATATTTTATGCTATATAAAAAACATTTCAGTAGTAGTTTCTTTAAATAACAACATAGGGGTGCTACATAAATAAGCTCACAGAGATAATTTTCAGTAGTTCACCATATAAGTATACACACAGGCACATGTACATATGTGCACACACTCATGTGCTCCCTTTTGAATCACTATCCTTGATGAAACAAATGATAATCTAATCATTTAGATTATATCACTGCCTTATTTTTATAAATGAATTGCAGGATTATCCGTTTTTCTTGATTCATTTCCTATTATTTCTGGTGGAATCATATTTAGGTACACCAAAGATTTCAGTATTGAAGGTAACCACATTAAAGTCATTTGCTGGGAACATCAAGTAGAATAAACCTGACTTGCTGTTCAGAATAATGACAGCATAACAAGCCACTTCAATTTTAATTTTCAGTTAATATTGTAGGGTTATGACTATTAAGACAATTTATGAGGCATTAAATAGAAACAGTAAATGTTAGTGTTGGAAGAAAGCATAATGTTCATTTAAATGTTCCATAATGGAAAGTGTAGGGCATATAGGGAGAAGAGATTTAGATGAAGCCCTAGCTTTGGTCTTATTTTGGTGTCTGTGGAGAATTTATTTAATGATGCCTAAACCATCAGTAGAAAGTTATAGTAATTTCAGGTACCTTACTCAGAAAGGTATATTAAGGATCAAATCAGTTGCTCTGAGAAAATATTTTGATATTAAAAAAATTAACAAATAATAACCCTGAATTCCATATAGGCTGAGGATAGATTGTGGCCTGTTTCTGAATTCTCAGTATGGAATGCATTTAAAATTTAGATTTTAATGCCAAAAAGGTAGAAAAGAAAAATATCGGTTTAGCCCAATCATAGAAGACTGGTTTTCAAGTGTGTCTGCTGGACCAGCAACAGTAGTACACCCTAGACCATGTTAGAAGTGTAAATTCTTTGGCTCCTAACCATACCTATTGAATCTCAGACTATGTACAGGGCCAGACATTGGCATTAGTTTTAAAGAAGCTTCTGATGTAAGTCGAAGTTTTGGAATCAGTACCACTTTTCATATTAAATTACTTAATGTCTTTATTTGTAAGAAGAGGTGGTAAGTAATTCTCTTATATTATTTTTACTTTCCCATAACAAAAGCTAAACAATTCTGATGGGTTTGGCCACTTCTTACTTCCCAGCCTCATTTTACAATAAGACCCCTCAGACTCTCAAAAGTTCTCTCACATTGCTTTTCCTTCAGATCCTGAATGTCACAAGGCTGGGAATTTTCTCCCCTTAAACTCTCCTTTTCCTTTCCTAGACATTTTTCAGTTCTCAACTCAAGTACTGTTTCCACATGAAACTTTTCTAACTCCCAGATTAGATAATATCTCACAGTTACGACTCTCATTACTCTGTACTTGTCCTTTCTAATAATCATCATAGTTTGTAAAAACCTAATTTTGTGATTATCTGGTGGTGTCTTCCTCACCTACAAGAATGCATGCTGCACGTACGTCCAAGCCTGCTTGGACATTAAATTCTCAGTAGCAAGCTCAGTCCTTGCACATAGAAGCAGACCAATAAATATTGTGGAATACATAAACTAAATAAGACTCAACTATATACTTTCAATTTACTGAACTGTAGAAAATGTCTAGAATATAGAAGACAATAATAATAAAATAGAACAATTGTATCTGATACCACAAGTTTCACTTCTATAATTTAGTTCAATTTACACTAACAACTCAAGTAATGTTAAGCTGATTATCTGAAATGAGCTATGTATTAAGGCATGTTTTTCTGAGGTTGAATGTTTTAGTATTTATCTGGCTGAAAGGTATTAATTCATTTAGGGTGAATCAGGCTTCAAGTAACAAAAACAGCAAAAAGCAGCTACAAATGATCTTATAGAAGTAGAAAGATATTACTGCAAATACAAAAATCAGGAGGTGGGGTGGTGCTGCTTTTGGCTCATTAACCAGCTTAGAACATGATCAAAGATAAGATTGTTTAAAACTTTTTAAAATAAAAAAGTATTTTCACCCAGCATCTTTTATAGTATTGTCCTTTTTCTTTAATAATGCCTCCTCATTCCTTTACAAGTTGTGTATGGCTGTTTTCTTCTTACTACAACATGAAAGTTAAATACTTGAAACAGTGGCCCCATAACTTGTAAAGCCTAAAATATTGACTATCTAACTGTTTACAGAGAAATTTTTTCAGCCCTGACTTAAACTGAAACATAAATAGGAGTACCTAGTTATTCATTACCCGCCATCTTCTATATCTCAGCATTGACATATTTGTAAATCAGGACAAAGCTGGTTTGTGCATTTTTGCAATTAAGTGACAAATCTTAAGGCAGTTTGATTTATGTTTCATTTCAATTGGACTCCACGGTCAATGCTCCAGATAGAGCCATTTGAAGAAATTTAAAAAAAAAGGAAGAGAAGAAATAAAAAAAAAGCAGAAAGAAATAGAATTTGGCCCTAACACACCTTCTAGGAAAAGACACTCTCTTCCCCTATTGTACAATTATCTAATTATGCATCCACAAAATCAAACATTTTGTCCATGATTAATGGTTAAGTTTCTCTCTTTAATGATTAAATTAAGGGAATGAAATATGAAAGTATGGTACCCAGAGACCTCTTAATTTAGTTAGAAGGTATTATTACATTGGTTTCCATGTCTCTTTCTATGTATTTATTCTTCCTCTAAAATTCATTACCATGGTTCAGGCCGTGAAGAAAAGATGATTTGCCTAAAAATCAAGCAGGGCTCTAAAATAGATGTGAGAAGTAGTACTTATTTTTTCATCTGTTTATCATTATAATATGAAACTCCAAACACTATTTTTCCCACCAAAATATAAGTATTATATTACCAAGAATAGTGGACAAATTAAGCATGGCCAAAGTATATGCTAATTTATTATAGCTAGGTACTGCTGTTATATATAACTGAAATATGCACCAAAACTGGAATATAGAGTTAATTATTTGATATCTGGTCTAACCATTGTAGGGTAATTATGAACATTTAAGTGATTGAATGTATAAGTGTTTCTGTTAGACTTTTAACATATGTATATATATATATATATATATATATATATATATATATACACACACACACGCATATATATGTGTGTGTATGTGTGTATATATTTTAACTACTATTCTATGGAATTTCAATTTTATGTCAAAAGGTTATTATATATGTTTTTCTAATTTCATTTTCCTCACAAGAATTCACAAAGAAGCTGAAGCTAAAATCATGAAGATAGTGAGATTTGTCACTGAGAGTCTGATAAAAGAATCTAGTTGTAAAATATGCTTTATTATTACTATTTATGATCAATTGCTTATAAGTTCATTATGTATACCTCCTTCCATTTTAAATCTGAACTACATATACATACATATCAACACATATGTATCTGTTGCTATGTGAGCAGTAACAATTTATTCAGTTTTTAAATATCCATAATTAAAGTATATGGAACTTATTAACTACTTATTAAGTGGTTTTGCAGTCATGGTTGGCTTGTTTATTCAACAAACACTCATTTATGCCTAAAACTCAACCACATTTCAATTATTATTTACAAATATATGCTTCTACCCAAACTTCTTCCATGAGTTCAGCACTCATATTTACACATTGAACAGTGTTATGTGACTATTTCACAGAATACCAACTTCAATATGCTTTAAACAAAAATACTTCTAGTTCTCCTTTCTTCTCTCATAAAGAACAGAACACCAGCCACCCAACCTGGCACTCTGGGAGATCTCTTCAGCTTACCAAACTCATTAAATTGGTCATCTTACTTAGCTTTCAGTTTTATCTCAGAGTTTTTGTCCAACTGTGAAAATTTAAGTGATTTTCCATCATTTCTCACTTATACTTTTTGAAATAGGTTCTTATTTGCAGTCTCTAGTCTTGCTTTCTTTGAGTGATTCTGCCTCACTATTGGTTCCTTAAAAACCATATTTAATCATGCTATTCCCTCACAAGGTACACTGTTACTTTATTACTTCTAAGCTACTTGTGTATGCCTTTCCAGAATCCTTTTCATCCATTCTGTGCACCCTGTACTGCAGTTATTTTCAACTATTACAGTTCTTGGCATGTGCCACATTCTCTCACGTATGTGAGCCTTTGCTTTAGCTCTATCTTCTCTGCCCCCCTTGCCCACCTTTCTCCAGTTATATTCAATGCCTGAACATATGTGTTTTCCTTAAGAGTTACATAACATCTCATATCCACTCACTGATCCTTTTAGGTCATGTTACATGATCTTCTACATAAGCACACATTAAATACTTATATTTTATGCATTTTCTCCTGCAAGTTGAGCATCCACAAGACTTCCTCTTTTAAGAGCGTTACTGCATTGCAAGGGAGAGCCAGGAACCTCATTTGTCATATGCTTCCTTTCACAGTTCTGGTTATGACTTTTCCCAATAAGAAAAATTTTTGGAAATTTGGAAGGTAGAAAAGAAGGAAGAGTTATGATTCTTGTAGTGCAGTTGCAGTCAGATATGTGGGACTTCCCAAAGAGCTTTGAAGAACTACCCATTTGCTGATGCAGGCAGCATTGATGAGAGTTTCTTAGAGATTCCTTAGCAGCTTTGCAGTGAACTTTTGAGGAGGACCTGATTTAGTGCTTTAGGGTTCATCAGAGGCCTGTATGCTATGCCCCTATGATGGCTTGGGTCTGTGTCAGCTAATCTGGAACTGTATTTCACAAAATCTATCCTCTGTTTGGTCCTGAGATGAATTTGACCTCAAGAGAAATGCAGTGAAATGAAATGAAAGATAAGCTGCATTCATGGATATTCTTGACAGGTCAGTTTTAGGTCATGCTCTGGATCAGCTTGTGTTGTGATGGTCCCGCTGACTCACTTTGCGGGCATGAAACAGCAGCCCAGCCTATAGGTTCCACAGCTTCTTCATTCCTCTTTCAGTTTCTCTGACACCCTAAACAGATGCAACTTTAGCTCTTTGATGAAAGTCATGAGATTCTATGTCAGGTTGCTCATACCATAGCTGGCAAGGATAGAAATCATGAGAATCCCACATGGGTTCTAGCTCACCCTCGGGGTAACAGTTGACCCTATGCATTCTAGTTTGTCCTTGCTGTCTTCCACTCCACATTCATCTTTTCTTTCTGACTGACCGCCCTGCTGACTCTAACCTAGCTCCTGACAAAGAAACAATTAAACTGGTTAGTCAGCTTCCACATCGTGTGAGGTCAAGTCTATTTAATAAGAAATTTTATATCTCTGCTAATAAGTTTGCTTTTTTTATGAAACCCTAATATAGATCTTGACCTACAGTGGTAATTTTGCTCACTCTAATCCCCTCAGCTCTTCACATACACAATGAGTCCTACATTAAATACTTTCTACCTGGAATTCATGGAATAATTTGTGTTTTTTAATTTTTCCCCTTAACCTCAATTAATGTATTAGATTAGCACTTGTATTACTTAAATGATCCTTGAACTTCAATATAATTAGGTTTGTTCACATGGAATTAAAAATATCTTGACTAATATAAATATGTTATAGTTTTCATTCTATGTAGTTAAAATGGGAGATTATAATTCATTTATATGATTTATATGTATAATGCTGGTATCTAATATAGCTCCTAACAAAAGTTCTAAAAACAACAAACAGAGGGTCTACAGAAGGCAAAATAAATTGATCACTGCAATGAGTAAAGAAAATACTGGAAAATAAATACTCTTTCTGCTCACACACCCACACACAAAATGTTAGAATCTATCTGAGAAGAAAAAGTCCACAGATTGAAGAGCATATAATGATTATAATGTTATTAAACATGTGCAATACATGATAAATTATTCATATACACATACCACAGTTGCTATAAAGTTGATTATAGAACTGAGCTTGTGGTTAAGAGTAGTAAAATAAACATTAGAAAATATGTGAAATCAAAATTATATCACCCCAATTTTGTGGGTCTTCTATGAATAACTTTAGATCTACCTATATCAGGTTCTAATTCTGAGAGTTTACCTTAATGAATATCAAAAATAAAAATCAAACAAACAAATTTAATAGGTTATAGATAAGAGGAAAACTTCTATAACACAATAGTAATACAGAAATTTACTAAGTATTATTACTCACTGTCATATGTTCAGATTTATATTAAATTTATGTTTGATTCCATGTAAATAAGTCATTCCCCTCACTTTTTCTCATTGAAACCAGGCCTTAACATTGAAAGCAGACCAAAACAGTTTTTTTCCCCCTGGTTTTCTAGCTTCTGTTACAATATAATAGGTCTTCTTATAGTGTTCAAGAAACCACCAGATCAAGCCAGATGAGACTGGCCCCAAAGCTTGAACAGGCACAGTTAGTAGTTAAATGATCATAAGTTGAACTCAAGAACCCAGGGGAACCCAGATTTCTGGAACTCGAGTAGCAAAGATGTTATTTTTACCACTCAGAGTCCATTAAAAAATGAAAGACAAGCAATCCAATTAAAAAATGAGCAAAGGAAATGAACAGAAAGTTTTCCAAGGAGGACATACAGAAAGCCCATAGACACATGAAAAAATGCTTAACATCAATAGCCCTGAGAGACACGCAAATTAAAAACATGATGAGATATCACTTCACACCAGTTAGAATGGCCATCATCACTTCTCACCAAGGTGGAGGCATAGGAAGATACACTTTGCCTCCTTGAACAATCAAAAGAAGAACAATTAATTTAAAATAAACACAGAAATGCCAGAAAATCAACCTGTATGGAAGTATGACAACCAAAGACTCAAAGGAGAAACATTCATTCAGACTGGTAAGAGGGGTGGAGATGGGCAGCTAGAGCACAGAGCACTTGCAGTAAAGTGGCAGCTGGACTGGAACAAGAGAGGCTGCAGCTGGTGAACTGGGAAAGGTGAAGCAGGTGGTCCCACATTTGCATGCAGATAAACTGGGAGGAACAACTAGGGACCAAGAGAGACCATGAAACTCAGAGTTCCAGTGTGGGGTAATAAACCTTCAAAACCTCTGATTGAAAAATCCTATGGGGTTTGAGGTAGCAGGAGAAACTCCCAGCTTCACAATAGAGTTTATAGCAGAGACCCATGGGGTCCTAGAATGTACATAAAACCACCCACCTGGAATCAGCACAAGAAGGGCCCAATTTTCTTTTGGGTAGTGGATGGAGTGACTGAAAGCCATCTGAGAGCTGAGCAAGTGGCATTGTTCCTTCTTGCACCTCTCCCCAATATACAGAGCCACAACACAGTGATGTGGGCTGCCCCACCCTGGCAAATATCTAAGGCTCTTCCCCCTTACCATATAACAGGCTCACCAAGACCAACAATATAGCCCCCCAAAAAAATAACAGATAAGAGTTCCAGAAAAAAATACAACTAAGCAATAAGGAGATACCCAACCTATCAGATGCAGAGTTCAAGAAACTGGTAATCTGGATGCTCACAGAAATGGTTGAGTGTGGTCTCAAAGTAGAGGAGAAAGTGAAGGCTATGAAAAGGAAATAAGTCAGAATATACATGGAACCAAGAGTGAAAGGAAGAGAACTTGGACCAAAATCCATGGTTTGGACCAGAAGAAAGAAATAAAGGTATAAGCAGAACAGAATAAAGAAACAAGAATTTAAAAGAGAGAGACAAAGAGAGAGAGAGAAGAAGAAGAAGAAGAAGAAGAAGAAGAAGAAGAAGAAGAAGAAGAAGAAGAAGAAGAAGAAGAAGAAGAAGAAGAAAAAGAAGAAAGAAGAAGAAGAAGAAGAAGAAAGAAGAACAAGCAACAGCAGCAGCAGCTTAGGAACCTCCATGACAACTTTGAATATTCTAATATCCAAATCATAGGGATGCCAGAAGGAGAAGAGGAAGAGCAAGAAATTAAAAACTTATTTGAAAACATAATGAAGGAGAATTTCCCCAATCTGGCAAAGGAAATAGGCTTCCAGGAAGTCCAGGAAGCTCAGAGTGTCCCAAAGAAGTTGGACCCAAGGAAGCACACATCAAGGCACACCATAATTACATACCCGAAATTAAAGATAAGGAGAAAATCTTAAAAGCTGCAAGAGAGAAGGAGACAGTTACCCGCAAAAGAGTGTATGACCCACATCATCATTAAGTTGCCCCAGATTAAAAAGAAGGAGATAATCTTAAAAGCAGCAAGACAAAATGAGAGCTACCTACAAAGGAGTTCCCATAAGACTATAAACTGATTTCTCAAAAGAGACCTTGCAGGCAAGCAGGGGTCTGGAAAGTAGTATTCAAAGTCATGAAAGACAAGGACCTACATCCAAGATTACTCTATCCAGCAAAGCTGTCATTTAGAATGGAAGGGCAGATAAAGTGCTTCCCAGATAAGGTCAAGTTAAAGGAGTTCATCATCACCAAGCCCTTATTATATGTTGTACAAACTTATCTAAGAAAAAGAAGATAAAAAATATGAACAGTAAAATGACAACAAACTCACTCCTATCAACAACCAACCCTAAAAAAATGAATTAAGCAAACAACTAGAACAGGAACAGATTTACAGAAATAGAAATAACATGGAGGGTTATCAGAGTGGAGGTGGGGAAGGATGGGGGAAAAGACACAGGGAATAAGAAGCATAAATGGTTGGTACAAAATAGACAGTAAGAGGTTAAGAATAGTATGGGAAAATGGAGAAAGCAAAGAACTTATATGAACTAAGTTTGGGGAATGAACTAAGTTTGGGGAATGATGGTGGGAAGGTGGTGTAGTGCAGAGGGGAACAAAGAGGAGAAAAATGGGAGAACTGTAATAACATAATCAATGAAATATATTTTGGAAAAGAATGGCCATCATAAACAAAGCAACAAACAACAAATTCCATAGAGGTTGTGGAGAAAAGGGAATCCTAGTACATTGTTGGTGGGAATGCAGACTGGTGCAGCTGCTATGGAAAACAGTATGGAATTTCCTCAGAAAACTAAAAATTGAACTACCTTTTGACCCGGCAATTCCATTCCTGGAATTATTGCCCAAAAATCCTAAAACACCAATTCTAAAGAACCTATGCATCCCAACATTCATAGCAGCATAATTTACAATAGCCAAGTGTTGGAAGTAACCCAAGTATTCTTCAGTAAATGAATGGATCCAAAAACTGTGGTACACTTACACAATAGAATACTCTGCAGCAAAAAGAAAAACGGAACTGTTATGCTTTGTGACAGCCTGGATGAAACTGGAGAGCATTATGCTAAGTGAAATAAGCCAGGCAGTGAAAAAAAAAGGCCATATGATCTCACCTATGAAATAAACCTAATCAACAAAACAAACAAGCAAACAAAATATAACCAGAGACTTGAAATAAAGAACAAACTGACAGTAACCAGAGGGAAGTGGGTGGGGGATAATAGAAGAAAAAAGGGGAAGACTTGTCAAAGAACATGTATAAAGGGCACATGGAAAGGTAAAGGCAGGTAGGATCTAGGGTTGGAGGTAAGGTAAGTGTAGTAGGGGATGGAATGGAGTTGGGGAAATGAGAACACTACTTGAACAACAATAAAAATACAAATCTTAAAAAAATGAGCAAAATCAACTGAGACTTGGAAATAAAGAACAAACTGACAGTGACCAGAATGGTAGGAGTAGGGGTACAATAGAGGAAAGAAGGGGAAGGGGCAAGAAAAAGAGCAGGAGTAGAGGGCTCACGAAAAGGGACAATGGAAGGGATTCACTGGGGCAGTAGCAAATGATGGGGTAGGGGTTGACAATTGGGAAAAAGGCAGAAATCTGTAACTGAACAACAGTAAAAATAAATAAATAAAGAGTGTGTCAATAAGGAAGATCCAGTGTGGAGAACAAACTGACACACAGAATACTAACAAATCGAACTCTGCTAGATGAAAATATCTTTATTTTTTCCCCTTCCACATTCCTTAGTTTAGATGACTTAGTACCAGGACTAGTCAATCTGGGCCCTTGAATTATAATTAATAAACTCCTCCTTTAAATTTAATCCAAACTTTTGTCCAGAGGAGACTATTTTGAACCTTACCTCCTGTCTCCCTGCTGGCTGCTTGACAAATCAATCTTATTTTTCTCTGAAAATACCTGTTGCTTCAGGTTTTGACTTACTGTGAGAGGCATAGCACCCACTGACTTGGCTAGGTTAACACCAGCATCTATCTCTACTGACTCTGATATTCCCTACATTGACCTTAGCTAATCAGATCTCTCTCATGTCATGTCTGTCATATCCAGTGCTCCCCAAGCTACATATCAAATTAATCCTCCTGACAACGTATTTACCTCACATCATTGTAAATAATACCATGTTTGTGAAACTGCATGAGTTGAGGAAATGTTAGAACACCTGATTAGAATGTATTTGGGGGGATAAATGAAATACATCAATATCACTCCATTATCAGTCTACGGTCTTGATTAAATAAGGCCAAATAGATGTGGGAGATTGATGCTATTCTGTGGTTGTCAACTATATAATGGCTCTCTTATGTGCCAACTGTTCTCTCCATTCTCAAATATCATAGCACATACACTTGTGTGACTCAATGCAATATTTTCTTCTCTTATAACATGCAGTTTAATAAACATGAAAAAGGAAAAATCTCATCTCACACTCGAGTTTATTTGTGCATGTGTAATTTTATGAATAAGTTAGTTGAAAAATTAACAAAATAATCCACATAGCACCCAGAGTTCTGAATTTGTTCCAAAACATATAATGATTTGAATTTTAGATACAGTAAAACATAGGGTTAATAAAAAAGAGTTTTAAACATATATTTCCTTAGGAATTATTCAGTTGTAATTATTTCTCTGAAATATATGACTATCTGCAACCACAATAGTCTAAGAGTACAATTTTTCAAATATTTTCTACATATTTTGAATACCAAAATAATATATATAAATCCAATGAATTGTTTCTAATTCTGCTGAGGCATTTGATGCATAATGACACAGCATCCATGTGTATTACCTTAGATGTTCACATAAACTTTCATGAGAAAAGTTCAATGAGTTTAGTTTCAAAAGTTTATTCCTTAAACTGTAATAATTATGATCTAAAAATACAAGACACTTTACAAGTCAAATTTTAACAATAATGTATACTCCATTCTCTATAACATATTTAGTAAACATTACATTTAGTTACCCAATTTTTCTTTCCAATGTACAGTCTTGTTTATTTTTAAGCCAATTCTACTGAAGAAATATAGTTATTTTAGTTTTTATAATCAACACACTCTGTCTTACTGTTTTCTAAATGATGGTGGTTATTGTTTTCAGTCATTCTGAACCATGTGGCTATTTTGTGTGTTGTTTTTTTTCTGATACTATAAAATCAGCATAAATGTAACTGGATGCTATAATATTTCAACTCAGTACATTAGAGGATGATGGTTTAATGAGACAATACCTCAATTATTAATAGCTTAATATTTTGGATTTTTAAATAGCCTACATTTTAAAGCAAATTTCTTAGGGTCTTTGACCACAAGATTATGATCACCCATAAAACTTCCTGCTTACAGGTAGGCAAATGATTTGTCACTCCATAAATCTATCACAGTGTCAACTGAAAATCTCTTTAAACCAGTCCATCTCTACTTCTCACTCTACAAAACCAAATAATTTTTAATCTTATTTTTTAAGTTTAATTATTGTTCAAGTACAGTTTTCTGAATTTTACTCCCATCCCAGCCCATCCCCCAGTGCTCCTCACCTCCCTCCCATTTCTACCCCCCTTAGTTGTTGTCCATGTGTCCTTTATACTAGTTCCTCTCCCCTTTTCCCACTGAAATCCCCTCCCCTCTCCCCTCTGGTCCCTGTCAGCCTGTTCTGAATTTCAGCGTCTTTGGTCATATTTTGCTTGCTTGTTTGTTTTGTTGTTTAGCTTCCTGTTAAAGGTGAGATCATATGGTATTTGTCTTCCAACACCTGGCTTATTTCACTCAGCATAATGCTTTCCAGTTCCATCTATGCTGTTGCAAAGGGTAGGAACTCCTTCTTTCTTTCTGCTGCATAGAATTCCACTGTGTAAATGTACCATAGTTTTTTGATCCATTCATTTACTGTTGGGCACCTAGGTTGCTTCCAACTCTTGGCTATTATAAATTGTGCTGCTATGAACATTGGGGTACATAGGTTCTTTTGGACTGGTGTTTCAGGGTTCTTAGGATATACTCCTAACAGTGGAATTGCTGGGTCAAAAGGCATATTCATTTTTAGTTTTCTTAGAAAATTCCATATTGTTTTCTTTAATGGTTGTACCAGTCTGCAATCCCACCAACAGTGGACCGGAGTCCCCTTTTCCCCACAACCTCTCCAACACTTGTTGTTTGTCACTTTGTTTATGATGGCCATTCTGACTGGTGTAAAGTGATATCTCATTGTAATCTTATTTTTTGTGTGTTGAATGCCAATATAGCACATCTTCTTTGTCCTATTCATTATCTTGATTTCTTCCTCAGTTTCTACTCAGTACTAATTCCATGCTATTGCTCAATTCACTCTCAGAATATTTTACTCTCCTCTTTGTAAAGTTAGTATCTTTTTCAATACTTAGTTTGAAACTCATTTGTTACACAAATGCAACTCTTGATAGAAATGGGTTAAATGTATTACTTTAAGAAATGGAGAAGAGCAGTTTCCTTATTAGCTAAACGTGTGGATGCACACATGCTTCCATATTTGGCTGCAGTGAGGCATTTAAGACTGTAGTTAATAATGGCAAGCAGCTTGCAATGGATCTTATTTACACGGTAGCTGGGAACCAAGGTTTATGTTTTTATTCAATTATATTGATTTCTTCTTGGATTGTCTTTTTATTTATAACACTGTAGGGGTGGTTCAGACTGGTCTTTAAAATATTATTTATACTGGCATTTTATGTAGACTATAACAATCAATTACCTTACTGTCTCTTCCAAACAACTGAATGCAATATAATCAAGTGTAGCTAGACCTATAAATATGAATATGTTGGCTGATACTACAAATTTTAAGACTATCATATGGCAAGTTTGGGGGTACCTTTTTCTACTTTTTAAAATAAAAATATAAGAATATAGATTCAGAAAACATAGATGGATGAATCCCACATTGTTTTGTTAAAGGTCACTTCAATTTTAAAATGTGCAGTTAAAATTGAACAAAGGAGGCAATAAAACCCTAAATATTGTGAATGTGAACATTCTCTGTAGACACCTTAATCAAACTGTTCCTCTTTATTCCTTTTCTTTAAAAAATCAATAATATATATCACAACAGAGTTAATCATGTATAATAACTTCATTTTAATCTATTTTACCCTTAAAATTCCAAACAAGTTGCATTAGTTTTGCTTAAAAATTATGAGAGAAAGGGAGGGATGGGAGAAAGACCCTGTACCCTTATTCTTTCATTTTTATCTTTATCATTTTATACTTTTATTAATATTTATTTACTTAATATATTTTATGTTCAGTCCACACAAAGCATTACTACTCTGTCTTTCTCTTTTCATTAAGCAGTATATTTTTTATCAATTCTGTGCTTTCTTTTTTACTCTCAAGGAAATTTATCACCCTACTCAATTTCTCTTCTTTACTTACCTTCTTTTTTCACAAGTGTGTATACAAGTGCCTATGACATGTCCCTCATTTTCTTAAATTAAGTGAAAGATCAAGAATTGTGGTTAATAATATTGATGAATGAACATAAACCTATGGTAGGGCTTTATGAGTCATTTCTAGTGAAAAACTAAAAAAGTCTAGAAAAATTCCAGACATTGTTAATAAAATGAGAACAGTTTGTGTGACATCAATGTAACCTGGCAACCAAGGAGAGTGGACAGGAATGTACATGAGTGAACAATGACAACTTGACTGTACTACTCAGTGGGGGTGGTAGACACCACTGAGTGAGCATGTGTACTGTGTGGCTATCACACTCAAAATGACTGAGTGACTAGAGCAACAAATCTGCATCAAATTTTGCATTAAGCTTGAATATTCCTCCATGGAAACTATTCAGATGATTCAGAAGGACACAGCTATGGGCAACTGGTGATTGGCAACTTCATCACAACAATGTACCTGCTCCTACATTACATCTCATGCAGAGTTTTTTGGAGAAACATCAAACCACCCAGGTGACAGCCCCTGTACAAGACCAGATTTGGCTTCTGCAACTTTTGCCTTTTTCTAAAACTATAATCACCTTTGAAAGGGAAGAGATTTCAGACCATCAATGAGATTCAGGAAAATATGATGGAACAACTGATGGCAACTGGGGAAACTGTGTGAAGTACTGAGGTGCCTACATTGAAGGGAACTAAGAAGTCATTGTCCTATGTACAATATTTCTTGTATCTTGTTCAATAAATGTATATTTTTCATACTACATATCTGCATACCTTCTGGACAGATCTTGTATATCTAGAGGAGAGTTTATTCAAACCATAGTGATATTAAGTAGTGTATGACATGATTTTTGTGAGGAAATCATTTGAGAAATAAAGGTAAAGATAGTTAAAGTTGTCATGTGCCCTTTATTTGTCCAGCATTTGTGAGATGCTAAGGTTACAGAAATGTACAACATAAAATTTCATCACTAAAAATCAAAGCCCATTTTCGTTCTCTCACCAACACTCTATCCACCCAGCCTCACTCTTAGTGGATAAGCGATTTCAGGTCTACTTTCTCATTCTCTCTCTCTCTCATTTCTATTGCTATCTCTATCCCTATTTCTATCTCTAATCTCTGTCATCTCCATCTCTACCTATCCCTACCTCTATTCCTATATCTCTAGGTAGCAATTTTAATTGGTATGTGGCAAGAATTTTTAAAACATACAATACCTGACTACTTAGTTAGGGACACAGACATCTTTTCCCTAGGATTGTCAAATGAAAGAGTGACAACAGCCAACAAAACAATAGCCATCCATTGTGAATGAATCAAAATTATACCAATTTTTGGTCAGACCTACAAAAAATGTAATATATTTCTTGACATGTTACAGAATTTTAGTAATTAGCTTACGTGTGCCATTAGATGAAATGTTGAAAATCACTGGATTGAATTATATACATATATGTATATATTTGTGGGTGTACACACGCACACAAACACAACCTGTTTTATTTATCACAAATTCTCTTAGTCTCTTGCTTCCAAATCTCCAACTCACTTCTATTATTAATAATCCTTTTTTCACTTCTTCTTTGTTGTAATATAGATGCTGGTAATTCCTTTATCTGTGAACAATGTCTCTGTGTGACTTGGTTCCTGGCTCCTGTCATTTTTTAGAAACTGAAATTTGCAGTGTCAATTATGCTTTTTTCTTCCTTATATTTATCATTTTCCTCTTATAAATAAATAAATAAATAAATAAATAAATACAAAACCCTTACCATTAAAATGTATTTAAACTGTCTGATATTAAACAAAGAAACAAAAAAATTGAAAACCTTCTAAACTTTCCTTGACCTCATGTCCCTCTGGAATCCCCTGTCTTCCACTTCCCAAGCTACTTGATAAAAGTACTTACACGGCTACCAACACTTTCTCCTTTCTCAGCCTCTCCTCGTTCCACTCCAGCCTGGCTCTCCCTGACTTCCGCCCATATCTCATTCTAATGAATGAATGTCTTTGTCATTGAAGTCAGTGATTCTTTTTCATTTCCCACAAGCCCTATAGCCCGAATCTCTTCTTTGAGACTTGGAAACATAATCTCTGTGGCCTACTTGACATTTCTTTTTTAATAGCTTAAAGGCAACTCATTCTCAGTTTGTCCAAAGAGGAACTCTTAATCTTCTGTTTTAAATCTCGTCCTCTTAGACTATTCCTACCCTCAGATAAAGATCCCTCTCAAACTCGCCTAGAAGCCATTGATAATTTCCCTTACCTTATCTGCCATATCTGATTTAAGTGTAAGTTATCTTTATTAATTTCATTAATTTCCCATGAATACTTGTGTTCCTCATCATTACCATCTATAACTATGTTATTTTTTGAGATTTTAGAAGTCACCCAAATTCCTTCACTCAGATCCCATCCTCCATATTCAAGGCCACCAGCATAGTGCCTTCTGTCTCCTCCTCTTTGACTCTGACCCTTCTATCTTTTTCAGGTAAATTATAAAACTCAGTTATATTAATCTCAAATAATCTAGGATAATTTTCCTATGTCAAGATTATTAATGTAATCACATTTCCAAAATTTCTTTTACATGTAAGGTAATACTTGTAGGTTATGAGAATTAGGACGTGGATATCTTTGGGGATCATTATTCAGCCTGCCACAGCCAGGTTAGTATAGGCCAGTATTATATTCAGCCTGGGTAATTGAACTGGATCTCTTAATTTTTTTTCTTTAATCATCTGCAACATCTGTCTTATCTCCCTTATAACCATTTACCACAATTTAACCTGTGTGACAGTCCTATAAAGATAATTTTAGTTATATATTAATCAAATAACGATTCTTCATTCATCTGAGAATACTGGCTACATTTCTTAATATGGACAACAGGTCTTGTTTAACCATACTTTTTCCAATGCATTCTGAAAAAAATTTCTCAGTCTTGACATTTCACTCACACTAAACTAATCTTTATTGTTAAAAATGAATATACACTGAGTTTAAAAAATAAAATCAATGTATTTAACTTTATTCACTTCATTTCAAATTTAGTTCATGCTTTATCTTTTCTCCTTTTTGTTAAGTATGCAATAAATCTAAAGTTTCACACTACTTATTTTATGAATAATAGATTTCCTCCTCTATATTTTTTATAAATTCAGGTGTGAAAACCACCAATAAAATTAATCAAGTTGGTATTAAAAGAGTAACTTTCCCTTTAATTTATATTTTGTTATTACTTGCTAATTCTCATGACCTTTAACATTGTTTCATCTTATCTTTAAATATCCGAAGGCAAGGAATGAGAACATTCCTATATTTTCTGTCTCTTTGTCGAAGATCTCACTGTGTTCATCCAGTCTTCTCCAGAGTCTGCTGACCATTTTTGTGACCCTTACTTTGAACTCTTTACTTTTAATAAGGTTTTACTTGTTCTGTTATTTGGAACATACTTCTTTATCTACTCATTTTTTTCTGACTCTCCATGTTTGTTTCCATGTATTGGGTATATTGATGACCTCTCCCAGGCTTGAAGCAGAGGCTGTATGTAAAAAATGTTTTATGGGACCCAGAAGCACAATCCTCCTGGGCCACCAGATGCAGGTCTCAAGAGGTATTCCCAGTGTGGGCTGCAAGCACCTGCCCACTGTAGTAGGGGTGTAGCTGAGACACTGTGATGAACAAAGCTGTTCCCTGGCCCAGTTGGAGGACATGAAGCCCATTGCCATGGTGTAGTGGTGGGCAGGGCTCTCAGTGGGGTGCTCCCACCTTCTCTAGCAGGTCAGGATAGTTCGTTCCAAAACGGGATCTGCCAGGGATTACATTAACAAGGCAGCATGAGATTGCCATACTGATCCTTGCTGGTTTCTCTGTATCCCAAGAATACTTGTCCCATTACTTTCCTGCCTCTCCAATTTCCTAACTCTCCCGCAAATGCTTTGATTAGTAAGTGGATCTCCCTCATAAATAGTGTAAGCACTGTTCAAATTGGTGCATCCCCACTGGTTGCTGGGACAAATAAGTCTATGCGAACCTTTTAAGTGCAGGTTCTTTGCTCTCTATACTTCTATGGTTTTCCCAGGTGTAATCTCCGCTAATTCTCAAAGCCAAGTAATTTGGGAGTTCATCTATCCAGTGAAGGATCTAAGAGTTGGGGTACTTGATGCGAAACACAAACCTTTCACTCATCAGGAGAAGGTTTTGTGCCTTTGAGATGCCTCTTGAGTGTGAATGTTGACCCTAGGGTGGAGCCCCTCATTTGGTGAGAAGGTGTCTCTGTCCCTCCTGTCTCCATGCTGACATTTTATTTCTTCCTGTGGAGACTCTGGTCATCCAATTTCCAGGTTTTTCCCAGAAGAATTTATTCTAAATTTTGTAGATTTTTTTTTCTGAGTCCATGTGAGAGAGTGAGCTCAGGATTTTCCTAAGCCACCATATTAAAAACCCTTTGGGCATGAAGTTTTTAAAGACACTTTTCTTCACCAACTTTTAACTCTGGTTCCCAAATAAATTGTTCTTTTCTATCACCAGTATTGGATAAATAATTATTTCTGATTCTATTTTATTTACACAAGCCAGTGGCTCTCATTGAATTTCATTTAAAATAATGGAATTTTATTAAATTTTCAAGGTTTGCCATTTTTTTCATTATAGCAAAATATGTATCTTTGAACTTTCAAGCACTATTCAAGCTTTATTTTTTTCTTAAGTAGTTGGAGTTTTCATCTCTCTTATTTAAATTTTCCTCATCTATTTGTTTTATTAAAGAGCAGGAGATTTTGAAACCAGTATGAATTACCTATCGAGACAGTCTAAAAAATTATTCTGAAGGGCAAAAATCTAACCTTTGTATATTGCTTAGAAATATTTTACAACCAAATTTCACTGGAGTTTGCTTTTGTCAGTTTTTTAGCATTCTTCATTTCCAAGAGTTTGCTTGACTGCAAAATTCAGATTCAAATGAAATGTTAAGAAAATTACTGATTATATGATTTCTCATTGACGAAGTTATCAATGTGCTCAAATAAAAATTGTTCAGGCACTCAACATTTTTTCTATCAAAAATGGAAACTCAGCCAAAGGACATAGGTGCATAACCCATAAACACAGACAACAGTTTGATGATGGCCAGAGAGAAGTGGGTGCAGGGGCTGAGTGGATGTGAGCGAAGGTGGGGGATGGGGACATCTGTAATAGTGCCAACACAAAATATTTTTAAAATGCTAACTTACCCTGGCTGATGTAGCTCAGTGGATTGAGCGTGGGCCTGAGAACCACACGATCTCGGTTCGATTCCCAGTCAGGGCACATGCCTGGGTTGCAGGCCAGTTCCCAGCTAGAAACACATGAGAGGCAACCATACATTGATATTTCTCTCCACTTCACCTTCCCTTCCCCTCCCCTCTAAAGATAAATAAATAAAATATATTTTTAAAATGTTAATTTAAATCATAGAATTCTTTGTTGTCTATGAAATTACAGCACTTCAGGAGTTTTACTTGATTTTGCAGGTTGGTAATTCAGTTGTGAGAAAAAACACTCTCTCCCTTTAGGTTCTATACTAAGATTCAAATTGATTTTTTTGCTTTAAATAATTATTGCAGTAATATTAATATACTAAAAACAAAGAGATAGGGCAAGATATCTGCCATTCTGAAATTATTTTGAAATTAACCAGTCCTGTAATCGGAAACATATTTTAATTTATTTCTCTTGGTAAAATCAATATAAGAACTATTTCCTGAACCATTTTCAGAAGATGCTAGCAAAAGTATTTTCTCTTTTTCTTTATGTGGTAAGCTTTTTCATTAAGATATTTATGTGTTTTAGTTTAGCATATTAATACTAATGTTTTTCTAAGTGTGATTAATGTGATGTAATATAGTGTGGTTAACAATTTGACAAATAAAAAATATATCATTCTTAATACCAGTGAAAAAATTCTTAGAATAGTGATGATTAATAAAAATAATATTCTAAATAATATTCTCACAAAGCTAGCACTGATGGATAGAAAACAGAAATAATTGATATCGACGCAAAGAACATAGACATTTTGAGTTAGGAAAACTTATTAGTTGCTTTACGCATTTTATTCTAATCTCTGCTCTGTGAAATAATGCAGGGATGCTTTGCCTGGAATTGTGAAAGGATGCTCAGCCATTGAGTTGCCTGTTCCTTTCATCTTTGTCTTCACCATCTGCTGCCTTTTAGATAGAAACTTTAAAATGAATATTTTTCACAGTAATAAGAGAGAATAGAAAGATGCAGATACTCATTACATATGAATATGTTCTCACAAGCCTGCATGCATGGTGTTTCATCCATAAATATTTTTCTTACCTTCACATTTGTTTTTATTCGCTACTCTTTCTGACTTGATTTATTGCATCTCTACCCATTTGAGTACCCACATTAAAAATGGACTTACAGATCATACCAAAAAATAGATTATTTAAAATATCTTAGTCGTGTTCATTGTCCGAAATATAGAAAGCAAAAATAGAACATCCTTAATTTCACATCCCAAAGTAACTATTTTATTCTTTCAGTCTTTGTGTGTGTGTGTGTGTGTGTAGATGATGGATCCTACTTGAAGCCAGTTTCTGGCTGCGTTTGCCTCTAAATTGCATTGGTAGACATAAGGAGACATGTTTCAGACCATGAGGAATATAAAGGCAGATTTATATACTGAGGTTGGTTTATTTAAGTGAGGCAAAAAGGTGTTCAGTCATCTGATGGGTGAAAAAAAGGAATTTTAACGGCACTAAAGAATTGGATGAATCTAGGACAGTAAGAATCTGAAAGAACAAAAACAAGGTAAGAAAATCAAAGGAAACATTCTGTTTGGAGAGCTACACATTTTCTAAACCTAAGAACAGGAACGTGAAAATCTTGTGTTGTAATCTCTACTTTCCTGTTAAGCCATTGAGATTTCTTTTCCTACAAAATTTCACAAGTTTTGTGTGATACATGCTTCTCAGATATTATTGTCAGTATGTTGAAGCATCTGTGGTACCTTGCCTAAATACATTTTGACACAAGGGCTCTTCAAAGTAAATCTGTGATTTCAGGGTGCCATTATTGAGCAATCTGGTGCCATACACACACATGTAATGTATACAGATACATATGTAATATACATGTTCCTATATATAAGCTATGTAAATATATAAATAGTTAACATACATAAATTTTGGTAAATGTTTGTCTTATCCTTTTATTTACAACCTATCTCCTGACTAAGACAGAGTCCTTACGAACTTCTTTATGTCAAGTATTTTACATGAAACACTTGATCTCTCCCAAACATGGCCTTGTCAGGTACATGTAGTTATTCTCACTTTGAAGAACAAAGGGGTTAAGTAATTGTCTGAATTCACAAGGTAAATAAGTGCCAGCAACAGGATGCAAAACTGTATCTGTTTGCTCTCAAAATGTTGGGTTTAACACAGAGAAACACATCTAATGAGAACTTCAGATTCTATGCCATTCTTATTGTTTATAGTGTGAAGCCTAAAAGTCCTGAATTTGGCTCTGTCCTTCTCATTGCGTGAGTAATGACAGGCACTGCCAAGCGCGGTCTCTCTCTATGCTAGTTTGCAGACATATGGCAATCACTGCAGAAATGTGTTTGAGACCAGGATAAATACATACAGAATTTTATATCTTACAAAGACATTCCTTCTTCTCACAAATCATTCTCTCTCCTTGTTTCTATGATGGGATAGAACACTGTAATATAATATTACTGCACCACTGGAATGCAGGATAGAAATTATAGAAATTTGAATTTTTTCCTTTCCAGTTATTCTACCAGAATAAGAGAAAGTAACTAAGCTAACTTTCAAACTTGCTAGATCCAAGGTGAAAAAATATGCTTATTTCCAGAAAGTGTATTTCTGAAAAAATAAAAAAAAACACTGAATATAAATACAAATCTGTAAACCTCATGTGCAATGCATGGCAGGAACTCTTCATATAAAGCTTGTGATAAATTCATCTTTAAACAGATTTACCAATTATTTTTATGCTTGTATTTATGTCTGAAGAAACTCCTAAATTAGTGCATGCCTGTGTTTGGTGGTTGTAAAATAAACACTCTTTAGAGAGAGTGACCAATTTGGGTGGCTGGTGGAGCTCCAAAACCACGTGAAAACTTGAGCCTTTCTCCCACCTCATGATATTATATATTTGGCCTCTGAAACATATTTTTTTACTTTTGCTTATTTATATAACTGAAGTATAAGTTGCTTTGAAAATAAGGTTTTGTGGCTAGTTTTTAACAAAAATCAAACAACTTAAACTGTATCTGTTGAAGTGCTTGTATGTATGAAACTCCCCAGTGGTTTCCTATTTCTGTTATGATAAAATAAAAATTTCATTTATCCAGACAAAGAAATATAAGCACATATTTATTTAATTTGACATTGCATCTCCAGCATACTATCAATCATTAAAATCATCAAATGTACTATTTAGGTATCAAGTTATGCATTATTGCCTCAGTAAAAATTTCCCTTAACCTCATTCCATGTCATAAGCCCATGGCATGTGCTATCGTGGTGCTGCATGTCTTCCCTTCACACCACATTCTGTTGTTTGTAAGCATGCCAAGTGGGGAAAAGTAGGATTGCCATGGCTTGTGTGGAAAATAGTGCAATCATTACTAAACAATAATACAAGAATGAACTCTGTGTTCTATGGACTCATAGTGATAAACCTAATCTTCCCCACCCTGTACATGTAGTTTTTAGATGGTTTGATTGATATCTTGGTTAATTCAGTTTTAAGAAGACAGGAGTTTTGCCTGATATTGCTTACCATGGCATCTTCTATGGCATAGCACTGGGTGTTTAATAAATGCTAATACAATGTAAGTTTTAAATAACATCCCGAAATGTCTGTAGATGTGAAACTAAATTCACCTTCAAGTTAACATTAGACATTTTATGTAGTGTGATATATATATTATTTATTTGTTATTTTATGTGTTCTAAAAAAACACATATGTCAATTTTATAATAAACATAACATTTTAAAAGCAAACAAATGAAATATAAACATATCAATTACTTAGCACCACACAAACAAAATTCAAATTAAAGCCCTTTGTTTTTTATATCACCTTTTGCCTTCCTCATTTTTGAGATATAATTCCATTCCTCTAACTTCTCCATTTATAAACTTATATTTTCAAATTAAATTTCATTTCTTCTCTTGAAAATAAGAAAGTTGTAATTTACCTTCTGTATTGATTATAACCATTTTATGTAAACCACATCAATCCATCATACTATCCAAGACCTCTAAGGTGATGATCTGAGTGCTGGAGACATAAAGAAGAGAAAGACGTGCTTTTCACTGTAGGTGAGTGCTTAAAATACAAGTCATGGTTTTAAAAATCACATTGGAGTAACTGCTAAGAGAGCATAATACCCAAGGGGATTTGAAGCCTAAAGGAAGAATCGTGAGCTATTCTAGTGAGTACACAAGGTATGGGATTACTCTAATCAGCTCCCAGAAAAGCTAAAAATTGAGCAGTCTTGGAGGAAGAGTAATAATTCATCAAAATAAAGGGAGAGGTGAATAAGTTTTTGGCAAAGGAAACAAAGCACTCAGTAAAGTGGAAAAAAAATGTGCATGTCATCTTCAGAGAATAATAAGAAGAAGGGCATGGACAGTTCATATGGAACCCAGAGGAAGTGTTAGGAGACAACACTAGCCAGGGTGTTCAGATCCAGAGAGTGAAGCAAATCCCCTATGCCTTGCTAAGAAACTGCCTTGCTTTGTTCCTAGGACATTTTATTATGCTCACAAAGAAGTCAGAATGTATTCCAAATATTGAAATTGTGTGTTTTTATACATTTGTTGCCTTAAGAACATAATGGAATCATAAAGCTGTAAGATGATTTACATCTTCTGGTGCATTATTTCCTCTCTGGAAGAGTAAATGATTTCATTGTACGGTACAAGTAAAAATGTATGGTAAAAGTGCTTTGATAGTATTGATATTATAAATTGACATTTCCCACATCATTCCTTGTAGAATTTTAAAATTGTATCTTAATGTTAATTCATGTTAACTTATTTCCCCCCTCAAGAAAATAAGCCCCTGAGTTTATCAAATAAAAACTCTAATAAGTAGCTTCAGTTATGTTGAAGTAATATTTGACTATTTTCAGTTTGGAGCATTTAAGACTTTAGAATCAGAAAACAATATTTTTAATTCCTTGCCTGCTTATTATTGTCTGTGCAATGCCAATCGTAGTGAGTCTCTCTCAGCCTGTATTTCCACAGGTAAAATGATAACAGTATTTACCTTTCTATATTGCTAAATATTTCAGGAGATGTATGTATCATGAGTCATCACCCATATCCTGTTACTCAGTCCTTACTCATGTCTTGCCTAAAGAGAGTTGAGTATAGTCTGTCTTTGGAAGTGAGAATCTATGTTTTCATCACAAACTGAGCCATAGACTTACTTGGTAGTTTCATGCATACTCCATCACTTGTTTTCTTAGGCTTATATGTGTTCAGAATATTTTTAAGAGTAAGAAAAACATTGTTTTGAGTCATTTTTATTTTTCTATGATTAAACATATAAATGTAAACCACTTTATAACACTCATACAAATAAGAAACCCACATTATAAACCCTTACATTTGAATTACTACAAAAATTCAATATAACTCATGTTAGTATTTTGCTGAAATGTAACTGCTGCCTAGCAGAAACTTAGTAACATATTATGAATGTGTCCGTGAACATCAGTGGAGTCCTGACTGCTGATATTCAGGTTCTACTGTGTTTGGTATTCTAGTACAATTGGTAGCCACTGCATAATGGTTCAGTTCTCCCACAAAGTTATTCTGTTTGATCTATCATTAAGTCTTTATTTATAGTGTTCCTAAATATTATTTGTCCTTCATCTAACATAAATGGATTGTTCTACATAAATCTGCTTCTGTGTGTTTTTATTAGTTTATAATGAAGTAGTGCTTTTTTCCAGTAACAACACCCTAAATATAATTATAAATACTGACACAGAAATTTCCTGACAGTATTTATCAACAAACATAGGTGATAGACTAATGATTACCTGTGATTTCATTAACATTCTGTTTTATTATAAGATAACAGTATGAAATTTAAAATATAGAGGATTCCTGGACACTAGAAGGTACTTCTGCTAGCCAGAAAGATTCCAGGGACGTCCAATATAAGAAAAAATTCTGTAACTAACTAAGGTAATATGATGCTTAATAACACAAGATTTTTTAAGCACTGATGATTTTAAATATCTTTTTGCTCTTAAGGGCACCTTCATAATCTTACAAATTTGAGACAATTCTGAAATTACCTTTCAAACAGCATTCTGAAAATGGATTTCTTTTCCTAACAAGTCCCAGTTCCATTTTATGTACTTTAGTGAATGAATCATTATCACCATTTTATGACACCTCCCACAGGTTCTGAAAAACATTCCATGAAAGCAATTAGTTCTAAATCATAATTTCAGGGAAATATTTTTGTCATTACAATGTTTAGAATGTATTAAATATAGAGCATTTCACTTGTGTTTTACATAAGTCATTTTACTTGATTTAAATTATCATAATAATCTGATATAAACATCATTGTTCTCAAAGTTAAAAAGGGTTGAAGTAACTCACTCCATTTCCACAGTAAAGAAAACTACACATTTAGTATTCAAGTGCAGGTTAACATAACTTCCAAATCCTTGCTCCTCCCACTGGAACAAAGCTGCCCAGTTTTTCACTACTTTTTTAATATCACAGTTTTCTCTAATAGATGGGGACTGGTTTATTGATTATAAAAAATAATCAGCTTATAGTCAGATCTACTATGCTACCCAAAAGTAAATATATTTTGTAAAAGAGTATCACAATAGACAGATTTGATTGAACAGTCCTCATCTAAAAGTGTTGTTGCAGCCAGATAGAGTATTAGTATATATTCTAAATAAAATAACAATAAATATAGAACTCTAAAAAGTTAACTGAATTTTCATGCTAGCACATCTAAAAGACATTTTTAGTGCTTAACATGGATTGCCAAATATTTTGGAGTTCTAAGAGAATGCAAAGTAATCTCACAAAACTTTATCATCATTTTTAAGTGCAAAACCAATTTTTGTGTCTTTGGTTATTTTTACACTGTTATTTTCTCGATTTAGAAACAGATGTGCAGCAACCCTTAGGAGAAATAAATTCCACTGGTAATTATCTTTGCTTTACTAAGATAAAGTATGCTTGTGACATCTTGGGACAACCAAATTTACAGACTGAAAATATTCAAATTTAGGATTAATTTTCTGCTGTTCTTTTTCACTTGCACAGATATTTATTTTTCCTAAATCAAACATGAAAACATTAAATCATTTTACCTGTATCAGTATAAATGTTGCTGAGGAAGTATATACGAGTCAGAAATATGATTTTAAAAAGTCTTAGGCTTTGTTTCTCCACAGAGATACTGACAATATGTGGACCAAAACATCTTTTTTAAAATATATTTTATTGATTATGCTATTACAGTTGTCCCATTTTCCAGTTTTGCTCCCCTCCACCCTGAACACCCCCTCCCACACCCATTCCCCCCAAAACAAAAACAAAAGCCAACTAAGTGGACCAAAATAACTTTATGAGAACTGCATACATCATGTAAGAAGATGCAGTATCTCGGGCGTGTGAAAAGCCAAAAACAGACATACTGAAACATGAATGAAGAGTCCTTTCTTTCTAGCCTTTCTTTTTTTTCCCAGTTTTTCTATTTAATTATTTTTCAAGTACAGTTTTCTATCTATTACTCCCATCCAATCCCACCCCCATCCTCCCCCCTCCCTCCCACTTCCACCCTTCTCAGTTGTTGTCCATGTATCCTTTATATAGGTTCCTCTAAATCCTTTCCCTATTTCCCCTGAAATTCCCTCCCCTCTCCCCCCTGGCCACTGTCGGCCTGTTCTCTATTTCAGTGTCTTTGGTTATATTATGCTTGCTTGCTTGTTTTGTTGTTTAGGTTCCTGTTAAAGGTGAGATCATATGGTATTTGTCCTTCAACACCTGGCTTATTTCACTCAGCATAATGCTTTCCAGTCCATCCATGCTGTTGCAAAAGGTAGGAGCTCCTTCTTTCTTTCTGCTGCATAAAATTCCATTGTGTAAATGTACCATAGTTTTTTGATCCATTCGTTAACTGATGGGCAACTAGGTTGCTTCCAACTCTTAGCTATTGTGAATTGTGCTGCTATGAACATCGGGGTGCATAGGTTCTTTGGGATTGGTGTTTTAGGGTTCTTAGGATATACTCCTAGCAGTGGAATTGCTGGGTCAAAAGGCAAGTCCAATTTTAGTATTCTGAGAAAATTCCATACTGTTTTCCATAATGGTTGTACCAGTCTGCAATCCCACCAACAGTGGACCAGAGTCCCCTTTTCCCCACACCCTCTCCAACATTTGTTGTTTATTGCTTTGTTTATGAAAGCCATTCTTACCAGTGTAAAGTGGTATCTCATTGTGGTTTTAATTTGCATCTCTCTGATAGCAAGCGATATTGAGCATCTTTTCATGTGTCTCTGGATCCTCTTTATGCCCTCCTTGCAGAAGTGTCTGTTCAAGTCCTTTGCCCATTTTTTAGTTGGGTTAGTTGTCTTAGAGTGAAGTCCTGTGAGTTCTTTGTATATTTTGGAGATTAAATCTTTGTCTGAGGTATCATTGGCAAATATGTTTTCCCATACAGTTGGTTGTCTTTTTATTTTAATGCTGTTTTCTTCAGCCGTGCAGAAGCTTTTAATTTTGATGAGATCCCATTTGTTTATTCTTTCCTTTATATTCCTTGCTCTAGGCGACATATCAGTAAAATGTTGCTGCGTGAAATATCTGATATTTTCCTGCCAATGTTCTCCTCTAGGGCTTTAATTGTGTCACGGCTTATATTTAAGTCTTTTATCCACCTTGAATTTATTTTGGTATATGATGTAAGTTGGTGCTCAAGTTTCATTTTTTTTTTTACATGTAGCTGTCCAGTTCTCCCAACACCATTTGTTGAAGAGGCTATTTTACCCCATTTTATGTTACTGCCCCCTTTGTCGAATATTAATTGACTGTAGAGAGTTGGATTTATTTCTGGGTTCTCTATTCTATTCCATTGGTCTATGTGCCTGTTTTTATGCCAGTACTAGGCTGTTTTGATTACAGTGGCCTTGTAATACAGTTTGACATCAGGTATTGTGATCCCTCCTACTTTGTTCTTCTTTCTTAACATTGCAGCTGCTATTCGGGGTCTTTTATGGTTCCATATAAATTTTTGAAGTGGTTGTTTTATGTCTGTGAAATATGCCATTAGTACTTTAATAGGTATTACATTGAATCTGTAAATTGCTTTGGGTAGTATGGACATTTTAATTCTACAAAGCATTTAAGGAAGAGCTAACCGCTATTCTTCACAGACTTTTCCAAAAAATCCAAAAGGAGGGAAAACTCCCCAACTCTTTTTATGAAGCCAGCATCACCCTAATTCCAAAGCCAGATAGAGACACAACAAAGAAAGAAAATTACAGGCCAATATCACTGATGAATATAGATGCTAAAATCCTCAACAAAATATTGGCAAATCACATCCAACAATACATCAAAAAGATCATACACCACAACCAAGTGGGATTCATCCCAGGGATGCAAGGACGGTTCAATATCTGCAAATCAGTAAATGTAATACACTACATAAATAAAAGCAAAGACAAAAACTACATGGTCATATCAATAGATGTGGAAAAAGCTTTTGATAAGGTACAACACCCATTTATGATAAAGGTACTCAGCAAAGTGGGAATAGAGGGAGCATTCCTCAATATAATAAAGGCCATATACGAAAGACCTACAGCCAACATTATACTCAATGGGCAAAAACTAAAAGCTTTTCCACTAAGATCAGGAACAAGACAAGGTTGTCCACTTTCACCACTTCTATTTAATATAGTACTGGAAATTTTAGCCTCAGCGATTAGGCAAGAAAAGGAAATAAAAGGCATTCAAATTGGAAAGGAGAAAACAAAACTGTCATTGTTTGAAGATGACACGATAATGTACCTGGAAAATCCTATAGACTCTACCAAAAAACTGCTCGAACTAAGAAATGAATTTGGCAAAACAGTGGGATACAAAGTCAATATCCAGAAATCAAAGGTATTTTTGTATACTAACAATGAATCAGCAGAAGCAGAAATCAAGAAAAAAATCCCATTCGATATAGCAAAAAGAAAAATAAAATATCTGGGAATAAATCTAACCAAGGAGGTAAAAGACCTGTATGCAGAAAACTACACAACACTGAAGAAAGAAATCAAGGAAGACACAAACAAATGGAAGCATATACCGTGTTCATGGACTGGAAGAATTAACATCATCAAAATGTCTTTCTAGACTTTCTGACACAGCGCAGTTAGTTGCCAGCAGGAGAGAAGAGTTGCTCCTTGCTTCTTCCTTGGAAGGAAAGAAAAAAGTGGAGCCAATTATAATGCCCTGATTTTTTGGAGGGCTACCTGAACAACTGGTTTTTATGTGCTTCATTTGAAGCACTGATAAAACCCGCTTAGTCTGGCTACCCAAGGACCACTGAAAACAGGGTAGAGTGGACACAGCTTGGTGTGGTATCAGTGGGCCTGCAGTGCTGCAAACAGAAAATGAGCGTGGCCTAGAGTGATTGAGAGAATGTGGTCAACATATGGTTCCTTCTTTGAGAAGGAGGGAAAAGAGTAGAGCATGCATATGGATTCTGGTTTATTATAAGCCTGCCGAAGGAATTGATTTTCGTCTCACCTGACTCAGATAATAATAAGGAATCCGGCGTACTTTGAATGCTAGAAACATTGAGAAAAAAGGAAATTGGAGAGGTTCGCTGCTGAGGCACCATGAAACCGGCTATACTGAAGATATACACTAGAGGGAGCAAAAGATTATGAACTCCTGGTAAAGAAAGTAGCAAATCTCTCTAGGTGGGCAATTGAACACACACAAACACGGAGGATCATTATACCACAGAAGTTATTTCAGAGTTCCGCAGAACCTCTAGCTTTGCTGATGAAAGTATTACCTTGTACAAAGGCAGCCCATAAACACTGGGAATGGTGGCTATTTTTTCAAATACATGAAACTAAAAAAAAAATTGAAAGGCATAAACAAAACAAGGACACACAGCTGAATCAAGGGAATAAAATAAATCTTTAGAAACCAACTCTCCCAAAACAGAAATTTATTAATTACATGCCAAAAAATAAAATAATTGTCTTGAAGGAACTAAATGGAACACAAGAGAATAGAGATAACTAAACAAAATCAAGAAAACACACGAACATAATGAGAATGCCCACAAAGAGGTAGAATCTGTTTTTTAAAAACAGAAATTCTAGAAAATATAAGCAGTAATTTAACTGAAAACTTCACTAGGGATGGTTTCAACCAAAGATTTAACCAAGCAGAAGAAAGAATTAGAACTCAAAGACAGGTCATTTGAAATTTGTGAGTCAAAGAATTAAAAAGAAAAAAAAAATGAAGGAAAGTGAAGAAAAGCTTAAGGGACTTAGATGTAATAAAGTGGACCAATATATTTGTCATGCAAGTCCCAGAATGAAAAGACAGAAGAAAAGGATCAGAGCATTTATTTGAAGAAATATTGAAAAAGCAATCCAAATCTGAGAAACAAAATTACACCTAAATTCAAGAAGCTCAAAGGACTCCTACTAAAGTAAATACAGAGAATATCTCAAACAGCCTGAACAATCTTATGAAAGAAGAACAAAACTGGAAGCCTCAAACTTCCTTATGCACATTATATAAAACTGCAGTAAGTAAAAGAGTATGATAGTGGCACGAATAGATATGGAGACCAGTCGAACAAAATAAGGAACCCCTAATAAACCTTCATATATATGGTTTAGTGATCTACAAGGATGAAATAGGTGGACTTCTCCATAAACAGTGTAGGGAGAAAAGGATATCCTCATGCAAAACAGTGAAGATAGACCTTTACCTTACCCCATCTGTAAAAGTTAACTCAAAATGAAATACATCTCTGCCCTGGCTGGCATAGCTCAGAGGATTGAGCGCGGGCCTGTGAACCAGACGATCGCGGTTTGATTCCCAGTCAGGGCACATGCCTGGGTTGCAAACCGGTTCCTTGCAGGCCAACTACCAGCGGGGGATGCACAAAAGGCAACCATACATTGATGTTTCTCTCCCTCTCTCCTTCCCCTCTAAAAATAAATAAAATAAATAAAACCTTTAAAAAAATGAAATACATCATCTAATTATGAGAACTGAAACTATAAAAGTTCCAAAAATTAATAGAAAAAAGTCTTCATAATTTTGGAATGGGCAATAATTTCTTAGATATAGAAAAAGACATATGTACCAAGACCAAAAATAAACAAAAGGATCTACATCAAATTTAAAACACTTCTGTATAGCAAAGAAAACAAATCAACAAAATGGAAAGCAGTCCATTAAGTGGGAGAAAATATTTGCAAACCATATATTGGGTAAGGAGGTAATATCCAGAGTTTATTTTTAAAAAACTCTAAAAACTCAGTGCAGAATAAAAAATAAACCAATTTAACATGAATAGATATTTTTCCAAAAAGTTATACAAATATCCAAGAAGCATATGAAAAGATGTTCGACATCACAATTATCATAGGTATGTAAATTAAATCTACCATGAGAAAACACATCACATTCATTAGGATGACAATATAAAGAAACAATAATAATGATAATAATAATAACTGTGGTAAGAATGAGGAAACATTGGAACTCTCACATACTGTTGGTGAAATTGTAAAATGGTGTAGCCATTATGGAAAACAATAAAGAGGTTCTTCAAAAAACAAAGGACAGGACTTGCATATGATCCAACAACCCTACTTCTGGGTATATATATCAAAAATAATTAGAAACAAGATCCTTTTCAAAGAAATATTTGCATATGTATGTTTATTGCAGCATTATTCACAATAGCCAAGAAGCAGAAGCAACCTGAATGTCCACTGAGAGATGAATACATAAAAAGTGCTATATACATATACAAGGAAATATTATTCATCTGTAAAAACAAGAAGGAAATCATAGCAAATGCTGCAACATAGATGAACCTTCAGGATGTTAGGCTAAGTGAAATAAGTCCATCACAAAAAGACCAGTACTATATGATTCCAATGGTATTAGATACCTAAAGTAATCAAGCTCTTAAAAATAGAAGTTACAAAAATATTGTAAGTTCAACATTCAGAGTCAAGTCTCCTCCTATCATCATTTATCCTCTTTTACCCTCTTTCTCTCCCCATCCTCCTTTCCCTCTGGTAATCACCGTATCTTCGTCTATAATTTGTTAATGAGTTTTCAAATATTTTACTACATAATATAGCAAATAAGGATATTATCAATTCTATAAGCATGCACTCTAATAATGCCACCTGTAATTAAAGGTATACTAGAGTTTCTCAAATATATAGTTAAAATATTTATATTAAAATAAATTCAACACCTTTATCTTAAAAACATTTGAGTTATTTTTAAACAATAGTATACAAATATTTTGTAGGGAAATTGTATTTAAGTCACATAATGTTAATTCCTCCAAAGTATATCATACCCTCTTATAGTAATTATCTGAGTGACTAACATGGGAATATAATAAATAATTATAGGCTAATATAAAATGTTTTTAAATTTTGACTTCATAATTAATATAGTTTGATCAGCACATTATTTTCCCATGCTTTAAAATTGATCTCATATGGGTTGTCATGTTTTAGGTCAAAAATTTTATATTTGTTTAATGCTGAAGGCAATTAGAACATGCTACCCCCAAATATTCCACTTTTATATAAGGATTGTTTTGAGCTGAAAGCAGTTAGTTCTCTGCCCTTCTCCTTTCTGTAAAGAACAGGATATAAATTTCCCTTTGTAAAGGTAACATAAATTCTCATTTTTAAAGTTGTTTCCCTCTCTAGTACCAAAAAGTGGAGAATGATTCAATCACTGGAGGCAACTGTTCTCAATGGAGAAGGCATCAAGTTGACTCTGCATAAGGAACCTTCCTAAAGAGCCCTATGTTCCACTAGTTTCTCCCACATATTTACCTTTCCCAATTTACTTCCTCTATAAGCACAGCCTCCAATTCATTTGTCTAGTTACTTCTCAATTTATTACTCTTTGCTAAAATAACATATAAGACCTCAAGTCTAACCACTTCTTTGGGTTTTTCACTTCCTTTCCGTGAGAATTTCTTGTATGCATGCAAAATAAACCTTCATTTTGTCAATCTGCCTTTTACCAGTTTAATTCATACACCCAAGTTAGTAAACACAAAAGTTTAGAATAAAAATCATTTTTGTTGTTTACTTCCACTACAATATTAAGACACAGTAAAAATGTTATAATTTGAGTAGGAAAATAAGTTGGGAAAGCCAAGACCAATCGGATTCATGATTCTCTCTTTTTTCATATCTTGACACGCATATTAAACATCTTACATGAAAAGAACAAATCTTAATTTTCTATTTTATTCACACATAATGGGATGGAACTCTTCCTGGCATTATAAAGGGTCAGAAGAGAGTCATTTGGGATCTTAGAGAATAAGCAGAAGACACAAGGCAGACCAGATAATTCACATTCAATCACAAGGCAATACAAGAAGGCATCAAAATGCAAGTATGATATACTGGGAGAGAGGAAATATGTGTACTAACATTATACTGCATAGGTAAGATTGCTGATAAGCCAGTTGAAATCTGTGTGACCTTATTTCCTGTTCTTGACAAATGTTATAATTATCAGATATCTATGTGGCTGTTACACATAAAATTGTAAACAATTTCTGTATATCTTAGTCAAGTATATGAGCTTCTATAAGCTTCAGATACCTCATTTGTAAACATTTTAATAATAGTAAGTAGTTCCTAGGGCTGCTGTAAGAATCAAGACATCATGAATGTAAATGTAAAATCTGTATATGAGACCCACAATATATAATAGATATTAATATTATTATCATGAAGCGTTTGTTTGGATAAAGGTCTACAGTTCTCATAGTACTGGGTTATTTAAGTTGAAGGAAACTGGCATACTGTGAACAGTACTAAGATAGAGAACAATACTTGGTGCCAAAAGTGATGTCTGGATATTTAAACACAAACAATAGAACTATGGCTAACATATCAATCACTCAGACCATACTCTAGGACTTGTCATTTATACTTCAGTGCAATGATTAAAAACATAACTTTGGAACCAAAGTCTTGAATTTAATCTTAGGTTTTTTATTCTTATTAGCATTTTAAACTTTTTAAATACTATTAATGATGTGAGTTTCACCTTTTTTTATCTGTGTAGTGGTAATCATAATAGTACACCGAAGTAAGGTACAGAAAGAAATGTAATAATTCCTTAATGCTCAACATTAAGAAACTTAATGCTCAACAAATGTTTGTGATTATCTTTAGTATTGGCAGTGGTCCATCAATTTTAAAAATTATAGGTTACAATTACCATCTTCACAGCCAGTATGTATAGGGATTCTGAAAGCCCATAGAATCTATGAAAAAGGTGATATACAGAGAACACTGCTTGATTTTTCACTTTCCTGAAGAGTGACATTGATAATAGCCTCTGAAGTTCAAATTTACATTATCTCAGGTCCCCACCTTAATCATAAATTACCAAACTAGGTTATTAAAACAAACCCTGACTAGACCAGGACTAATCCCAAACTAAGAATTGTTACTGAGATTAAATAGAATCCAGGTGGCACCAACTGTAGCAATTGTCACAAATTATTTTTTTATTGTTAAATTACGGTTGTCCCCATTTTTCCCCATTATTCTTTCCTGCCCATACCCACACCCCACCTCCCACATTCAATCGCCCCATTGTTTGTCTATGGGTGCTTTAAAGATGTTTCTTGACTTGCCCATTACCCCTCTTTCCCCTATTATCCCCTTCCCTCCTACCCTCTGGTCCCTGCTTCTTTTATTTTGGTGTCTCTGGTTCTATTTTACTCCTTTATTTGTTTTGTTGATTAGGTTCTACTTGTAGGTGAAACCATGTGGTATTTGTCTTTCACCACTTGGCTTATTTCACTCAGCATAATACTCTCTAGCTCCACCCATGCTGTCATGAAGGGTAATGATGCATAATATTCCACTGTGTAAATGTATGATAGTTTTTTGATCCACTCATTTACTGATGGACACTTAGACTGTTTCCAGCACTTGTCTATTGTAAGTTGTGCTGCTATGAACATAGGGGTGCATAGGTTCATTTGAATTGGTGTTTCAGTATTCTTAGGTTATAATACCAGCAGTGGAATTTCCAGGTCAAAAGGCAGTTCCATTTTTAGTTTTCTGAAGAAATTTCATACTGTTTTCCACAGTGGCTGCACCAGTCTGCATTCCCACCAACAGTGCACTAGGGTTCCCTTTTCTCCACATCCTCACCAGCACTCATTGTTGGATGATTTGTTTATGATGGACATTCTGACAGGTGTGAAGTGATATCTCCTTATGGTTTTAATTTGCATCTTTCTAATGGTTAGTGATTCGGAACACTCTTTTCATATGTCTCTGGGCCCTTTGTATGTCCTCCTGGGAGAAGTGTCTGATCAGGTAAGCTGTCCATATTTTAATTGGATTGTTTGTCTTCCTGGTGTGGAGTTGTGAGTGTCCTCTATGTATTTTGGAGATGACACCCTTGTCCAAGGTATTATTTGCAAATATATTTTCCCATAAGGTTGGTTCCCTTTTATTTGTCTGACGTTTTCTTTAGACATGAAGAAGCCTTTTAATTTGATGTAGTCTCATTGGTTTATTTTTTCCTTTATCCCTTACACTAGGGGACTTATCAATGAAAATACTCCTGCATGGAATATCTGAAATTTTTCTGCCTATGTTCTCTCTAGGACTTTTGTGGTGTCACAACTTATATTTAAGTCTTTTATCCATCTTGATTTTATTTTTGTGTATGGTGTAAGTTGGTGATCCAATTTCATATTTTTGCATGTAGCTGTCCAGCTCACAACACCATTTGTTGAAGAGGCTATTTTTACTCCATTTTATGCTTTGCCCCCTTTGTAGAATATTAGTTAACAGTAGAGATGTGGGTTTATTTCTGGGCTCTCTATTCTGTTCCATTGATCTATATTCCTGTTCTTATGCCACTACCAGACTGTTTGTATTACAATGGCCTGGTAATATAGTTTGATATGAGGTACTATGATTCTTCTTACTTTTTCTTTCTCAAATTACTGGAGCTATTCAGGGTCATTATGGTTTCATATAAATTTTTAAAATATTTGTTCTATATCTGTGAAATATGTCTTTGGTTATTTAACAAGGATTGTGTTAAAGCTATAAATTGCTTTGGGTAGTATGGACATTTTGATGATGACAATTCTTCCTATCTACAAACACAATATATGCTTCCATTTATTTGTGTCTCCCTTAATTTCTTTCTTCAGTATTGGTAGTTTTCTGAGTACAAGTTTTTACCTTTTTGGTTAGGTTTATTCCTAGGTATATTATTTTTCTTCTTGCTGCAGCAAATGAGATGTTTTCTACTAATTTCTGTTCCTGCTATTATTTTTGTTGGGGTACAAAAACGTCTTTGATTTCTGAATACTGACTTCAATCCTGCTGTTTAGGCAAATTCACTTATTAGGTCAAGTAGTTTTAGGTGCAGTCTATAGGGTTTTCTAAGTACACTGTCATTTCATCTGCAAACCAGGACAGTTTTACTTCCTCCTTTCCAATTTGGATGCCTTTTATTTCTTTTTCCTGTTCTATGGCTGCAACTAGAACTTCCAATATTATATTGAAGAAAATTGGTGAAAACAGTCATCCCTGTCTTGTTCCTAATCTTAGTGGGAAAACTCTTAAGTTTTTGCCTATTGAGTATGATGTTGGCTGTAGGTCTCTCATATTTGGCCTTTACTGTGTTGAGGGATGCTCCCTCTATTCCCACTTTGCTGAGTGTTTTCATCATAAATGGGTGTTGTACCTTATCACATGCTTTTTTCTGCATCTATTGATATGATAATGTGATTTTTGTCTTTCTTTCTGTTTATGTGAGGGTTTTCATTTATTATTTTGTGAATGTTGTACCATCATTGCAGGTATAAATCTTACTTGGATATGGTTTATGATCTTCTTATTATATTGCTGGATGCAGTTTGCCAATGTTTTATTGAGGATTTTAGCATCTATGTTCATCAGTAACATTGCCCTAGAGTTTTCTTTCTTTGTTGGGTTTTATCTGGTTTTGGGATTAGGATGATGCTGGTCTCATAAAAAAGAATTTGGGAGTCTTCCCTCTTCTTGGATTTTTTTGAATAGTCCGAGAAGAACAGGAGTTTTCTCTTCCTTAAATGTTTTTGTTTTTGTTTTTTAATTTTTCCTATGAAGCCATCCAGTCCAGGTTTTTTGCGTGCTGGGAGTATTTTGATTACTGCTACAATTCCACTAGCTGTTATCAGTCTGTTCCAGTTTCTGCTTCTTCTTGATTCAGTTTTGAAAGATTATATGTTTCTGGAAATTTGTCCATTTCACCCAGGTTTTTACATTTCTTGGCATACATTTGTTCATAATAATTTTTTACAATCCTTTGTACTTCTGTAAGATCAGTTGTAATCTCTCCTCTTTCATTTCTGATTTTATCTATTTGGATCTTCTCTCTCTTTTTCTTGATGAGTCTGCTTAAAGGCTTATCATTTTGTTTATTGTTTCAAAAAACTACCTCCAGGATTTATTGGTTCTTTGAATGTTCTTTTAGTCTCAATGTCATTTAATTCTGCTCTGGTCTTGATTATTTCCTTACTTCTACTCTGTCTTGGCTCTATTTGTTGTTTTTCCTCCACTTCTTGTAGATATAGGGTCAGGTTATTTACTTGAAATGTTTCTATCTTTTTAGATAGGTCTGTATTCCTATGAACTTCCCTCCCAGGACTGTTTTTGCTGAGTCATATCAGTTTTGGGCTGTTGTGTGTTCATTTTTCTCTTTGTTTTCAGATCCCTTTTTATTTCTTCCTTGATCTCATTATTAAACTATTCATTGTTTAATCACATGCTATCCAGTCTCCATGAATTTGAATGTTTTTTATTATTTGTTTCCCTTGAGGTTGATTTCTACTTTCAAGTCCTTGTGGTCCAAGAAAATGCTTGATATGATTTCAATCTTCATGAATTTGTTGATCCAGTTTTATGTTCTACTATGTGGTCTATTTTTGAAAACATTCCATGTGCTTTGAAAAAAATGTGTACTTTACTTCTTTGGGGTGAAAGGCTCGGTATTTATCAGTGAAGTCCATTTGATCAAGTGTGTTGTTAAGTGCCACAGTATCCTTGTAGATATTTTTTTGAAGATCTATCCATTGTTGACGGTGGAGTGCTAAAATCCCCTACTACAAGTTTGTTGCTGTCTATATCTTTCTTGAAGTCCTCCAAGATTTTTAATTGGATTATTTGTCTTGCTGGTGTGGAGTTATATGAGTTTTTAATATATTTTTAATCTTAATAAGGGAGATGTGTCTCACATCATAATGTTCTTCTGACCTCTGCCTTTTGGTTATTATGAAGTTCTTCTAGTCTATGAAACATATTGAATATTACAGACAATTTCAATCCTGGACTTTGGTTCTACTTTCTAAGACAGGAAAATCATCTGCTCTGAGAAATTTCTTCATATCTGGGCTCAAACCAGCTTTGAACTTGTTAAACCTTGTTAAATTTACCCTCCAACCCTCTCCCCTTTTTATCCTCACAAATATATTTTTTTCTTTGTGTGAAAGGTATAAAGGCTTCCTGCCCTGTTCTCTCCTTTGGGTCTTCTTTCTCTTGTGAAGTTTCTCATTGAATTTTACATAAAAATATTCAATACAATTTGTATGCTTTCATCTTTTAACCTTTGTTTGTCTGTTTAATTCTCAGCCCAACCAGAGACTCTAAGAGGGGTTTAGAAAAGGTTTTGCTTCCCTATATTTTCTTAAATCACTTGCACTTTAAAGTATTTTTCCTTTTATTTATTGTTTTCTTAGTCATTAGCATCCTAATTAATCTTTAGTTAACTTACCTCTCCTGCTTCTCTTAATTTTGCATAGTGCATTGATTACTGTACTCTTTTTTAATATAATAACATCTTAGAATTTTGTTCTAAATGCAGTTTTGTTCACTGCTTCATGGCTTGATATATAATGCTAAATTTTTTATGTGTTCTAAGAAAGATAAACCTTATTTTAGCCCAATTTAGCAAAGATAAGTTTTTATCAGGTATCTTGGTTTGATACTCATTTTTGTTATAGTTTGTATAATTTCTTAGTTTTAATTACATTATTTCTGCCTTTTGAGGTTTGGTAAGAATTTAGCTCTTCATCATGCCAATAAGCAAAGAAGATAATCACAAAAATATTTTTACTTGTTCACATTCCAATAAGTTCATACACATTTCTGCCCCAGAGTGACTGTTCTCCAACATTATTTATCTTAATAAAGTAGATGAGGTGTGAAGGATTCAGTAATTCAGAAGGAACAGAGATATAGGAGTAAGAAATAATTAGAGAAACAAGATCCCTAAGGAGTTATGAAGGGATGTAAATCAGAGTCCAATAAGAGTAACAGTTTGGGTAAGGATAGAGACATTGCTCATTGTAAAATAAACGAAATAGCACACAGTGGCATTGGAAGTAGTTTTGTTTTTGGTTTCATTCTGTTTATTTTTTGTTTTGGCATGAAATCACTAGTGTTCCTGAGTAATGGTTCCTGGTTTTACAAAATATGAATTCAGCCCTGAAATTAAAGAACACATTTGTGGAATTTTGCCATAGAATGCAGAAAGTCCAAATTCCTCACAATAGCTATGACAAGTCTACACATTTTACCCACCTATTCTATTCAGCCTCCCATTAGCTAATCAATTATACACATTCTCTGCTACAGTTACAATTTACTTTTTATGTTGTATAGGCCTTATAGGCACATCTTTGTATTTGCTCTTCCTTGTGCCTAAAACTGTTCCTTATATCTGCACATGGTTAACTCTTGTTCTTCTTCCAGACTCAACTCAATTGCTCTCTGAAACCCTTTTCTAATATTTCTGGGCAAAGTTTTATTTTGTCATATATCTATATTCTCATCAAACACAGATTTGCATGTACTATGGAATTTTTACGTTTAATTTATTTATTTAACTTTCTAATTAATCTATTAGAAACAAATTATTCAAAGAAATCATCTGTGGATGTGGTTTCCTACAGCTAACCACATACTTAATACCTAATAAATATCTGTGGAATAAATAGATGGGTAATTAACCTGCACAGTAAACCTAAATTAGCATACCTGAGGTATGCTAATGTGTAAGGTATACTTGTGTAAATTGATGGAGGAGAATTTGCATGAATATAAACTAAATATGTGATTTCCTTTAGGTTAGTAATTATAAAAATTTAAATAGGACCAGTGTAAAATCTACAGCTTCATGAAATGGATAGAGGAAGTAAACATAAACTGAAACCTGTTAATCAAATCTCAGAACATTGAAATATCAATGTAATCTCTGCTTCTACCAATCTCCACCAAAACCTATACATACATACTTCAGAAACACAAAGGAGACATTTTTAAGACACAAAATTGTCAATGAGTTTATAGAACTAATTACCACAAGAGTTTCACAAAGATGATATGCAAGTTGTTTTAATAAAAGTTGTAAAAAATAATGACTCCTGTATCACTATGAACAATATTATAACAATGATTGTTAACAACAATGTATAAATGCAATGATACAAAATAATTTTCAAGAATTAATTATAAAACTAGTTATAAAGGTAACTACTTTAAAAATTGAGTACAATAAAAACAGGAAATTCACAAAATGAGAAAGTTCATACAATGAGTGTTTGGAACTTTGAACTGCATGGTTATGAAGATATAAATGAGATCTCACCATTTTCTTTAAGTCTCAGCAATTGTGAAATTGATCAATTCATTCTTCCAAGAGGAAATGTTATTTGCTTTGAAGGAGTAAAATAATGTAATGAATTATGCAAATGATTTATCTAAGCAATTATGCTGAGTAAAATTCTTATATTATGCAAAAGATTTTTAGTGAATAAAACTGGGGCATTCCATCAAAATATCTATGAAAATAAATCAGCCAACTACTTCATCATCACCAGAGCTTGCCACTTTAAGGAAAATAGAGTAAGTATGACCAAGCTTATAGATAAGGGCTTTGGGACAATTGTGTTCACTATTGTATTTCCACTCTATTAATGGAGTCTGACTCCTATCAGGCATTGGATTTGTATATGATTGTGATGTGAATGAGGAAACATCTAAAAATTAAATTTGAGAATAAATTATGTTAATGTTGGGAATTGTAGGCTAGGGAAAAGTTAGATAGTCACTCATACAGTGAAGAATTTTAATCAGAGAAATTATGTGAACAAAGACCTTAAGGCAGGAAAGTACTTAGATAGTTCCTGTAATTAAATGAAAATGTCTTTAGCTGGATTAGAGACATCAAGAACATCAAGCTGGAGAGGTAATCTGAGGTCATATCCAGCATGGTCCTATGACTCAAAATAAGTATTTTGTGTTTTATTCTAAAAGTTTGGGAATATTTCAAATTATTTTAATCAAGAAACTTTATTATGCTATGATATTAGTAGGGAGTGTTCAAGGTATAATTGTAAAAATTAACAATTACATTGCAAAGTTAAAAATATATTTTGGTTCCAAACATTATATAGGTTTATGTATTAATTTTACATAATGTGTAAAGTGTGAAATAAATTGAAGACTTTAAGGCATGCAGGCAAGTTTCTGGAATCTGATGTTTGTGGGTAATAGTAGGAATTCAAATTTAAAGTCTTCCATGAAAACATTTGCGTTTTATTCAGATAAAACTGTCATGACACTGTCACATCTAACAAAAGTAACAATCATTCATTTACAGTATCTAATACTTAGTCTATATCTGATATTCATGATTGTCTCAAGGGTGTTTTTCACAGGTGATTTGTTATACACAGGACAAAGTCCACCCATTACATTTCATAATTAGAATTATTCATTCTCTTTTACTCTTTTACAATCTGAAGAATTTTATAATCCTGTAAAAATAGAAGGATAGATAGATTTTTAATAAGTAATAATGTTTAAAGATCATGAATGGATACATAGAGGTTTATTATCCTATCCTCCCTATTTTTGTGTATGTTTAGAAAGTTCCATAGTAAAGTTAAAAAAAAATACTTTTGATTCAAGGGAAGTTGGGGGATTTTTTTTTTGTAATGGGCTTATTTTTCTTCTGTTTCACCCACTGTTGTTAAATCCCTTGTTATCATGTTTTTTGTGAAGTAGGACCAACACTGAGGTGAATCCGGAGGCATGACAATGGGTCCCTAGCTGTGAGCTCTTAAAGGGAATGCGTGTGATAGAGAGGAGAAGAGGGAGAAGGATAAACAAGTGTGCCCTAGAAATACCAAAGACAAATTGGACCAAAAATAAATTATTTACTGAGAAAAAAAACAAAAATACTTAGTCTCTTCTCTACAATTTTAATTATTGCAAAGTTTGCTGTAATCTGACAATATATTGTAGTTGTCACGTAAATGAATACTGTTTTTTTTAAATCAAATATAAATTGAGTAGTAGCTACTGTGATCTGTAATCCTTTGTGGACTGAGGACTAGCAATCTAAGAGTTTTGTTCACCACCTCCTCCCGCAATATTTTGAGGCTAGTTTTATAAACATAAACTTCTGTTTGAAAGATAGCTAAGAAATATTTTGTTTACTTTTATTTTTAATATATTTTATTGATTATGTTATTACAGTTGTCTCATTTCTCTCCCTCACTCCCCTCCACCCTGCACACACCTTCCCACCCACATTCCCCACCTTTAGTTCATGCCCATGTGTCACAAGTTCTTTAGCTTCTACATTTCCCATACTATTCTCGCCTTCCCCTGTCTATTTTCTACCTACTATCTATGCTACTTATTTTCCGTACACCTCCCCCTCTTTGTTCTTCCCACTTCCCTGTTGATAACCCTCAATGTGATCTCCATTTCTGTGGTTCTGTTCCTGTTCTAGTTGTTTCCTTAGTTTGTTTTGTTTTTGTTTTAGGTATGGTTGTTCATAATTATAAGTTTGCTGTCATTTTACTGTACATGTTTTTTAGCTTCTTTTTCTTAGATAAGTCTCTTTAACATTTCATAATAAGGGGTTGATGATGATGAACTCCTTTAACTTGACCTTATCTGAGAAGCACTTTATCTACCCTTCCATTCTAAATGAAAGCTTTGCTGGATAGAGCAATCTTAGATGTAGGTCCTTGCCTTTCATGACTTGGAATACTTCTTTCTAGCCCCTTCTTGCCTGTAAGGTCTCTTTTGAGAAATCAGCTGACAGTCTTATGGGCACACTTTTGTAGGTAACTCTCTCATTTTGTCTTGCTGCTTTTAAGATTCTCTCCTTACCTTTAATCTTGGGTAATGTAATTATGACATGCCTTGTTGTATTCTTCTTTGAGTCCAACTTTTTTGAGACTCTCTGAGCTTCCTGGACTTCCTGGAAGTCTATTTCCTTTCCCAGAATGAGGAAGTTCTTTATTACTTGTTCAAATAAATTTTTAATTTGTTTCTCTTCCTCCTCTCCTTTTGGTACCCCTATAATTTGGATTTGGAATGTTTTTAAAAATCCTGGAGGTTTCTAAGCCCCTCCTCATTTTGGTGAATTCTTATTCTTCATTTTTTTCTGATTGGATGTTTCTTTCTTCTTTCTGGTCCACTCCATTGATTTGGGTCCCAGTTTTATTGGCCATCATTATTGGATCCCTGTACATTTTTCTTTATTTCACTTGCCATAGCCTTCATCTAATTTGCAACCAAATTCAACCAATTCTGTGAGCATCCTGATCACCAGTGCTTTGAACTGTGCATCTGATAGGTTGGCTATCTCTCTGTAGCTTTGTTGTATTTGTTCTGGAGCTTTGATCTGTTCTTTCATTTGGGCCATTTTTTTTGTCCAGATGTACCTGTTCTGTAGTGAGGGGCAGAGCCTTAGGTGTTCATTAGAGCGGGGCAACCCAGTCACTGGGTTGTCATGCTGTATGTGGGGCAGGGGTCTAAGAAGGAACGATGTCACTTTTTCTGCTCTCTGCCAGATTTCAATCACTTCCCCCTCTTCCCACAGGCCAATTGGGCCCTTGTGGTGTTGATTCCCATGTGGGTGGGTTTGTGTATGTCCTGGGACCCTGTAGGTCTCAACAAACTCTTCTGTGAGGCTGGGAGTTTCTCCTGGCACCTCAACCCCCACAGGTGTTTTCAATTGGTGCTTTGAGGTTTTATTTCCCCGAGCTGGGACCCTGGGTTTTGTAGTCTGTCTTGCTCCCCAGTTTCACCTCATTTATTTGTGTGCATATGTGAGACTGCATGTTGCCGGCTGCCTTGTGTGCCACGCCCCGCTCCACAATCCACCACCTCACTGGATCCACCAACTGCTGCTTTGTGATCCCGGGGTTTACCATTCGCCCTGCCTCAAGCCCTCTTCATCTAGGCTGCCTCACTCCGCCCCTCCTACAGGTCTGAATGAAAGTGTCTACTTTAACTCCTTGGGTGTCAGACTTTCATACAGTTCAATTTTCTGTCAGTACTGGTTGCTTTTTGTCTTTAAATTGTTGTTGTCATTATTTTGGTTGTGGGAGGAGGCTCAGTGTATCTACCTACCCTCCATCTTGGCCGGAAGTATGTTTGTTTATTTTTAAAGAGAGAATATATATCTTATTGCTTCAGATCTTATATTTAGGTTTTGGTCCATTTTGAATTAATTTGTATACACTGGACAAACTGTAATCTATTTTTTATGTGACTTTTCAATTTTTATAATATTATTTATTGAAGATGCTTTATTTTCTCCATTGTGTTTTTGGCTTCTTTGTCAAAAATTGACTGCCCATATACTTGTGGTTTTATCTGCAGGCTTTCAACTTTGTACCATTGTTCTGTGTGTCTGTTCTTCCCACAAAGATATATGCACCCCTGTGTTCATTGCTTCATTATTCACAGTAGCCAAGACATGGAGACAACCAAAGTGTCATTTGGTAGAGCCTGAAAAATAAGATATGGTACATATAAACTATGGAATACTATTCAGCCATAAGAAACAGTAAAATATTTCCACTTCCAACGACATGGATGGACCTTGAGAATATCATGCCAAGTTAAATAAGTTAGTCATAAAAAGCTAAGAATCATATGACTTCACTCATATGTGGAATATAAAACTGAAACTCAGAGAGAAAGGCAGACAACAACATGGTGCTTAAAAGAAGGAATGGGATGAGGAGATAGTAAGGGGTACAGGGGACCAAATATAGTTGGACAGATGATTTGACTTTGGGTATTATATCCAGATCATGTAGTATATAAACATACACTTAAAGCCTATGTGACCCTGTTAACCAATGCCACTTCAATAAATCTAATTTAAAAATAGACAATAAAAGTACCTTTTTAACAGAATCAGAGAAAAAATAACAAAGGCAATATTTTGCTGTAATCATACTTTTTAGAAAACCATTATAAGTATAAAATAATTTGTTCTTGCTCTCAAAACATCAAATTTGTGAAGAGCATATTGAGCCATTCATTTAATTTTGGTCTAGCATTGAAGGTTTTCAAATGGCTGTCTGTCCCTCTTAATTCAAACCAAGTCATTTTATCACGGACTTCATGAAGCAGACTTGACAAGGACACAGGCTTCAAAATTAAGCCGAGCTAGATTAAATTTAGTACAACCATTTATAATACTTGTTTAACTTGAAGGATGTTAATCTCTCTGAGTCTCAGGTTTCTTATCTGTAAAATAGAGACAGCAATATTTTAATCAAAGATCTGTTGTTAGTCTTTATAACTTTTAAGTATTGCTGTATGTAATTCACCTATTCTATATAAGCACCTAATAGTCATTATTCTGAAAAACTATGAACTTCTTAATCATCTCTTAATATTTCTTAGGAAATTCAACTTCTGTCCATAGAGACTGTTTTCATAGTTCATCTCATATTTACACTTTCTATAGGTATGATTTCCATGTATAACCACCTACCTTCCTATTGAAATAATGAAGTGGTCAAGGAAATTTTTTAAATTAGAAATAAGAATAAATTATTATTATTTTAAAATTCCTAATAATAGAAATCATAGTTTGTAACATATAGTATGCCTGTAAATATATATTGCACAAATATAAGAATAAAAAGAAAGTATCAGATAAGTTATAAAATATACCTATCTTTTCTCATTCTTTATCTTTAAATAAAAAGTAAACTGTATTTGGAATTGGGTACTTTTTCAATAATTATTTTAAACTTTTAAAATAAAATACTATAATAATGCAATATTAAATAATTCATAAACTTATCCTGCCCTTCAAAATCAGCTTTGGAAGATCAAAATGTAATCACTTCATATGGTACATTTCTAACCACGATATTATACACCTGAAACTAATATAATATTGTATGTCAACCTTAATTTGAAAATAATTTTTTAAATTTTTTTAAATATTTTTATTTATTTATTTTTAGAGAGAGGGGAAGAGAAGGAGAAAGAGGGTTAGAGAAGCATCAATGTGTGGTTGCATATCACGTGGCCGCCACTGGGGACCTGGCCTGCAACCCAGGCACGTGCCCTGACTGGGAATCAAACTGGTGACCCTTTGGTTCACAGCCCATGGTCAATCCACTGAGCTACACCAGCCTGGGCCGAAAATAATTTTTAAAAAGAATGCAACTTTTGAATTAAGAAATCAATACACAATACAGTCACAGGTGATATTCTATGGAATTTCCTTCTGAAAACTATATAATTTTATTAATCAATATCATACCAATAAATTCAATAAAAAGAAGAAATGCTTGTTTTATAAACTTTAATTAAACATTGTAATAATGCAATTTAAAATATTTTGTAAACTCATCCTCAAACTCAACTTTTAAATGAAAGAATCAGGTATTTTCAATTCTATTTTACATCCGTCAGTTTAAATAACTACCCCATATTCAAAAAGCTGGCAATGAGTCTTTGCCATATATATGGTGGGAAAAAGTAGGTTTATAGTTGTTCATATGGAAAAATAATACAATAATTCATAAATGATAATGCAAAAAAGAATCTCTGTTTCAAAAACTCACAACTTAAACCTACTTTGCCCCATCTTGTATTTTTATTTGCAAGTCAAATGTGTTATTCAAATACCACCTAAATTGTCAAGATAATGTACTAATAATCTAATCTAGTTTAAAATAAGGAAGAAGTTATAACTATTTATTTATTTTTATTTCCAGTGCATCTGAGAATATTGTTATATTTTTGTTCTAGCTCAGTTAGGCAGTACTGAGAGTCATAGACCTGAAATTGCTTTTAAAAAATTAGAAAAAATACAGTAAAAAAAACTTGATGATAATATGGAGGCAAATTTTGGGGACAGAGATAGATTAAAGGTAGTTGATACGAATAGAAAAGAGGATGTTACATGACATTTTACTAACATAAAGGGGGAACTTCATTAAAATGTGAGGAGAAAACAAATTCAGATCTCAATTTATGGTGTTCATTCTTAATTTGTTGTGTAAAAATGTGTAATGTTTGTGGTATACAGAATAACATCCATCTGAAATATCCATGTTGTGAATTAAAATGCCATGTTACCTGGCAAAAGGGAATTTGGAGATGTGTCAAGGGTTTGGGCCTTGAGGAGAGTTTACACTGGGTTATCTAGCTCAGCCAAATTTAATCACATAAGTTCTTACAAGTAGAAGTCTTCCCAGAATGAGTCTGAGAGGGAAGTGTGAGTATGAAAGAAGTGTCAGAGGGACTTGAAGATGGAGGAAGGGGATCATGAGTCACAAATGGCTCCTAGAGGCTGCAAAGGGCAAACGGATTCTCCCCCTAAAACCCCCAGAAAGGAAAACAGCCCTACTGGGATCTCAGTCCAGTAGGAGTGATGTCAGACTTCTAACCTTTAGAACTGTAAGATATTAAATTTGTGTGTTTTATGCCGTCAAGTTAGTGGGAATTTGTTAGGGCAGCAATCTAGTGTTTTCAACTGTAATACAAATCTGTCTATATTCATACTGACTACATGTAGTCTATTATCAACCACAGCAGTGGTCTTTTACAACTACTTAGGGAACACTCTCTTCTTTGATAATATGAGAAAATTTTCAGACTCAAAATGAAGTGGACTATTTTAGGGAAGATATAGGTGCCAGCACAAGTATCCTGTCCTGTTATGGATAGAAATAGGATGCACTGTTGGAAGATATTCAAATGATGGTCAGAGAAAACAGGAATAAACAATGCTAATGAGCAAAATATACATAATAAAAGCAAAGATACGGTCATGAATTATCTTAGGAAGAGAGTCATCAGAAAACCTTAGGAATAAATTCTGTAATAAATTCTTTTACAAAAAGAAAACCAAGTTTTCTGAATGGGTAAAGTACTTTAGGCAATTTCATTCATTCATTACATAAAAACACCTTTATAATAATTAAAAAAAAACAGAGTAGTGTAAAACACTGAAGTTAAAGTCAGCTTTCTGAGAAATCAATTCTACATTACATGGTGACTTTAGTTCTCATAACATTGAACAATAACAAAAATGTACTAGTGGTAAAACAAACCACTGAAATTTCAAATATTATTTGTGAAAATCTCTGCACACTTCTTACAACCATTTGTGAATTTATGCATATTTACATATATAGTATTTGCTTATTATATAGTATGATTTAGATAAAAATACAGAAATGTGAATATTTGTTTAGTTTTTAAATATAAGTAGATAATTTCCACAAACTTTCTGATATCTACTAAGATATACATGAATTAGTAGCTTACAGTATTATATTTTGAAATAATTTCTCATGGCTTCACTTTTTGCCAATTAAAGAATGGTCCTTACTAAATCATTCCCTTTCATTTTCTAAATTTAATATTAATCTTCCCAAAATAATGAAATATGCCCAAGTAACAACAGTTTGTCATGAGATTTCTGAAATCAAGGAAGAAATAGTGTATACTGAACATTTTCTTAATGAATCCATTTGCAATTATTTTTATTTTTATTTTTATTTTTAATTTATTTAATTCTTATTTAAGTACAGTTTTCTGTTTTATATTCCCTGCCCTGCCTCCCCAGTGCTCCCCACCTCCCTCCCATTTCTGCCCCCCACCTTAATTATTGTCCATTTGTCCTTTATACTTGTTCATGTGAGTCCCTCCCCTTTTCCCCTATGATTCTCTCCCCTCTCTTCTCTGGACCCTGTCAGCCTGTTCCGTATTTGAGTGCCATTGGTCATATTTTGCTTGCTTGTTTGTTTTGTTGTTTAGATTCCTGTAATTATACTTGAATGCTATATTAGGGAATAGTACCTCATAATTTATTTCATTTTATAAAAGAAATATTGAGTATACTTTAGATATAATAGGAAGAAATTGCTCATGAAAATAAAACATTGCTTAAGTTTAATGTAAAAGTCACTGAACTTAGAAAAACTAGCAATAAGACATCTTTGATGTATTATTGTAATATTGGGACAAAAAACGTTTACCTGATTAGATTTTTAAAGATTAGATGGTGAAGAATGATTTAAATTGCATGTAATACTTGGGTTTAGAAAGCCTAGAGGAAACAATGGCCTTTATGTTTAGATTCTAATTTAAATTAACAAAATGTTTCCTGTCAATATAAAAGTAATTGAGAATTTCTGCTCCTGCACATGAAACTCACACATTTCTATTGTTATTTGATGATGGTGTTTCTTATTATTTTTGTTTGATATACTTTTACTAGGATTTGTAATTTTTGTTGTAATTATTCAACAAAATTTTAGAGGTGAAAAGACTAACCAGTGTTCTACAGTAAAATAAATAACAATCTGGAAATTATTTATATTATTTTTTAAAGATAATTACCTTAAATATAGAGAAATATCTCATTTATTTGAATGTTTCTTTTCTGCTAAACTCACTCAGCAAGGATTTGACAGATGTAAGTGTAACAGGGTGCAGCCAGGAGGGGGGACCCAGAAAAGAATTTGGAATGGGGTCCAGAGCTCAGGTGTCCAGGAAATATTAAGATGTCCTCCCCTCCCGGGGGGGGGAGGGACAAATGGAGCAGGGCCATTGAGAGCTGTTTTGGATAGCAACAGTTTCACAGCTAACCTCTGGAATGGTCATTTAACATATCTATAACCTTTAACTGGTTTCATAGATATGTTAAATAGCTGTGGCCAAGTTTTGGGTGAGGGAGAAGTGAGTGGCTGCTACCCAGGATGTAATTGGGCGCTGCTTCTCAGAGAGAGTGCCTGTGGGAGAGGCATGTGGCTTTAGCAGAGTGAGGACCCCCTCTTGACCAGCTGAGGGGGAGAGCTACGCTGTTTTGGAAAGATGTAGACCCCTGTAGCCATTAGGAGAGAGAGCCACACGGTTTCAGCAGAATGCAGACCCCCTCTTGGCCAGATGAAAGGGAAGACCACGCAGCTTTGCCAGAACGGAGATCCCTGCGGCCAGGTGAAGAAGAAAGACGCGCTTTTGGTGGAGTGTGGCTTTGGTAGAAGAGGCCCACGCAGCTTTGGGGTGCTCCCTTTGGCCGAGTGGCCTGGAAAGCAGGAAAGACTTTGACTGGAACTTGGTACAAAGAACTCTTGCCAGTGGAAGGTGCCGCATGACTTTGGATTAATTGTAGATCCTGCCTGGACAGGCGACACAGCCCACAGTGCCAGCGACCTGATAAAAGTGACCTGACGTGTGCTCTTTTCCTGATTTACGGTACCCAGAGTTGGGACAGTGGGAGAATGGAGCGCTGTGTGTGTGTGGGTGTAGGTGTATACCCTTAAAGATTTTATTTTATTTATTTATTTATCTTTAGAAGGGAAGGGAAGGAGAGAAGGAGAGAAATATCAATGTATGGTTGCTGTTGGTGCATACCCTGCTGGGAACTGGCCTGCAACCCAGGCATGTGCCCTGACTGGGAATCGAACCGCGATCTTCTGGTTTGCAGGCCCGTGCTTAATCCACTGAGCTACACCAGCCAGGGCTAGATTTTAACATTTTAATGAAGGCATTAGGCCTAAATAGCATTAACTAAACATTTTGTTTGCTTTTCACAAATCTCTGGCATTGAGAGATGTCTTTCCAATTGGCAGTGGACAGAAGAGCCCAATAGATACTAGTATACCGTCCTTGGGAGGGTCCTCTGTTTTCTGAAGCAGTTTTTGGCATCCCTGGGTGGGCCAAGTATTGCCCCCCCCAACTTGGACCCCCTTGTTCGGTAACATAAGGATAATGAGAACAGGAACTTTTCAGTACATGAAGTACTTTTTTTTCACCCCCTCAAAAGTTGTAAGTGGTCTTTAATACAGTTATCCATAAATAAATAAATGCTGACTAATAGTTATAAACAAAGATAATACAAAATATTTATGTTTTTCCTTTGGGAAGGCAATAAGCCAATTAAATCTAATGAATTATTTAGCTCAGAAATATTTTTTTTTGTTACCAAATCTCAAGAACTTTTTTTACCCAAGGAGGCAACTTCAGTTTTTATATCACTAATATACTTGTGAACTATGACTACAACAAAGGTACTCCATGGTAGGAAGATTGTTCCACTTCAGCAATCATTAATTCTGAGGTGCATTCATGTGTCTATTTATTCAAGAAAAAATTACCAAATGCCTCCCAGAAAAAGAATGTTAGAAATAATTAATATGGTATTTATTGGATTGACTTGAGCTCACTCATTCATTCAACAAGCAACTGTAGCAAAATGAGATTGTCAGCCTCCAGAAATGTAAAAAAAAAAAAAAAAAAAAGGTAATAAATAGTTGGGATAAATCACTAGATTTTTAGGCTCAAAAATTAGTTTGCTATGCAATAATTAATAAAGCACTTACCTTAATGTATTAATGATACTTCTTTTCTTTTGTTTGCTAATTTACATTTTAAAATATATTTTATTGATTATGCTACTACAGTTGTTCCATTTTTTTCCTCCCCTTTGTACCATGCACCCTGCACCACCCTCCCAACAGCATTCCTCCCCACCTTAGTTCACGTCCATGGGTCATACATAAAAGTTCTTTGGCTTTTCCAGTTCATGTACTATTCTTAACCTCCCCTTGTCTATTTTGTATCTAGCATTCATGTCCCTTATTCCCTGTACTTTTAACCCCATTCTACCCTCTCCCCCTGCCCACTGATAACCCTCTATATTATCTTTATTTCTGTGATTCTGTTCCTGTTCTAGTTGTTTGCTTAGTTTATTTCTGTTTTTGTTTTTTTAGGTTTAATTGTTGGTAGTTGTGAGTTTATTGTCATTTTACTGTTCATAGTTTTGATCTTCTTTTTCTAAGTACCTTTAACATTTCATATAATAAGGGCTTGGTGATGATGAACTCCTTTAACTTGACCTGATCTGGGAAGCACTTTGTCTGCCCTTCCATTCTAAATGAAAGCTTTGCTGAATAGAGTAATCTCGGATGTAGGTCCTTGTCTTTCATGACTTTGAATACTTCTTTCCAGCCCCTTCTTGTCTGCAAGGTTTCTTTTGAGAAATCAGCTAATAGTCTTATGGGAACTCCTTTGTAGGTAACTGTAACCATTTCACTTGTTGCTTTTAAGATCCTCTCCTTATCTTTAATCTTGGGTAATGTAATTATGATGTGCCCGGGTGTATTCCCCCTTGGTTTCAACTTCTTTGGGAATCTCTGAGCTTCCTGGACTTTCTGGAAGTCTATTTCCTTCACCAGATTGGGGAACTTCTCTTTCATTATTTGTTCAAATAAGTTTTCAATTTTTTGCTCTTCCTCTTCTCCTGGAATTCCTATCATTTAGATGTTGGAACATTTAAAGTTCTCCCAGGGATTCTTAAGCCTTTCCTCATTTTTTTCAATTCTTAGTTTTTCATTCTGTTCTGGTTGAATGTTTATTTATTTCTTCTGGTCCAAATCATTGATTTGAGTCCAGGTTTCCTTGTCTTCACTGTTGGTTTCCTGTATAGTTTGCTTTATTTCACATAGTATAGCCTCCACTTCTTCCTCTATTTGGAGGCCATTCTCATCCATTTCTGTGAGCATCCTAATTACCAGTGTTGTGAACTTTGCATCTGATAGGTTGGCCATCTCTTTATGTCTTGCTTTTCTTTTTGGAGCTTTGATCTGTTCTTTCATTTGGGTCATATTTCTTCATCTTGAAGAGACTTTTATGTGGTAAGGGGGCAGAGCCTTAGATGTTCAGCAGGGTAGCATATTGGGTCCTTCTGCTGCTGATTCCAGGGTCTGTGGGCTTCCGTACATTCTAGGACCCTGTGGGTCTCCCCATTGAACTGTCCTGTGAGACTAGGAGTTTCTCCCACTACCCTAATTCCCACAAGTTTTTACAGACAGAGATTTTGAGGCTTTATTTCCTTGCACTTCATCCCTGGCTTTCGTGGTCTGTCTTGTTCTCCAGTTTTCCTACAGGTTTATCCACATGTGAATGAGTGACAGCCTGGTCCACCAGCCACCACCCTCCTGGGTATACTCTCAGCTCTGGCTGCCTGTCTCCACTCCTCCTACCAGTCTGGATGAATTTTTCTTCTTTAACTTCTTGGTTGTCAGACTTCCATGCAGTTCAATTTTCTGGCAGTTGTGGGTGATTTTTGTTTTTCAATTTGCTGTTGTCCTTCTTTAGATTGTGCAAGAAGACAAAGTATATCTACCCATGCTTCCATCTAGGCCAGAAATCTAATAATATTTCTAATGGGAAATAGTTAAATGCGTCTTGAAATAATTTTGCCATGTATAGTTACTCTAGCAACTATATTTAGTCTACCAGAATAAATAGATACATAATGTTGGGGACCACTTTGTGCAGTATTGGGAATTGTGGCCCATGCAAACCAGGCTTTGAATAAGGGCCTGTAAGTCCTGACCAGAATGCTGGGAATGCTGGGAGGCAGGCATGACTCAATATTAGCACCGAGGGTTACTGTGGTAAATCGGGCCTAAAGAGTGCATTATACCCTTTGAGGTTTGCTTTGCTTTGTATAACCCTGTTGCCAGGATTCAGATATCTAAATCAGAAGGAGTGAACTCCTAATCTGAGGAACCATTCCCTAAAGACCCTCTGGTGTCAGAATATCTAACGAACTGACCTGAGGAAGATCTCTATGTTTCCTCAATTGTTATCTATAGGTAACATATGTTTTCTGTAACTATGTCCTTTAGACATTGATTGGTGAGCTTTGCATGCTTGCTGTATAACCCTGCACATATTATTCTCAATAAAAGCCTCAGGAGAAAGGACCTTGGGGCTCTTCTCCTCTGAGAGATTAGCTAGCCTTTTCTCCCCAGGCAGATCTTGTGTTGGTAGCCTCATTTCATCCATGACTCCAGGGGACACTGTGGGATGGATATCCTGGAAGAGCACATAACCTCTTTTATTTCTCTCATACTCAATTAGCTGAATTTTCTTGTTTGAAGTCATCTCTGTCTGAAATTAGTATAACTACTCCTACTGTCTTTTGATAAGCGTTAGTGAGACATGTTTTTCTTCATCCACTTAAAATCCATAAATGTCTTTATATTTAAAGTGGGTTTCTTGGAGATAACACATAGTTGGGTGTGTTTTTGTGACACTCTAAAACTCTGTCTTTTAACTGATGTATTTAAATCACTAACTTTCAAAGTAATATTGATATGGTTGCATGAGTATCTACTATATTTATTGCTGTTTTCTATTTGGTGATCTTATTCTTTGCTTCTGTTTCTCTTCAAATTTTCTGTCTCTTGTGGTTTAATTGAGCCTGTAGATGATTCCATTTTCTCTCCTTTCTTAGTATATCCATTATACTTTATTTTTAGTGGTTGACCTAGAGTTTGCAATATATGTTTACAAATAATCCAAGTCCAATTTTAAATAACACTACACAGCATCACAGATAGTGTTAGTATAATAACAGAATAATTTGATTTTTTCTTATTACTCTTTGTAATTTTGCCATCATTTATTTTACTTTAATATGGCATAATAACCATTTATAGCATAATAAACGTTTATATGAATTGAGGTCTGTCCGGAAAAAGTCCAACCATTGTTAATATAACAAGAAGGGTTTGCATGACATTGGTGTAACCTGGCAGTCAAGGAGAGAGGACTAGAATGCATGTGCATTAACAATGATGACTCCACTGTACTAATCAGTGGGGGGCAGTAGAGCAATTGAGTGTACTGCATGTGTACTGTGTGGCCATCACATTCAAAATGACTAAGCAAGTGGGGCAGCAAATCTGCATCAAATTTTGCATTAAGCTTGAACATTTCTGTGTAGAAACTATTCTGATGATTCAGAAGCCTGCAGCTATGGGCGACTGGTGACTGGCAGCTTCATTATCACAATGCACTCGCTTATACATTATATCTCGTGCAGAGTTTTTTGGCAAAACATCAAATCACCCAGGTGAGTCAGAACCTCTATAGCTCAGATTTGGTACCCTGTAACTTTTGGCTTTTCCCAAAACTAAAATCATCTTTCAAAGGGGAGAGATTTCAGACCATCAGCGAAATTCAGGAAAATACAGGATGGGACAGCTGATGGTGACTGGGAGAACTATGTAAGATCCCAAGGTCCTGCTTTGAAGGGGACTGAGATGTCATTGTACTACATACAATGTTTCTTGTATCTTGTATCTCTTTCAAGGACTGTCTCCATTTTTCATATTATGTGGCTAGATACTTTCTGGACAGACTGTATATATATATATATATATATATATATATATATATACACACTGCATAACCGAATACATTTTCATTTTAATATTATACACAGGCTTATTATATATTAGAACAATTAATAATAAGAAAAAAGGAAGTTTTTATCTTTGCTTATTCCTTTTTCAACTCTTCGATTTTTTATGTAGATTCAAGTTTCTGACCTATATCATTTTCCTTTTCTCTTAAGAATTTGTTTCAATATTTTTTGCAAGACAGGTCTACTGGCAAAAATTTGTCTTAGTTTTTATTTTTCTGAGAAAGTATTGAATGACATACTCTATATATATCATTTATGTCCTGCTGATTGATAGTACTATCGAATTCAACTCTGTCCTTGCTGATTTTCTGGTTGCTGGATCTGTCCATTTTTTATGTAGTTTAAAGTTCTGATTTTTGGCATATACATACAAGAAATGTCTTCTTGAAGAGCTGACACTATAACAGCATTCAATAATAGCAGGCTATACATATTTGTCAAACTCACATGGAACATTTACCAAGATGGACCACATTTTGGTCTACAATACAGACCCTAACAAGTTTAAAAGAAAGAAGATCATACAATGCCTTCTCTTATACTACAATAAAATTAAAATAGATATAAGTAACAAGAAAATAACTGAAAAATACATATATAAAACAACACTTCTAAATAACACAGAAATCAGACAAGAAAATCTTAAGAAAAAATTACAAATATTTTGAAATGAGATAAAAACACAAGTTAGAAAGTTTGTGAGAGTCAGTAAAATAATTACTTAGAAAGAAACTTGTAGAATGATGCATATATAAAAAAATAATCTAAAATAAGTGATTTAAATATCTACCAAAAGAAACTGAAAAACATAAGGCAAATTAAATCAAAGAAAGCAATATAAAAGGAATAGTAAGAATTAGAGCAGAAATCAGTGAAATTTAACATAAGAAATCAATTGAAAAAATAACACTAAAAGCAAATGATTTTTCAAAAAGGTCAATCAAATTGATAATACCTAAGCAGGTTAACTGAGAAAAGAGAGGACAGAAATTACGATTATCAAAAATAAAAGAGGGGACATCACTACAGTACATCTTATGCAAAGGACAATAAACAAATACTATGAACAGCTCTATGACCACACACTTGATAACCTAGATGAAATGGAGTAATTCCTTGAAAAACACAATTTGCTAATAAAATTCACACAAGAAGAACTAGAGAATTTGAATAGGCCTATGTCTATTAAATAAATTAAATCTATAATTAATAACCCTCCCTAACAGAAAGTACCAGGGCCAGATGTGTTCACTGGTGAGTTTCACCAAACAATTAAGGGAAATATTATATTTATTATCTAAAAGCTTGTTTCAGAAGATACAGAGGGAAAACTTTCTTACTCATTATATGAGACCAACATTTTTCATATACCAACACCAGAAAAAGACATTACAAGAAAATAAAATTATAAACCAATATCTTTCATAATCCTAGATACCAAAGATCTTTTTAAAATTAACAAATTATCTGTTTATTTTGTTGATTTTTTCTTTGCTGTGCAAAAACTTTTTAGTTTGATGTAGTGCCATTTGTTTGTTTGTTTGTTTTTCTTCTGTTGCTCTTGCCTCGGGAGAAATATTTAGTAAAATATTGCTACAAGCCATGTCTGAGATTTTACTGCCCATGGTTTCTTCCATGATCTTTATGGTTTCCCGTCTAACATTTAAGTCTTTAATATATGTTGTATACTTACAATGTACCAGGCCTGATTTACTGCATATCATTCATTTCTTTTCAGAGGGCCTTTCCCCCATATTACAGCTGAGGAAGCATTCTGTGTTAGGGTTCTGCAGAGACTCAGAATCTATCTATCTATGTGATATAGAGAGAACTGATCAGATCAGGTGGGGAGTAGGGAGAGGCCGTAGGGGGAGTTTGCTGGAGGCAATGGTAAATAGTCTAGGGGTGGCAGCTGAAGAACTGGAATGCCTCCAGAGTGCATGGAAATAAAGAGGTATGGTGCGATGGCTCCCAGACTCTCTCTTCTACCTGGAGGATGCCTGCATGACCAAGGTGCAGTTGCCTCCATTTCCTAACGGATGGTATTTTGGGTGGAAAGGAACTCCAGAAACAGCCTAAGATCAGGCTGCCTGGGCAGAGAGGTGGCAGGGTTGTTTTCTGGGTGTTCTAGAGGGGATGAGCTGGGAGGCAGAAGCCTGCCATTCTTCCAAAATTGTGTTGCTTTTGTATCTTAAGTTGTTTAGGTTTATAAACTAACCCTATAGAAATAAGACAATTAAAAACTAATGGGGAATGCTAGGAGAACTCAGGTGTTAGAGTTTAGAATTAATCGATAGGCTTAAGTTATTAAAGCTGTAACTGAAGAGTTTAAGTTTAGCCTTAATTGGTAAGCTTCAGTGACTAATCCATGTGTAAAGCTGTTATTCCAAAATTGTGAAGTTTTTGAATAAAAACGCCTTTCTTTATCACCAGAAAAAAAAGTGATTATGTCAATAAATACAGAAATGCATTTGACTAAAATCCAACACCCATTTATGAAAAACTCAGTAAACTAAACATATATACAAAGTTTTTCAAAGTAATAAAGAATATATACAAAACATTCACAGATAACATTATACTTAATGGTAAGATATTTGATTAATTGCGCATTCCAAATTGTCTTTCACTTTGAAATTCTGTGTGTATCAAAACACATTTTCCATTGATTAAACACTGAGATATAATTTTGGTTAGGGAGCTTATCTAAAATATCACATTTTTCTAAGAGTTTCAAGAATGAGGTAGCTACGTAACCTGACAATATTCCAAGATTCTAATTTCCTGGAAGGAATCTCATTAACATTTTTACTTCAACCATATCTGTTTAATGTTTTTACTGTTTCATATTTCTTAAAGTCAACCTTTTTATTTACCCTGATACTTTACACTTTGTGATTACTGATAGATTTCTTAATCAGTGATTGGAAATATTTATAACCATGCACTCATACAAAAAACTTACTTATAATAATATTGCTCGGGATTCAATAAATTTACATATATATTTTAAAAGATCATTATTAAAACCAATAAACATTTTTTTATGGAGTTATCTTCTCAAGAATGTTTTTGAAGCTAGAATCCTCGGACTAGTCCCCAAAGCAAGGAGTGGGTTATGCCTTTTATTATCTGTTATATTTAATTAATGTTAAGTGTACACTATGTATTTATTTTTAAATTTTATTTAATTGACACATAACATTATGTTAGTTTCAGGTATACAATATGATTCAATATTTGTATACATATTTATTTTAATTCCTCATATAATAAGCTATTACAAATAAATCTCTTTCAAAATGCAATTTAACTGTAATAGTACTGTGTATTTACAAAGTAATTTTAGCCATAATCTAGAGTTTGCTTACATGTGACTATTTCCAAATTCAATAATGTCCTAAAAGAGTTGTGTACAGATGCAAACTACCATTACTTCACAGAACCATCATTCATCAGAAACAAGAGCTGAAACCTGCTGTTAGATTCCTCTCTTTGGAGAATAAACTCTGATGAAACTCTAAAGAAAGATATCTCCAATAGTCTGTAAATTTTCTGACAAAACTTCAGACTAGAGTTTGAAAATATAAAGCCTTTTGATATACCCTATTTTACTGTTAGTGACTGCTAGATGCTGATCTGTAATTTGGAATTAACGTTAAGAAGTACGAATCCTACCTCTCTCTGAAGGTACCAAGAAAGAGCACCAACATGCAAGTTGCAAAAGATCCAGATTATATCTAATTCAAATATTTGTGATTAGTGCGTAACATAGTGATGAACATAGATAATTTTAGTTTCAACCTAACTACCAATGACCAAAACAGTATGATAAATTAATGCACTCATCCAAAGTACAGGAATAAAGCAGCTGTAAAATTGATTAGTTCGATGGTAAAATAAAAGCATCAACAATTCAGCTTTTTTCCCACCTTATTGTTCTGCCGTGTTAGATTTCTTCATAGTTATAAAAGGTATTTTATTTTTTGGAAATTACTTGCAGACATGATGATATCAAAAAGAAAAATAATAAGCTGTTTCCAGGTGTTCCTTTTTTCAGCTTTTATATTTTTTCTGTTTTTAAATATATTTTATTGATTATGCCATTACAGTTGTCCCATATCCCCTCCTTTTCCCCTCCACCTTGCACACCCTCCTACCTACATTCCCCCCATTAGTTCATGTCCATGGGTAGTAGATACAAGTTCTTTGGCTTCTACATTTCCTATACTATTCTTAACCTCCCCCAGTCTATATTCTACTTACTATTTATGGTACTTATTCTCTGTACCTTTTTCCCCCCCTCTCTCTTTCCCACTCCTCTACTGACAAGCCTCCATGTGATCTCCACTTCTGTGATTCTGCTTGTTTTCTAGTTGTTTGCTTAGTTTGTTTTTGTTTTGTTCTTTTTTAAGGTTTGGTTTTAATAGCTGTGACTTTGTTGCCATTTTACTGTTCATAGTTTTGATCTTTTTCTTAGATAAGTCCCTTTAACATCTCATATAATAAGGGCTTGGTGATGATGAACTCCTTTAACTTGACCTGATCTGGGAAGCACTTTATCTGCCCTTCCATTCTAAATGAAAGCTTTGCTGGATAGAGTAATGTTGGATGTAGGTCCTTGCCTTTCATGACTTTGAATACTTCTTTCCAGCCCCTTCTTGCCTGCAAGGTTTCTTTTGAGAAATCAGATGAATGCCTTATGAGCACTCCTTTGTAGGTAACTCTCTCCTTTCCTCTTGCTACTTTTAAGATCCTCTCCTTATTTTCAATCTTGGGTAATGTAATCACGATGTGCCTTAGTGTGTTCCTCCTTGGGTCCAAATTTTTTGAGACTCCCTGAGCTTCCTGAAAGTCTATTTCCTTTCCCAGATCGGGGAAGTTTTCCTCCATTATTTGTTCAAATAATTGATCAATTTCTTGGTCTTCCTCTTCTCATTCTGGCACACCTATGATTCAGATGTTTGAACATTTAAAGATGTACTGGAGGTGACTAAGCCTCTCCTCATTTTTTTTTTTTTTTTGAATTCTTGTTTCTTTATTGTGTTCTGGTTAAATCTTTCTTTCTTTCTTCCTTCTGGTCCACTCCATTGATTTCAGTCCTGGTTTCTTTCCTGTCACTGTTGGTTCTGTGTAGATTTCTTTTTATTTCACATAAAGCAACCTTCATTGCTTCCTGGGTCTTTTTTATGCTATTGAAATATCCAGTAAGTTCCTGGAGCATCCTGATAACCAGTGTTTTGAACTGTTCATCTGATAGGTTGGCTCTCTCTTTGTCACTTAGTTGTATTTTTTCTGGAGCTTTGAACTGTTGTTTCATTTGTGCCACTTTTTTCTTTTTCTTTTTTCTTTCTTTTTTTTTGTCTCAGGGCACTTGTTACTAGCAAAAGGCTGGGGGCTTAGGTGTTCATCAGGGTCGGGAAACCCACATTGCTAAGTCATGAAGCTGTAGGTAGAGGAGGGGTCCAAAAGAAAACAGTTCCCCTGGATCTGCTCTCTGCTGGTTTTCAGTCATCCACAGTCAAGTCAGGCCCTTCTGGTGCTGGTTCCCTGTTGGTCGGGTTTGTGTATATTCTAAGAACTTGTGGATCTCTCCAACATACTCTCCTATAAATCTGGGAGTTTCTCCCATTGCCACCTCAACCCCCACAGTTATTTTCAGTTAGAGGCTTAGAGGCTTTATTTCCGTATGTTGGAACCCTGGATTATGGAGCCTGTCTTGCTCCCTAGTTGTTCTTCCAGGTTTATCTGCACTTGGATGTGGGACTGTCCAGTCCACCAGCCACTGCCTATCCTTGTCTGCCAGCCTCTGTCTTGCCCACCCCAGTCCTCCAGCTGCAGTTTTGCCACGAGTCCTCTTCACCCAGCTGCTGTTCTCCACCCATCCTACTGCTCTGGATGAATATTTCTTCTTTAACTCTTTGGTTGTTGGACTTCCATACAATTCAATTTTTTGTCAGTTCTGGTTGTTTTTTGTTTTTAAATTTGTTGTTGTACTTCTTTTGGTTGTGTGAGGAGGCATAGTGTGTCTACCTATGCCTCCATCTTGGCCAGAAGTCCTATATATTTTTATTTTTCAATTACTATCGATGTATAATGTTATCTTTGTTTCAGGTGTACAACCTATTGATTAAACATTTACAGAGTTATGAAGTGATCACCCTGATAAACCTAGTATCCATCTGACACCATACATAGTTATTACAATATTATTGATTATATTCTCTATGTTGTACTTTACATTCCATTACTTTCTGTAACTACCAATTTGTACTTCTTAATCCCTTCACCTTTTTCACCCATCTTTCAATACCCCACCATGTGAAAATGTGAGTGTATGAGTCTGTTTGTCTTCTGCTTGTTTGTTTATTTTTTATTTCCTTTTTTCCACATTTCTTTCTTATTTTTAAATTTAATCTTTACTGTATTTTTTTCCATTTAGTAGTATTCTGTTTTTAAATTCCACATATACATGAAATAACCTGGCATTTGTCTTTGACTTATTTCACTCAGCATGATACCCTCTAGGTCCATTCATGTTGTTGCAGATGGCAAGATTTTATTGTTTTTACAGCTGAGTCATATTCCATTGTGTATATACATCACTTCTTTTTTATCCATTAATTTTCTAATGGACACTTAGGTTACTTCTATATCTTGACTGCTTTGAATAATGCTGTAAAGAATATATGGATGCATATGTCTTTTCAATATAGTGTTTTGTGTTTTTTCAGATAAATACCCAAAATGAAATTGCTGAGTTTTTCTTTGTCTCTTGTAATAGCCTTTTTTTTAAAGCTATTTTTTTTCTTGTGTAAGCATTGCTACAACAGCTTTTTTGTTTGTTTCCATTTTCTTGAAATATTTTTTCCATCCGTTTACTTTCAGTATCTGTGTGTCTTTTGATATTCCGAGTCTCTGGTAGACAGCATATGAAAGGATCTTGTTTTGTTCTCTTCAGCCCCCATATGTCTTTTCATAGGAGCATTTAATCATTTGCATTTAAAGTAATTATCGATAAATATATATTTATCTCCATTTTATTATTCATGTTTTATGTTTTATGTTTTTCTTCTTCTTAAAGCAATCCCTTTAACATTTCTTGTGGTACTGGTTTGGCAGTGATGGATTTTCTTAGCTTTTTCTTATCTAGGAAGCTTTTTATCTGACTTTTAATTCTAAATAATAGTTTTGCTGGTTAGAGTAATCTTGGCTGTGGGTCCTTGCTTTTCATCACTTTGAATATTTTGTGCCAGTCCCTTCTGGTCTGTAAAATTTCTGTTGAGAAATCAGCTGAGAGTCTCATGGGACCTCTTTTGTAGGTAACTAATTGCTTTTCTCTTGCTGCTTGTATCATTCTTTCTTTGTTTTTAAACTTTGGCATTTAATTTTGATATATCTCACTGTGGGCCTTTTTTGATTTATCTTGATTGTGACCATGCTTCCTGGACTTGTATGTCTATTTCCTTCACCATGTTAGGAAAGTTTTGTCATTAATTTTTCACATAGTTTTTTAATTCTTTGCTCTCTCTCTTCTTTTTCCAGTACCTCCATGGTACCAGTAATCCTGTGGTGCTAATGTTGGTACACTTGATGTTGTTGGAGTGTGTCCTTAAACTATGCTTATTTTGGGGGATTCTATTTTTCTTTTTGTTGTTCTGATTGGGTGTTTTCTGCTTCCTTCACTTCCAAATCACTGATTTGATCATCTGCTTCATCCACTCTACTAAAGATTTCCTGTAATGGATTCTTCATTTCACTTAGAGTATTCTTCATTTCTGACTGGTTCTTCTATATATGTTTTATATATCCACTCTAATGTTTTCTATATCTCTGTAGAAGTTTCACTAAGAAAGGTTGGCTAGTGAGAAAGGAAAGGTCAATTATGGAGAATAAAAGACAAAAGAAAGATCAGAGAGTGATACGAGAACTGCTCCATCTCAAATTTAGGGTTTTAGGGCAGCTTATAGATCTTGTAATAATAGATACATAAACCCTTTAAGTGAAATATACTGTCATATTAATAAGCACTTAAAATACATATTATAAAATGTAGTATAACTATTAAATACTTGCTATTGTATATAGTTTTATGCTTTCATGTTATAAGCATGTATTATTTTATATTTTTGAATGCATTTAAAATATATGAAAACAGGATAACACACATGAAAAAAATAGATATAAAATCATCATTATATAAAGCAGTATATAGGAGAAGTATAAAGCAAAAAATAAAATGTTTAAAGATACAAAAATTTAAACTATTATATGCATTATTGGGCAATTATGAACTCTTATAATATAGCAATATTTGTAGAAATGTTGGGAAACACTTGGGAAACATTGGAAATTAAAGAAGTATTAGATATATGTTTATGTCAATATATATTAAACTTTTATAATGTATTGTATGCAAAATTATTATATATAATAATGTTTATTGCAATATTAGTTTCAGGAAAATACAGTAAAGCAGCTGGTGGTGATTGGAAGAAAAGTGTGAGGTCCCAACATGCCTACTTTGAAGGGGATTGAGGGATCATTATTTTATGTACAAAGTTTCTTGTATCATGTATCTTCTTCAATAAATTTCTCTGTTTTTCTTATTATATGGCTGGATACATTTTGGACAGACCTCATACATATGTGGATTGATGTAATTCTTCTGCTTACATTGTTAACTCAGGAGAAGAAAATCAAGGGGAACAGTAAAGAGGGATTTAATAACTTTATTTTTGTATATTTTAGAAAATTATATTTATTACAGAAGAGCATATTTCTATTTCTATTTGGTATATTTTGTTTTTGTTTAATTTTAAACATAATAAATTTGCAAAAAGAAACAGTTTCTATTTATCATAATTCACCACAGTCTGTTTTCTTACATAACTACAATGATCAAAATTGAAAAGGGATACTTTTCTCAACATACAGTCTATATTCAAAATTTACCAATGTTCCCAGTAATATCTTTCATATATTTTCCTTCAAAAGATTCTGTCCAGGATCTGAAAGCTACATTAAATGTCCACCTTTATATTTTCTTAAAAAATATTTTATTATTTTTAGAGAGAGAGGAAGGGAGGGAGAAAGAGAGGGAGAGAAACATCAATGTGTGTCTGCTTCTCAAAAGCCCCCAACTGATGACTTCAGTTCACAGGCCAGCACTCAATCCACTTAGCCACACCAGCCACATGAGCCAAGGCTAAATATTCAAGGCTAAACAGTTCTATTTTCTCTTTGTCTTTCAAGACACTGATATTTTTAAGAGTATAGGTCAAATTTGGGTTTGTCAATATTTCTTCATGAGAAGCTACAGATTATGCACTTTTTTCTCAAGAACATCATAAAAGTGACATTATTCAAAGAGTTAACTTTATCACTTGGTGAAGGAGATGTCTGCCAGAATCCTCATTATAAAATTACTATTTTCTCCTTTATTATTAATAGCTAATTTGTGGGATGGGGTGATGGTTTGATGTTATATAAACATACTCTTCTTCTTTAAATGCTCACCCACTAGTTTCAATATCAATTGGTGAGTCTTTGTTACCATAATATTTGCAAGATGTTGACCTTCCAATTCCATAATTTCTTCTACATTTATTGATTGGTGCCTTACTATAATTTTTAAATATATAACAATGATTTATAAATAAAATAACAGTAACAAGTGGCATAATATATATTGGGTGTTGTTGAGTATTAACTAGGCTTCGGTCAGTAGTTGGCAAGTCCAAACCTTGAATCAGACCTTGGCTCTTACAAGGGTTACCCTGGTGCATCTCTCTTAATCTTTCTGTCTCTTAGTTCAATTCCTGCTAATATAAGCTAAATTACTACTGTCACTATTTAAAATTATGATTCTATGATTTCTGTTGGAACTGATTTTTTTCCAGGAATTGTTGCACTATAAAATGTAGCTCAAATTTAAGAGCTTTGGATGGACAAAGATGGAGACAATTTGCCTCCTTAATACATGGCAATGTGCACAAAGTATGACTCTGGGTAACTAAGGCATGGTACAATTTTTCTGACAATTCATCAAATTATACCTTTTTGTACAAGAGCCAAAACAGTAATTTGGATAGACAGGAGCAATCTGAACATTTAAATATTTGCTTCAAATTGTTACAGTGATTTTTCCCTAGTTCCTCCATGCTTTGAAAAGATTAAATTGCACATAAAGGAAACATTTACAGTAAAAAATACACTTCCTCCCTATAGAAGTGATAATAATAAAGCAATATCACACCTCAGTGAAACATGTCTTGTTATAAATAAGGTTTAAATGACCTTTCTATAAAAGAGAGAGCTGATGCTCCACATAATTATACACTACAAAGCATCTTAGACATCATGGAATCCAACCTCTCTATTTCACAGATGATAAAATGAGGTCAGTTGAGATGAATTGATGAAGGTCATGGAGATCAGAATGTAGATTCTTTATTTTTAATTTTTTTTAAATTTAATTATTGTTCAAGTACAGTTTTCTGTCCCCCAATCCCATCCCAGCCCACTCCCCCCCCACCGTGCTCCCCACCTCCCTCTCATTTCCACCCCCCTTAGTTGTTGTCCACGTGTCCTTTATACTAGTTTCTGTGAATCCTTCCCCTTTACCACTGAAATTCTCTCTTCTCTCCTCTCTCCCCTCTGGTTCCTGTCAGCCTGTTCTGGATTTCAGTGTCTTTGGTCAGATTTTGCTTGCTTGTTTGTTTTGTTGTTTAGGTTCCTGTTAAAGGTGAGATTATATGGTATTTGTCTTTCACCGCCTGGCTTATTTCACTCAGCATAATGCTTTCCAGTTCCATCCATGATGTTGCAAAAGGTAGGAGCTCCTTCTTTCTTTCTGTGGCATAAAATTCCATTGTGTAAATGTACCATAGTTTTTTGATCTATTCATTTACTGATGGGCACCTAGGTTGCTTCCAACTCTTGGCCATTGTAAATTGTGCTGCTATGAACATTGGGGTGCATATGTTCTTTGGGATTGGTGTTTTAGGGTTCTTAGGATACAATCCCAGCAGTGGAATTACTGGGTCAAAAGGCAGGTCCATTTTGTGTTTTCTGAGAAAATTCCATACTGTTTTCCACAGTGCAACAAACAAGAAATGTTGGAGAGGTTGTGGGGAAAACGTAGATTCTTTATTGTCTAGCCCATGATAATTCTAATGCTCTGTAGTTATCTTTACAAGTAAATCTTAATCATTACAATGTTCTGGAGACAAGATTTTAGGATAAATACATTAAGCTCTTTTCTGACTAGCATGATATAAAATGTAGTAAAGTCCAAATATTACCCATATTTTCTCCCAATCTGAAGACACATTTTTTTCTTCATTTTCAATATTAGAGTTACATTTTTTTGAAAATTCATTCTATTTATTTCTACTGCTCTCTTTTACAATTTTTATATTAAATCTTCATTTTATTGAGATGCTAATTTATTAACAGAATATTGTGCATTTTCTAAGAATTGTCTTATTTATATCTTCCTAATTTTTAATATTTAATGTTAGTTTTTATTTATTGTTTTTCTTGATTAATCTATATAGATAAATTCATGACACTGGTCTTTTTAAGACAATAACTCTAAAACCTTTGTTTTTCAATTACAGTTGACATACAATATTATATTAGTTTCAGGTATACACCTCTCGTTAGAATAATTACAAATTTCATTACTTACAAAGTGGTCATCCTGATAAATAATGTACCCATCTGACATAGTTATTAAAATATTATAGACGATATTCTTTTTGTTGCACTTTATATCCCCAGGACTATTCTGTAACTACCAATTGTATTCTTAATCCCTTTACCTTTTTTTACCCATTATTCCACACCCACCCATCTGGAAACCATCAAAATGTTCTCTGTATCTATGAGTCTGTTTCTGTCCTGCTTGTTTGTTTGTTTTTCAGATGCAATTGTTGACATGCACCATCATTTTATTAACATTTCTCTGGCTTCTCCTCCTCCTTCTTTTCCTTCTATTTCTCCTCCTTCTCCTTCTTCTTATGTAGTTCTGATTTACTCATGATAAAGTCTTTTAGCATTTTCTTGTTTAAGAAGCTCTTTATATGTCCTTCAGTTCAAAGTGATAGCTTTGTGGGTAGAGTAATCTTCATTGTAGGTCCTTGCTTTTTATTATTTTGAACATTTCATGCTGGTCCCCTTTGGTCTGCAAAGTTTCTGTTGTGAAACCAGCTGACAATCACGAAATCTCCCTTGTAGGTAACTAATTTCTTTTATTGCTTTTAAGATTTTTAAATTTTTGCATTTTAACTTTTGCATGTCTTATTGTGAAGCCTCTTTTGGGTTCATCTTGTTTGGCACTCTTTGTACTTCCTGCACATGTATGTCTCACATGTACATCTATTGCTTTCACTAGATTAGGTAAGTATTTTGTCAGTATTTTTTTCAAATAAGGTTTCAATTTCCTGCGTCCTCTCTTCTCCTTTCAGTATCCCTGTGTAGTGAATGTGGGTATGCTTGAAGTTGTTGCAGAGGCCCCTCAAACTGTACTCATTTTTTAATTTTTTTTTTGCTGTTCTGATTGGGTATTTTTTGATTCTTTATATTCCAATTCACTGTTTTGATCCTTGGCTTCATCTACTCTACTGTTGATTCTTTGTAAATTAGTCTTCATTTTAGTTAGTGCATCTATTATTTCTAACTGGTTTCTTTTTATGGTTTCCATGCTCTTTTTTTATGCTGTTGAAGTTTTCTCTAAGTTGATTCACTCTTACCATAAGTTCACTGAACATCTTTTACCCAGTTTTTGAACTCCGCATTTAGTAGATTGCTTGTCTGCATTTTGCTTAGTTCTTTTTCTGGAGTTTTGCTTTGTTCTTTCATTTGAAACATATTTATTTTGTTTCCTCACTTTGGCAGCCTCCCTATGTTTCTTCTATGTATTAAGTAGAGGTGCTATATCTCCTAGACATGGTAGAGTGGTCTAATGTACTAGGTATCCTGTAGGATTCGGTTGCACAGCCTCCTTGTTTACCTGAGCTGAGTACTACAGTACGGTGCCCAGTTGTGTGGGCTAGGTACACCTTCATATTTTAGTTGAGCCTTGATTGCTTTTGTCACCTAATAGGAGGATGCACACCTATGTTGATTTTCTGCAAGTGTTGACTGTGTCTATCATGGAGGATCAACTGTGCAATTACCAACGCCATGGAGCACAACTTTTTCAGAAGGCTTATGTGCCTGCTGAACTTACCCCTTGAGTTGGTTGCTTGTAGAAGTGGTTGAATGATGATTGAAATGGTCTGAAGTTGTCCACAGGGTATGCTGGCAATGTGATATACTAAAAGTGAAGGGCCACCTGGCATGAGCTACAAAGTAATCTGCAGATAGCTGCTACTTGTGCTGAGCTTGTAGGTACCCAGCAGAGGCCAAATTACTAACATTGGTCAGATGCCACTTGTGCTGGGGCTAAGGCAACTTACTGAGTGGCATGGGGCACACCAAGTTCAGATGCTGCTTGTTTGAAGTCTGAAGCATGAGCCAAGACAGGCCATTTCTGTGGAGAAAACAGTGGAAACAGCTTGAGTGGGCCTACAAATTGATGGGGTGGGGTATCAATGAATTACCAGGATTAGGCCAACTCTATTAGCCAGATGGATAAAGATTCAGACAGGTACCTCCCTTCTAGCTCTATGGGGGAAGGACTCAGGAAAGGAACAATGGCTTTTCCCAGTACTTCTATCTGAGAAAGCTTAGTACTTATCTGAGAAAGCTGAGAAATCTGAGAACTTCTAACTGAGGACGGTCACTAGCCAATAGCCAGTAAAGAACTGAAGCCCTCAGTCCCACAGCCCAGGAAAAATAACTCCTGCCAACAAATACTGAATGAACCTGAAAAAGGTCCCTCTTTAATGGGGCCATGAGGTGTCCTTAACTCCAAAATCTTGAGTACAACCTTGTGAGAAACTCTTAAGCAAAGGACCAAGCTCAGGTGAGAATGGACTTCTCTCTAAGAAAAAGTGAGATAATAAATGTATGTTGTTTTTAGCTGGAAAGTTTGAGAGCAATTTTTTACACTGTATTAGGAAATAAGAAATGTAGTCACAGGTACTTTTAGGGAAAATAACTTTTTAAAGGAAGACTTCTTTATTTCATCTTATGAGAAGCATCTTCCAATATACATGGGAATGTAACACACCAATGTTAATGGACTAATGGGAAACAATAGAGATAATACAATAGCAATTAACACAATTAAAGAACATACATACTACTACATTCAATTCTCCATTTCTTTCAAATAGCCAAGACAGATTTACAATTCATACCCCTCCACTCTTTTTAACATCCACTACTCCAATTCAGTTATATATATTTAAAGGAAATGTAAAAGACTGTGCACCTGGGAATAGAGAGGTAACTGCAATTTTTAAGATACTTTTCATCTTCAATGGGGACTGGATCTACAGAGATCCTCTCACTATTATGCAGAACTTGAACTTCTCACTATGTTTGGAATTTACATCTGGAGATATATAATGCTGAGCATCTATTGTGTACATATTAAACTTTTATTTACGGAATACATATTTAAGAATTTTATTTTTTAAATGTGTTCATAATTTTTCTTAACTAATCAATACATTTTATTTTCTGAATACAAGTATTTCACAACTATTTACATTGTCTTTACATCATTTGAGGCTCATTATTTTTCATTCTTTTAATGAGATCTTTCAATGAAGAGATTTTTACCTTTAATAAAATTTATTTTATTTTCTTTAAGGATATTATTTTTATATCTTATCTAAGAAATAGTTGCCTAACTCAAGTTCATTTTCCTAATTTGTAATAATTCCAGGACATGATGTTCCAGCACCATTTATAGAATATAGGTTACTTCCTTAGAGAATTTCAGGAATCATTCAGTATAAATTAAGTTGATTCATATACACACACATTTTTCTGGACTCTCTGGTGCATTCTATGCATCTATTCACCTATCTCACACCAATACAGTCTGTTTTTTTAATATTTCTATAAGAATTCTTGAAATATGATGCTGTTATTCTTCCAAATTGTTGCTTCCATTTAAAATTGGTTTTTGCTATTCTAGTTTCTTTGCATTTCTCCATAAAATTTAGAATTCAACTTGTTAATTACCACCAAAAAATTTAAAAGTTTGCAAATCATTTCCATTCTAACAATATTGCATCTTCCACATTTTCCACACCTCTCGCCATCTATTTAAGTCTTTTAAAATTCCTTTCATTATTTTTTTATTCAATTTATGACTAAGTATTTGATTATTTTACTTAATTAACCAATTAATTAATTATTTTTGTTAGAATGTATTAAGGTGACACAGTGCAATATACAATTCATGTATCATAGAAATGTACACTTGACTTTTTCTTTTATATTATTATAAATGGTTTGGTTTTTAAATTTTATTTTCCAATTGTTCCTGTGGCTTTACAGTAATATAATAAATTGTGTGGTATTGATTCAGTATGTCACAAACTTGCTATATTTTCTTACTTATGCTAGTAATTTCTTTGTTATTAGTTTTGATTTTATATTTACCCAATGATATTATCTGTGAATAACCATATTTTTATTTCTTTATTCCATTTCAATCTTTCCTATTGGACTGACTTACTTTTGGTAAAGTGTTAAATAAAAGTAATCAAAATAAACAAACTTATTTCTTATTACAAGAACAAAGCATTACCTTTTTCATTTTGTGTGATGTTAGTTCTGACTTTTTTTGCAATTATTACTCATAATTACATGGGTATTTCTTTTTATTTCTACTTTGCTGAAATTCAGTCAGGTTATAGATGATTTTAAACACTTTGCATGCTATTCTTCTACATTTTTCTTCCCTTGTACTAGTTTTTTTCTAACTATCCATATTGAAGTTGAAGTATAAATTACACTGGTTTTATTGGTCACTATTTCTTATAAATTCCCTTTGAGTCAGTTGTTTCTTTTTTGAAGTTTATTCTTTAGTAATTCTTTTAGAGAGGAGGGATGGGTGAGTAATATATATTTGGACAGCCTTCATATATTTTTATTTAGTTCTCACAGTGGGATGTTAGTTTGGTAGGATATAAAGTTATAGTTAATTTTTTTTTACTTGACACATGTGAAGACGTTGATTAAGAATCTTGTACCTAAAGTTACTAACAAGAATTTAGGTGTTTTTTTTATTGTTATTATATTATTAGTGGTTTCTACTCCCATACTGTGAAACTTCCACTGAAATAATTCCTTTAAGTTCTAAAATTTCCTCCTGAGAAGACAAGACATGGGCATTTTAAATTTTCCAGTAATATATTTTGGCAAATGCTTTTCACTGCATTTACTGAAATAATCATATAATTTTCTCTAGTAATATGATTTTTAATGTGAAACAATTAAACACCTTGTCATGGTGCATAATGTTTTTTGAACAATTCAGTGTTTCTGATTTAATACATTGTTAAGATCATTTGCCTCTATGGTGATGAACAATGATTATTTTCTATTTTTTCTCTTGTAACTTGAAAGGTTTTTGTGTCAGGTATGCTGGTCTCACATAACAATTTAAGAAGTGTAGCATGTTTCTCTATCCTCGGAACATATGTCATTTTGTGTCTTCTAATATGACTCATCTTCCTCTTCTTGTCCTTCCAAACCTTCCCCTTGAATCTTCTAGAATTACACAGTCCACAATAGAACATTTGTTTAACTTATTTCAATATTGTCTCTGACTTTTTACCTTATTTGTAAACTGGTTCTACCATGAGGATGCTCTTTCACTGAATCCTCTCAAGTGGGGATTATTTTTCTGCCTACGTCCTTTATATTAATGGTTCCAAAGTAGCATAATTGCTTCATTTTTTTCTAAATGAATGTTTCAGAGCATTCCATACCCTATCCCCCTGAGCCCCAAATATTAACAATAGAACAAGTGTGACAACATATTAAAACTTAGGTTTTCACATTAGAAGAGCTGCTGCCTTTCCTTGTTGCAATCATACTCATAATAAAACATAATTATAACACAGTCTTTGTGTCACAATTGTGCTCCTAAACCTTTCATGGTTTCCAAGAGCTAGTAGAATATTGTGTGACATTTTAGTCAGACATTTTACCTTCTTTGTAATTTGACTCCAGTCTAATTCTATAATGTTGGCCTCTCTGTAATATCCCTGGGGCAAGCTTATTTTATTTCTCTAAACTGGTATAATTATTATATATTTTTCTCATGCCATTTATCTGTAATGTAGCCTCTGCCTGCCCATCCAGTTTCTACCCATCATGCTACACATAATGTTAATTTGATCTCTTTCATGAAGAAGGAGATCAACTTATAACAAAAATTGTATTTGTGGTTGGGAGGGAAGATGGTGACAGAGTAGGATGGAGCATATTCCATTTCCTGTACACATGGGAGAAAATTCTGACCGATCGATGGAGGAGCAGCACAAACAGCCAGTTCCTCAGCATATATGAAAATAAGAGACCAGAAATTGTAATGGAAACAGAAAAACCGGATGGTAAAAAGACAGCTGCAGGTTAGTAGAGTCTCGGGTATCGGAGCGGGGACAGGGGCAGCAGCAGTCTTGGCCGGCAGGTGACCAGCACCCATCACCTGGTGTGTCTGCCAGTGACTCTTCAGGACCCCAGTGCCCAGCCCAGTGGGTCTGTGGCAGACTCTTTGGGAGGCTGAGGCCTGCTGCAGGGTCCTTGGGAGAGAGGCGAGTCATCAGCCCCCTCCCTCCCCGTCTAAGGAAGGCTGGGCAAAACCGGGGAAAGTCCTTTCTGCTCGAGTTTACAGAGAGGTGATAAAGACAAAGGGCCTTGTTCAACCACAGACTTTGTGGTCTCCAGCCCAGGAGAATTGAGAGGCACATTGTCAGGCTCTGACTCCCCGATAGTCGCTGGTCTGGCTGGGGGATTAGGCTGTGCTGAGAGGCAGGCTTTCTTGATAATTTTTTAGTAAGTAAATTGAAGGATTCTTCTGTGACAGACACTTGTCCTGCTCCCCACCCAGCCTGGCAGCAATCCAGAGGATGGGCAGAAGCCTTTGAGTTCCCCCACAGAACTGGGAAGGACCATGCCAGATCCTGTGGGAACCAGACAGTCTGGCTGGTGTACATGTACCCACACTCCAGCCCACAGTGAGGAATCTGGAGAAAAGTGCTCTGAAAAGAACTTAGATCACCTTTGTGGGGCACTGGGGAGAGGCACTGGGCTAGAGGCACTGGGGAGAGGCACTTGGGAGAGCACTCACAGAAAAACCACACAAATCACCCCTCAGCCAGCTGCAGCCAGAAAAACTGGTTTGGCCAGTTTGAAACCAACGAGAAATGTGGGGGTTTTTTGTTTGTTTTTAAGTAATCTTGTATCTTTTTAATTTTATTACTGTTTTATCATTTAAAACTTTTTTCCTTTTCTTTCTTCTTTCTTGGTTTATTCCTTCTTCCATTCTTTCCAAACTTACGGCTTTTTTCTCCCTTCTCCTGCCTTTTTTTGTTGTTGTTCTTGCTTTGTTTTGTTTTGTTCTCTTTTACCCACAAGTGATACAAGCAATTTGGAACCTCGAAAACACCAGAGTTAGACCCAAAGAGGAGGCAGCCCATCAACAGAGACAGAAAGAGAAATTTCACTTTGCTATAGCAGAGAAGCCACAGGTTACTGCATATTTGTATTATTATTATTTTTTCATTATTCTCACATCTTCTATATGTAATACTACCTTTGTATTCCTCCTCTTTCTGTAATAGGCTTCTTTGCCTTGGCTGGTTATATTGTATCATTTGACAGGTTTCCCCTGTTTAATCCTCCACAGTGTATTGCTAATTTTCTATACTTCACACCACTTGTTTTCATTTAGCACAATACCCACAGTTCTATACCCCCTATTCATATTATCCTGATTACATAGAGACTGTCATATGATTGTTGCTCTAATATTATTGTAAATAATAGCTGTTCTATACAACTGTAAATACTTCACAACACATCTCCCGGATCTTAGCCCACTTTACAGGTTCCTAAATTCTATTACTGTAGTAATTAACTCTATTCTCTCATGCATTACACCTATTTACTAGCCTTTACTCTCACCTTACCTCAGAATCTGACCAGCTGCAACCTCACTGCTTTCTAGATCCAAATCACATCTTCTCTCCCCAACAAGAGACTTATCTTTGGTCCATCCTTTCTTAAACGTGAAAAGTTGGGTTGACGATTACAGGTAACACTATATATAGCCTAAAGATCTTCAACCTCTTCTCCACTGGCTATGACTGTAAATATCATAAAATACTCTCCCACTGTCATAAACCACTTTTCCTCCCCCTCCAATTGATCACACACACAAACAACAAGGAGTAGGTAGAAGCAGAGAACATCAGGATACCTGAAGGAGACTGTACCACTGAATTTCACAGGTGTTCTACCACAGAAGTTCACACCATAAACCCAGGGAGTAAGAACAGATCAATTTAAGGAGCTGGGGCTAACAAGAAGGGTCTCACAAACAATGGGAAGACAAAGAAACAACCCCCCAGTGAAAGGAAAGGAGGAAGCCTCAGAAAGAATGCAAGATAAAACAGAGGCAAGTCAGCTATCAGATATCGAATTGAAAGCAATGGTTATCAGGAAATTCAAGGAGCTCACAATGAGCTACCAGAAACTAGAGGGGAGCTACAATGTACTCATTGCAAACTATATCAACATGAAAAAATAGAAACTATCAGCAAGGGCCAAGAGGAAATGAAGAATACAATTTCTGAACTGAAGAACACAGTGGAATGAATCAAAAGCAGGATCGATGAGGCAGAAGATCGGATCAGTGAGTTGGAGAACACAGTAGAAAGAATCTCCCAAAAAGAGAAAGAAAAGGAAAAGAGGCTCAGAAAGAATGTAGAGGGATTAAGAGAAATGCAAGACAATGTGAAAAGTAATAATATCCAAATAATAGGGATACCAGAAGGAGAAGAAGAACAAGGGATAGAAAACCTATTTGAAAAAGTAATGAGGGAAAACTTCCCTAATTTGATGAGAGAAAAAGTCACACAAATCGAAGAATCACAGAGAGTCCCAATCAAGAGGAACACAAAGAGGCCCACTTCAAGACACGTCATCATTAAAATGGCAAAATTCCAAGATAAAGAGAAAGTCTTAAAGGCAGTGAGGGAGAAACAGAAAATAACATACCAGGGAGCCCCATTAAGGTTAGCTACTGACTTCTCAATGAAATCACTCCAAGCAAGAAGAAAATGGCAAGAAATATTCCAAGTAATGAGAACCAGAGGCCTACAACCAAGGCTACTTTACCCAGCAGAGCTCTCAATCAAGATAGAAGGCCAAATAAAGAGCTTCCAAGACAAAACAAATCTAAAAGAATATGCCTCCACCAAACCAGCGTGGCAAGAGATGCCAAAAAGACTGCTTTAAGGAAAGGGAGGAAAAAAGAGAGACAGAGAGGAACACCGGTACTAAAATGGAATTAACAAATACCTATCAATAATAATATTAAACATAAATGGATGAAATGCTCCAATCAAAAGACATAGAATAGCTGAATGGATAAAAAAGCATGATCCACACATATGCTGCCTACAAGAGGCCCACCTAAGGACAAAAGACCAACACAGACTAAAAGTGAGGGGCTGGAAACAAATTTTCCAAGCAAACAAACAAGAAAAAAAGCTGAGGTAGCAATTCTCATATCAGACAAAATAGACTTCAAAAAAAGGGCCATAAAGAGAGACCCAGAAAATCGTTTCATAATACTCAAGGAAAGAATCCACCAAGAAGACATTAACATAGTAAATATATATGCACCCAACATAGGAGCACCCAAATACATAAAGAAAATCTTGGAGGACTTCAAGAAAGATATTGACATTAAGTGGTATCTCATTGTGGTTTTAATTTGCATCTCTCTGATAGCTAGTGATATCAAGCATCTTTTCATATGTCTCTGGATCCTCTGTATGTTCTTCTTGGAGAAGTGTCTGTTCAAGTCCTCTGCCCATTTTTTAATCGGGTTGCTTGTCTTCTTTGAGTGGAGTCGAGTGAGTTCTTTGTATATTTTGGAGATTAAACCTTTGTCTGAGATACCACTTAACACCAGTCAGAATGGCTATCATAAACAAAGAAACAAACAACAAGTGCTGGAGAGGTTGTGGGGAAAAGGGGACCCTAGTTCACTGTTGGTGGGATTACAGACTGGTACAACCACTATGGAAAGCAGTATGGAATTTTCTAAGAAAACTAAAAATGGATGTGCCTTTTGACCCAGCAATTCTACTGCTAGGAGTATATCCTAAGAACCCTGAAACACCAATCCAAAAGAACCTATGCACCCCAATGTTCATAGCAGCACAATTTACAATAGCCAAGAGTTGGAAGCAACCTAAATGCCCATCAGTCGATGACTGGATCAAAAAACTATGGTACATTTACACAATGGAATTCTATGCTGCAGAAAGGAAGAAGGAGCTCCTACCCTTTGCAACATCATGGATGGAGCTGGAAAGCATTATGCTGAGCGAAATAAGCCAGGCAGTGAAAGACAAATACCATATGATATCACCTTTAACAGGAATGTAAACAACAAAACAAACAAGCAAGCAGAATGTAACCAAAGACACTGAAATACAGAACATGCTGACAGGGTCCAGAGGGTAGAGGGGAGAGAAGCACAGAGTAAAAGGGGATGGACTCACATGAAGGACACATGGATGGAGGACACATGAACAATAACTAAGACGGGGGGTGGAGATGGGAGGGGGGTGGGGAGCACTGGGGGGGTGCAGGGCTGGGAATACAAGAAAGAAAACTGTACGTGAACAAAAGTTAAATAAAAAAATAAAAAAAAAGAAAAAGAAAGATATTGACAGCAACAGGATCATAGTAGAACATTTTAACATCCCACTGTCAAAACTGGACAGATCTTCCAAACAAAATATCAGTAAAGATATTGTGGCATTCAACAATGCCCTAGATGAAATGGACTTACCTGATATATATACAGCCCTTCATCCCAAAGAAGCTAAATACACATTCTTTTCAAATGCAAATGGAACATTTTCAAAGATAGATCACATGATAGGACACAAAATGAGCCTCAACAAATTCAGGAAAATTGAAATCATCCCAAGCATTTTCTCCCACCACAAGGGACTAAAACTGGAAACAAACCCCAAAGGAAAATAAACAAAACACCCAAAATCATAAAGATTAAATGACATGCTAGCAAACAATGAATGGGTCAAGAATGAAATTAGGGGAGAAATCCAAAAGTTTCTGGAAACAAATAACAGTGAACTCATGACAACCCAGGACTTATGGGACACAGCGAAGTCAGTCCTAAGAGTGACGTTCATAGTAATACAGGCTTACCTAAAAAAGATAGAAACATTTCAAAAAACCTAACCCTACACCTGCAAGAACTTGAAGACTAACAAAGACAGCCCAGAGCAAGTAGAAGGAAGGAAATAACCAAAATAAGAGCAGAATTAAATGACATGGAGACTAAAAGCACAATTCTAAGAATCAATGAATCCAGGAGTTGGTTTTTTGAAAAGATAAACAAAATAGACAAGCCTTTAAGTAGGCTCACCAAGAAAAGAAGAGAGAGGACACAAATAAACACAATCAGAAACGAAATTGGAGAGATTATAACTGATACCACAGAAATAGAAGGGATTGTAAGAAATTACTATGCAGAACTGTATGCCAAGAAATTTGAAAACCTAGGTGAAATGGACAAATTTCTAGAAAAAATAATCTTCAAAATCTCAATGAAAAAGAAACAGAATACCTGAACAGACCAATAACAGCAAATGAAATTGAAGCAGTGATCAAAAAACTTCCGGCACACAATAGCCCTGGACTAGATGGTTTCACAGGAGAATTCCACAAAGCATTTAAGGAAGAGCTAACCCCTATTCTTCACAGACTTTTCCAAAAAATCAAAAATTATGGAAAACTCCCAAACTCTTTTTATGAAGCCAGCATCATCCTAATTCTAAAACCAGATAAAGACACAAAAATGAAAGAAAACTTCAGGCCAATATCACTAATGAACATAGACTCTAAAATTCTCAACAAAATATTGGCAAATGACATCCAAACAATATAATAAAAAGATCATATACACCATGACCAAATGGGATGTGTCCCAGGAATGAAAGGATGGTTCAATATTTGCAAATCAGTAGATATAATACATCACATAAACTAAAGCAAAGACAAAAATCACATGATTATATCAATAGATTTGGAAAAAGCATTTTGTAAGGTACAGCACCCATTTATGATAAAAAAAAAAAAACTCAGTAAACTGGGAATAGAGGGAGCATTCCTCAGTATAATAAAGGCCATATATGAGAGACCTACAGCCAACATCATACTCAATGGGCAAAAACTAAAAGCTTTTCCACTAAGATCAGGAAAAAGACAAGGTTGTCCACTTTCACCACTTCTATTCAATATAGTCTTGGAAGTTTTAGCCACAGTGATCAGACAAGAAAAGGAAATAAATAAAAGGCATCCAAATCTGAAAGGAGGAAATTAAACTGTCATAGTTTGCAGAAGACATGATATTGTACATGGAAAATCCTACAGCCTCTACCAAAAATTTGCTCAAACTAATAAATTAATTTGGCAAAACAGCAGGTTACAAAGTCAATATCCAGAAATCAAAGGCATTTTTTGTATACTAACAATGAATCAGCAGAAGCAGAAATTAAGAAAAAATCCCGTTCGATATAGCAAAAAGAAAAACAAAATATCTGGGAATAAACCTAACCAAGGACATAAAAGACCTATATATAGAAAACTACAAAATACTGAAGAAAGAAATCAAGGAAGACACAAACAAATGGAAACATATACTGTGTTCATGGATTGGATGAATTAACATGATGAAAATGTCCATACTACCTAAAGCAATTTACACATTTAATGAAATACCTATTAAAGTACCAATGACATACTTCACAGACATAGAATAAACACTTCAAAAATTTATATGGATCCATAAACAACCCCAAATAGCTGCTGCAATTTTGAGAAAGAAGAACAAAATAGGAGGGATCACAATACCTGATACCAAACTGTATTATAAGGCCACTGTAATCAAAACAGCCTAGTACTGGCATAAAAACAGGCACATAGACCAATGGAATAGAACAGAGAGCCCAGAAATAAACCCCAGTCTCTATGCGCAATTAGTATTGTACAAAGGAGGCAGTATCATAAAATTCAGTGAAAATAGCCTCTTTAACAAATGGTGTTGGGAGAACTGCACAGCTATGTGCAAAAATATGAAACTTGAGTACCATACACAATACACCAAACTTACACAATACACCAAAATAAATTCAAGGTGGATAAAAGACTTAAATATAAGCCATGACACCATTAAAGTCCTAGAGGAGAACATTGGCAGGAAAACCTCAGATACTTCATGCAGCAACATTTTCATTGATATGTCTGTCCCCCAGAGCAAAGAATATAAAGGAAAGAATAAACAAATGGGATCTCATCAAAATTAAAAGATTTTGCATGGCTAAAGAAAACAGAATTAAGATAAAAAGAGAACCAACTGTATGGGAAAACATATTTGCCAATGATACCTCAAACAAAGGTTTAATCTCCAATATACATAAAGAACTTACATGACTCCACTCTAAGAAGACAAGCAACCCAATTATAAAATGGGCAAAGGACTTGAACAGACACTTCTCCAAGGAGGACATACAGAGGATCCAGAGACACATGAAAAGATGCTCAATATCACTAGCTATTAGAGAGACTCAAATTAAAACCCCAATGAGATACCACTTTACACCAGTGAGAATGGCCATCATAAACAAAGCAACAAACAACAAATTTTGGAGAGGTTGTGGGGGAAAGGGAACCCTAGTTCACTGTTGGTGGGATTGCAGACTGGTATAACCCTGATGGAAAACAGTGTGGAATTTTCTAAGAAAACTAAAAACAAATATGCCTTTTGACCCAGCAATTCCACTGTTAGGAATATATCATAAGAACACTGAAAAACCAATTCGAAAGAACCTATGCACCCCAGTGTTCATAGCAGCACAATTTACAATAGCTGGGAGTTGGAAGCAACCTAGGTGCCCATCAGTAAATGAATGAATCTAAAAACTATGGCACATTTACATAATGAAATTCTGTGCAGCAGAAAGGAAGAAGGAGCTACTACCCTTTGCAACATCATGGATGGAACTGGAAAGCATTATGCTGAGTGAAATAAGCCAGGCGGTGAAAGACAAATACCATATGATATCACTGTTAACAGGAATCTAAACAACAAAACAACAAGCAAGCAAAATATGACCAAAGACACTCAGATACGGAACGGGCTGACAGGGACCAGAGGGGATTGGGGAGAGAATCACGGGGGAAAAGGGGATGGACCCACATGAAGAAGTATGAAGGACAATAACTAAGGTGGGGGGCGGAAATGGGAGGGAGGTGAGGAGCACTGGGTGGTGGGCAGGGATGCAAATATAAGACAGAAAACTGTACTTGAACAAGAATTAAGTTTTTTAAAAAAGTTATATTTGTTATAGCTTTTTAATCAACATGTAACAAAATATTCTACCTGTACTTTTGAACTCCTGTGCAGTGATACCATCGGTTATTGCTGGATTATTAGTTAACTCCTCTTGTAATCAAAGTTTTCAACTACATTATATTTTCAACTACATTTAAATGGGAAGGTGTTCTTTTATTTCTCTTGACTAAGTTAGGTCCAGAATATATCAAATAAACAAAATATTTGTTTCAAAAATGGAAGTGAACTACAATGATTTTGATTGTTTGAGATTTTTAATTTTAAGGTAGCTCATAGAGGATTCCAAGTACTAGGATCAGGTTTTGGCCTTGGCTGTGCTACCAATTCTCTGCATGATATTAGGTAAATATGTCCACCTAAAATCCTATTCTGTGAAACAAAGTCTAATAATGTACATCTCTATATACTTCATTGCCCAATAAGATACATCTTTACAAAATTTAAAAATACAGGTTGAATGGAATAATTTAGTATACAAAAATTATCACCACCACAATATAAATACAGTAGTCCCCCTTATCTGGGGAAAAATGTTTCAAGATGTGCAGTAGATGCCTAATACTGCAGATATTATCAAGCTTTAAAGATACTATGATTTTTTCTATATGTATATATCTATGCTAAAGTTTGATTTATGAATGAGGCATACGAATGGAGGATATTAAGCCAGGTTTCTCAATATATTGCCTATGCAAATACAGGAACAGAGAGGTATTGTAGGGAACCAGTTCTTTTTAGCCTGGCAAATGTGACTCAGCTCTGTATGGAAAACCTACAGAAGTGAACTGATGGGCGGGAGCCAGACCTTCAAACCAAGTTTTCCCATGGGAATCAGGCCTAGAAAATGCATACAGACTGTTATGGCTTGCTCTTGCTAAAACTCCATCACCCTGGTCTAAAACAACAAATGTGTATTGTCTATCTTCAAGGTAATATCAGAAGCCTGTGTGAATTTTCCTGAGGACAGAGCTAAACGTCTCATCGCCATTCCCCTCTGCCTGTTATTTTCATTTCCTTGATTGTACCTAAAATGTAGACAATAACATTCTATGTAATAGATAACAAATCCTTCTTTGAAGTAAGACCCGAGAAAAACAATAAAAGCTTGTCTAGGCAAGGGTTGGAGTGCTCTCCTCTTGAGAGAGTAGCCAGGCCATTCCTTTTTTCTCCACTGGATCACTGTCGCCTGTGCACTTATTCTCGGCTTCAGTCACAACAGGTGGACTCTGCTGGCCAGCAGAGTCCACCAAAAGGTATGAGCAACCACAACTAAACATTTTATTAATTTATAGATTTAAGACTTGGTGGTATTGAGAATTTTAATGCAAAATGAGTCACCAGAATGGATTCCTCAGTGAAGTCAGTATGCAAAAGTCACTGTGAGAAAGTATTTGGAAATCTTTTTTACTAAACCCTTTTTAAATGGTTTTCTTTAAGCATTCATGGCTTTACGTAGTAAACAGAACATGATCTGATTTTGAAGTACACAGTCTTTAAGTATAATTCAACTACTCATTTAACAGATTTCAAAGGGACCTGAATTTTGTTTTGCATTGCAACTTGTTTTTGTTTTCCTGAATGAGAATATTTTTAAATGTGCCAGTTCTTTAACTTTCTTGATTGTTTTACAAAAGGGTTTTGCTATAATTCAGCAGACCCCAAAATATTAATTCTCTCTTTTTGTACTTCCCATTCATTGCTAGAATATTTTATCTCCTCAGTAGAGTTAGAGGAATCTGCTAGTGACTCACTTGTCTGTCTGCAATTGTGACACTTGACTTTGTAGTCCTCTGACATCCTCTGGTTATGGTGAATACCTTTGTGTCAAAAAGAGCTCATGACAAGAAGAATGCATAAAACAGAACTTAGAGTAAAATGTTCGATTTCTGAGATTTTGGGCCAACCTCAGTATTTTCTGTTCATTAGTGTCACTAATGTTGTCACCAGTTCTACCTGTCTGCACTTCTAATATGCTTACTTCTTTCAGCTCTCAGCTAACTTTGTAGAACTCAGTCTTTTCTCCTTCAAATCAAGTGAAATAAAGACTGATGTAATGCTCATCCCACACCACCAGAACCTGCCTGTTGGTCTGGTTTCTGGATTTGTCCTAGTCGGATCCTATTGCCAACTATTATTTACATAAAATATTATTTAAATCAACTATGACTTATATTAGATTTCATAAAAATATAATTTTGTACCAAGCACCATGCTTTATATATAACAGTTCCTTTAATCTAAATATTAACCCTAAAATACAGGTTTTATATTTTCACATACAAGAAGAAAAACTATCACAACACTTAAATAATACTTACTTACTTAAAGACATATATGTGATAGAACCAAGCATCTTGTCCATCTATTCTAATTTTAACATTATTTTCAGTTTACCACATTTGTAGTCTAGCTCAGTAGTAAACATCAACAATTAAGCATTGAGCCAAAAACAAATTATATTTTTTCCTCAGTTTGTGTGGACCTCAAAATGCCAGAGTTCCAGAAAGAGTAAGTCAAATTAAAGGCAGAAACAAATTTAAAGCAAAATTAATGTTTTAAGTAAAACATTAAACATTGTAACTATGAAAACAAAATAAATTAAAATATATTATTATAGATATACTATGAATATTTGCATATATACCCATAAGTTTATATATATATATGTGTGTGTGTGTGTGTATAGAATTTTACAATTTACGCGCTATATAGAAACATCTGTTCATTCATAGGCTTATAAATTATTGGCCTGTCAACAGATAAATTAAGATTATCCACACTATTTTATGAAGAAGATAACAACCAATGGAAAAAATTACCTTTATTAACTTAGAATTTAGTATGCATCTGACTATAGGTAGGAGTTCTCTGGAAATTGTAAAGATGATTTTGATCATGAGTGAAATTATTTTACCTAATAATTCTGTGTACATATATAAAGTGTTTGCAGATTATGGTATTTTCACCAAACAAACACAGTGGATGATATGCTCAAAAGAACAAGTTACTTATTTTAATTAGAATATTATAATCTGAGCATATTTTATGATAAACTTTTCTTTAAATTTCTTATCCACTAAATTGCAAACACATTTTAAGCAATAATTAACTAGCTTATTTATCAGTTTAACCAAACTTTATACTCTTTAAAGTTATTACTACTTTATATTTAGAAAAAAGCTGTGCATTGTATTGGTACAAAATTTCAAAGACTTATTTTTTTACCAGAATCTAGAAAATGACATTTATATTAAAATTTACGTATGCCCATAATATATTTAAAAATGTTTTTTGCACTACTCTGTAATGTTTTCTTTTTCATGAAATTTTAACTTTGCAATTAATATTTTGAGACAGTTTATCAATCAATCAATAGATCAATAGAAAGATAGATATTTTTAGCAAATGAGAAATTGAGTATAAATTTGAAATTGACTATCAAAATTATATTCACCTTAATGGATAAATACTTCTATTCTTCTGACACTGGTTGTTGATTAATAGGAAAAAAAATTCACTTTGATTTCAGTGTTAGCTTTTCTTAAGATCATCAGTTTGGAGTATGATTCTTATCCTAGACCTCATTTCCTTCATCTGCAAAATAAAAATTAGACACACAAAAGACATGGCTGTTGTAAAAATTTACATGAGAATACATATGAACACTACTAAAATGTTGGTCAGTACAAGAAGGCTACAAATAGTAGTTACTATCACGATTATCATTATTAACATTCTTTCTACTTATAGTTTACTAGTACAATTTAATTATTTTTACCAATTATACGTAATTTGCTTTTGTTTGTTGCCTCAAATCTAATATGTAATGAAGTAAATCATAAGATAACTAAATTGATTTAAATAAATAACACATACTTGAAACATTTTTGTCACTGCCGACACCTTGTACTAGTCAGCAAATTTCACATAAAAGATACTTTTTAACATGATATTCATATGATTTTGGCTTATTAACTTACTCAAAAAAAGGGTCATTAAATGGCATTGTATAACTTTACAAACTATGCTGATCGATGCCCTCTTATATACATTCACAATGAATCCTAGGTGGCTGAATTCAGAATATACACAGTTAGAGCTGTTATACAATTCTTTGTTTTAGTTATTTGTACTACCATTTCCTTCATTGACAGATAATAGAAGTTGATCATTTTATGACTTTTATCTGACTCACCTAATATTTTCAAATGTAATTGAATATCTTTTTGTTGACATAAATATCAGATACAGTATCATTTTCTACTGATGTAGATTCCTTTTATTTTTTATATTTTTTATCTTAGCATGGCTGAATTGTGTAATTGCTCCTGTCTTCCAATAACCTGATGATTATGATGAATGATCTTGATATTCACAATATATTCACCTACTATTTCATAGGGGACAGAGATGGATATGTTAATACTATCATACCTTTCAAACAGAGGTTTCCATTTGACTACAGTAATTCAGGAAATATTAGAAAACAGTTTGTGACTTTTGAAATTATATAGCTTTTAAACCCTTTCTTTTTTAAATTTAATTTTTATTTAATTCTTGTTCAAGTACAGTTTTCTGTCTTATATTCCCAGCACTGCCCATCCCCCCAGTGCTCCCCACCTCCCTCCCATTTCAATCCCCCATCTTAGTTATTGTCCATGTGTCCTTTATACTTCTTCATGTGGGTCCATCCCCTTTTCCCCTATGATTCTCTCCCCTCTCCCCTCTGGACCCTGTCAGCCTGTTCCGTATCTGAGTGTCTTTGGTCATATTTTGCTTGCTTGTTGTTTTGTTGTTTGATTCCTGTTAAAGGTGAGATCATATGGTATTTGTCTTTCACTGCCTGGCTTATTTCACTCAGCATAATGCTTTCCAGTTCCATCCATGATGTTGCAAAGGGTAGTAGCTCCTTCTTCCTTTCTGCAGCATAGAATTCCATTGTGTAAATGTACCATAGCTTTTTGATCCAGTCATTTACCAATGGGCACCTAGGTTGTTTCCAACTCCTAGCTATTGTAAATTGTGCTGCTATGAACATTGGGGTGCATAGGTTCTTTTGGATTGGTGTTTCAGTGTACTTAGGATATACTCCTAACAGTGGAATTGCTGGGTCAAAAGGCATATTTGTTTTTAGTTTTCTTAGAAAATATCATACTGTTTTCCATCAGGGTTATACCAGTGTGCAATCCCACCAACAGTGAACTAGTGTTCCCCTTTTCCCACAACCTCTCCAACATTTGTTGTTTGTTGTTTTGTTTATGATAGCCATTTTGACTGGTGTAAAGTGGTATCTCATTGTGGTTTTAATTTGCATCTGTCTGACAGCCAGCGATATCGAGCATCTTCTCATGTGTCTCTAGACCCTCTGTATGTCCTCCTTGGAGAAATGTCTGTTCAAGTCCTTTACCCATTTTTTAATTGGGTTGCTCATCTTCTTTGAGTGGAGTCCAGTGAGTTCTTTGTATATTTTGGAGATTAAACCTTTATCTGAGGTATCATTGGCGAATATGTTTTCCAAAGCTGTTGCTTCTCTTTTTATCTTGATACTGTTTTCCTTAGCCATGCAGAAGCTTTTAATTTTGATGAGATCCCATTTGTTTATTATTTCCTTTATGACCCTTGCTCTAGGGGACATATCAGTAAAAATATTGCTGTGTGGAATATCTGAGGTTTTCCTGCCAATGCTCTCCTCTAGGGCCTTAATGGTTTCATGGCTTATATTTAAGTCTTTCATCCACCTTGAATTTATTTTGGTGTATGGTGTAAGTTGGTGCTTGAGTTTCATTTTTTTGCATATAGCTGTCCAGTTCTCCCAACACCATTTGTTGAAAAGGCTATCTTTACTCCATTTTATGTTATTGCCCCCTTTGTCAAATATTAATTGACTGTAGAGAGTTGGGTGTATTTCTGGGCTCTCTGTTCTATTACATTGGTCTGTGTGCTTGTTTTTATGCCAGTAGCAGGCTGTTCTGATTACAGTGGCCTGTAATACAGTTTGGTATCAGGTATTGTGATCCCTCCTACTTTGTTCTTCTTTCTCAACATTGAAGCTGCTTTTCAGGGTCTTTTATGGTTCCATATAAATTTTTGAAGTGTTTGTTCTATGTCTGTGAAATATGCCATTGGTACTTTAATAGGTATTGCATTGAATCTGTAAATTGCTTTGGGTAGTATGGACATTTTAATTATGTTAATTCTTCCAATCCATGAACATGGTATATGTTTCCATTTGTTTGTGTCTTCCTTGATTTCTTTTTTCCGTGTTGTGTAGTTTTCTGCATACAGGTATTTTACCTCCTTAGTTAGGTTTATTCCCAGATATTTTATTTTTGTTTTTGCTATATCAAATGGGATTTTTTTCTTGATTTCTGCTTCTTCTGTTTCATTGTTGGTATACAAAAATGCCTTTGATTTCTGGATATTGACTTTGTATCCCACTGTTTTGCCAAATTCATTTTTTAAATATATTTTATTGATTATACCATTACAGTTGTTCTATCCCCCCCTTCATTCCCCTCCACCCACACACTCCCTTCCTTACCATTCTCCCCTCCATAACCACATGTCTCAAGTTCTTTAGATTCTATATTTCCCCTACTATTCTTGCCCTCCCCCTATTTTCTACCTACTGTCTCTGCCATTTTCTGTACCTTCTCCCCCCTTCTCCTCCTCCCACTCCCCTGTTGCTAACCCCCCGTCTGTTCTTCATTTCTATGGTTCCACTCCTGATCTAGCTGTCCTCTTGGTTTGCTTTTGTTTTAGGTGTGGTTGTTAATAACTGTGAGTTTGTTGTCCTTTCACTGTTAATATTTTTCATCTTCTTTTTCTTATATAAGTCCCTTCTGGCTCCACCCCTCTTACCATCCTGGTTGAACGGTTCCGTTGTTGTCGGACTTACGTATAATTCAATTTTCTGTTCTTTGGCTGTGTCTTTGTTCTCCAAACCTTTGTTGTATTCAAACTTGGTTGTGGGAGAAGGAACAGTGTTTCCACCTATGCCTCCATCTTGGCAGAAGTTCCTCATTTATTAGTTTGAGCCATTTTTTGGTAGAGGCTATAGGATTTTCTATATACACTATCACGTCATCTGCAAACAAACAATGCCAGTTTCGTTTCCTCCTTTCCGATTTGTATGCCTTTTATTTCATTTTCTTGTCTGATCACTGTGGCTAGAACTTCTAATACTATATTGAATAGAAGTGGTGAAAGTGGGCAACCTTGTCTTGTTCCTGATCTTAGTGGAAAAGATTTTAGGTTTACCCATTGAGTATGATGTTGGCTGTAGGTCTTTCATGTATGGCCTTTATTATACTGAGGAATGCTCACTCTATTCCCATTTTTCTGAGTACCTTTATCATAAATGGGTGTTGTACCTTATCAAAAGCTTTTTCTGCATCTATTGATATGATCATGTGGTTTTTGTCTTTGCTTTTGTTTATGTGATGTTTTACATTTACTGATTTACGAATATTGAACCATCCTTGCATCCTGAGATAAATCCCACTTGGTTGTGGTGTAAGATCTTTTTGATGTATTGTTGGATGCGATTTGCCAATATTTTATTGAGGATTTTAGTGTCTATGTTCATCAGCGATATTGGCCTGAAGTTTTCTTTCTTTGTTGTGTCTCTATCTGGCTTTGGAATTAGGATGATGCTGGCTTCATAAAAAGGGTTGGGGAGTTTTTCCTCCTTTTGGATTTTTTGGAATAGTCTGAAGAATAGGTGTTAGCTCTTCCTTAAAAGTTTTGTAGAGTTCTCCTGTGAAACCTTCTGGTCCATGGGAGTTTTTTGATTACTTCTTCAATTTCATTTGCTGTTATTGGTCTGCTCAGGTTTTCTGATTCTTTTTCATTGAGTTCTTGAAGACTATTTTTCTAAAAATTTGTCCACTTCACCTAGGTTTTCAAATTTCTTGGCATACAGTTCTGCATAGTAATTTCTTGGCATACAGCTCTGCATAGTAATACAATCCCTTCTATTTTTGTGGTATCAGCTGTAATCTCTCGTCTTTCATTTCTGATTGTGTTTATTTGGGTCCTCTTTCTTCTTTTATTGATGAGCCTACTTAAAGGCTTGTCTATTTTGTTTATCTTTTCAAAAAACCAACTCCTGAATTCATTGATCCTTAGAATTGTGCTTTTAGTCTCTATGTAATTTAATTCTGCTCTGATTTTGCTTATTTCCTTCCTTCTACTTGCTCTGGGCTGTCTTTGTTATTGTTCCTCAAGTTCTTGCAGGCGTCGGGTTAGGTTGTTTTAAACCCTTTCTTTTTTGATGTAAAAAGCTTCATGTATTGCCTTAGAGAAGGTTCCACTTGCCACTATTTAAAAATATATTTTGCTTTTTAGGGCAACCTCTTGCTAAAAATTTCTTCATGTTAAAATTAGAGCTTTCACTCATGTAAATGTCTCCCTATTTTATGTTCAGCTTTGTACTTTGAAGCTTTGGCCATGTGTATTTTTGACTGCCAGGTGAGGGAGGGATCATGAAATTTGCTCTGGAATTACATTATCTGACAATACTACATTTGCATTTTCTGTTTCAGAATTACTTAGCAATAAAATAAAACTGGTTGGTGATTTTCTTTCCTTCACTTGTTCGGTTGATGAACTGACTAACCAGTACCAATCCCTCTCTCAGTCTGAATGAAACCTTTGCTTAAACTCTTCCTCCTGCCTCACTCTTGAATATACCCATACCACCTTTGAGACAGGTCAGAACTCACCTTTTACCTCATGTTCACTTTTATCTGACATTTTCTTAGCCCCTCATCCACATCTGTTTGTACTCTCTCCAGTTAGATGCTCTGCGATCTGTGTAAATGTGGTTTGTCATATAATAAACATCAAATAGGCATTAGTTAAATGAATAAATAATAAAATAGTTATTGTATTATAATGTATATTTATTTTCTAGGACACTTGATATATTGTATCAAAGATAAAAATCAAATTCATTTTGTGTCCCATGCACCTGGTACAGTGCTTGGGGCACACAAGCTCTCCAAAATGTCTCCAAGCTCTTTGCCATTTCGTATCATGAGTATAATACAGAGCACGGGTGGCAAACACAAGGCCCGTGGGCTGAGTCTTGCCTCCACCTTGTTTCATCCTGCCTGGCGCCTTGTTTCTACCTGGCAGCAGCGCCCAGCTCTCACTTAAATGTTAAGGAGTTGTTACACTTATACAGTCCTAAAATTACATTCAGCCCTTTGAAGGCAACTGTGAGGCTGATGTGACCCTCATTGAAAATGAGTTTGACACTGCTAGAATAGAGTAAACTTTTTTTCTTCCCACTCTACTTCTCTAGTCTGTCAACATTTAGGTATAGGCTGTTTGTGGGATTAAAAAGAATGGTCACTGGAAACTTGGTGGGGAGGAAAGAATCAAGAAGGGTTTGAACAGGCCTCGAGTGTGGCCTTTCAGCCCCTTGGTTTTTATTACTGAGTGAATGGTGAGACAGGGACAGCCTCTGGGAACATCTCTGAAATCTGTAGGCACAATCTCAATTTTCAGGGCCAGAGTTTTATACACTTATTCTACACATGAATATGTATAATCACTTGAAATTTTCTTCTTTTGTTAAAAAACTACTCTTTTGCTGTAAAAATAGTGCATGCTTATTATACATATGCAAAACATTTAAAATGTAAGGGAGCAAAAAATAAGAGAGAAATACATTATCCTATATCTCATAACTAACGAGAAACAGCTATAAATTTCTAATATCATTTTTCTGTGCACATTTCTAAATAAATCCTTAAATTAAAATTCACTTGAATTCACCCATTAAAAAGTAAAATAAAAAGAATTTATGTAAATTATAGAATGTTATATACAGATTTCACTTATTTTTCAGAAAAATTTTTAATTTCATTATATTTTAAATATGTTTTTCTGTTCCACTCGTATATTTCTCTACACTGGAAAATAACTCATCTTATTGCTTGTTTAATTTTGACCTCCCTTTGGGTTATCTTTTTCACTTATGTTTACTGAAATAATCTAAATATTTTCTGTCAGTATTTTGATTTTTTCAAGCACATCAGTTCTTTTAATTTAATCTTACTCTTTAATTCTGTTTGTTTTTCCCTGTTGTTCTTCTTGTTATTGTTCTTAGTGATATTTCTCAACTTGTTGCCTCATTTTATTTTTTCTTATCAGTTTTTTAAAATAATCTTACCTTTATAAAATGTTTTATTAAATTATAATTATTACTATATTTCTATACTTCTAAAATTATGGGGAATTTTTTCTTCTGTTTACCTGATTTTGTTTCCTTCTTGGCCAGTAAATGGCCTCATATAGTGTGTTATATTTGTAAATTATAAAACCAAACGGCTTTGACTCAAACCAGACTCTGCCTTTAGCTTGCTTATTTGACTTTGACAAAGTTATTAAATCTCTTAGATATCCAGTTTCCTACTGTGTAAAATGAGAATTATAGTAACAGTATTTACCTCAAACAGTTGTGAAAGTAAATGGTTAGCTTATAAAGTTTACAGCCTAGTATCTGTAAAAAAGTAAAACCACTTTAGAAAATCCTGTTCTTCCTAAACAGGATTGTTTATTGAAGAAGATAAACAATGGAATCTCTTAATAAAAGGTTACCATTAGAATATAAGTGAGGAAAGTACAAAGTTTAATAGTATTAATATAATAAAGCAGAACAGTCATAATAAAAGAACAAAATAGAATATTCAAGAATAGTAAATTACAACATGGCAAGATTCTCGCTACTGTTTCGTCCTCTCAATAGCCAAACTGAAATCTCTAAAATTACAAATCTGAGAATTTTCACTAATATCCCCAAATTTTGAGTAGAAAACTTTCATTCTTTCCTATCTGGAGTGGTGAAATGAGCAAAAAAAATATTAAAACTGATGTTTTCCAGAAAAAAAGTTATGTTTTTCTCTTCTTTCTATTAACAGCTCTACTACTTTTCCTAGCATCTTTTACAGTTAGGCATGGTGATGTAACTAGGTTCTACCCAAGGGAATGAGAGGGGAATTGATTTGGACCACTCCAGCCTGTGACCTTTAGAAATCTCTTTTATTTCTCCTTCATTGAGACAGAGAGGAAATAGCCCCAGGAGAGCCTTTGTCAACCCAAGGTCCAGAAAGTTTTCATGGCTCAGGGACCACATATACTACCTTTATTCGGTACTGTAAAATGAAGAAAAAAATTTTAAAAAATAACTCTTATTTTATTCGAGCAATTCAGAGTTTTTAATAATTTTCAGATTATTTGTCACAGTTGTAAGACTATGTTAATTGCAATTCAGATGATTTTTTAAAAAATGGTGTTTCAGTCTCTGTGAATCTGGTGAAGATTCTAAGGCTATATGTTGCTTAGAAAACTGATGTAAAGCCTGGAGCAGATTTCTTCAACTCTGCATGGTCCACCCTAACATGTGGTATTCACAGCATCTCAGGAGTGAGGAACTCATGTACTCTAAAGAAAACTGTACACCAGAACTCTCTCCAGCATCTGTCATTCCATTAGATTTCAGAAAAGTAAGAAAGAATGCCTATCCCTTCCTGACTGAGAGTAAACAATCTGAGAAGCAAATTAGCCTGGGAGTGGAAAAAATACCAGGTGACAGAGATTCATAAGTAAGCAAGCGAGTTATTCGAAAAGTTAGGGTGCACTAATCACATGTAGTTTGTAGATTTTATTTTAGATATTATTGATGACTTTATTTTAGATTTCATGTACAGAGCTATGGAAAACACTGAATTATTTCAAGAAGGAAGCAACAAGATATAATTTACATGAATGAAAAAACACATTTTAGAGGCAGGCAAACTTATAAGTAGGAAAATCAGGAAATCATTACACATGATATTAAAAACATTATCTAGTCTTAGAAAATAGCCTTCAGTTGAAGGACTATGGTAAGTAGTAAGGCCAGAAGTGTTTTAAACTTGTTTAGTACATTAACAACACTTCATTTCAATAAACACAACTCTAAAATTTGTTCAACTAGCCATGGTCCCACACAGACTCACTCCAATAAACACACTTCTAAGACTGACATTATACCCTGCTGCCTCTATCAGCAACACTATTCCATGACTGAACTCATTAATATTGTTCAGTGATAAAAGGAGAAAGTGTTTTCAGATACTTGAATAACAAGTCAAGTAGCTAGGATCCTTCAAATGGCTGACTTAAAAAAATAACATTATTATGCTTTAGCTTCTGGTCTCAGGCAGTTTGGGAGATGCAGGCTTTGATGCAGATAAGGCCAAGTCCATACCACACGCAACCAATCCCGAAAATGGCACAGAAACAGCATCAATAAACCCCAATCAGAAATACATGAATTTGTTAGCAGGATAAACCCTAAGTTCCTGAGGAACATGGACTTTGTCAAGAAGCACAACAAGAAGTATCTAAAGACCTTATCCCAGTGTAAACACTTTATCGTATAATGCCGAAAATCATAAAATACCCCAAAACATAATAGCTATTTTCATTGTTAAATATGAAAAATCTACAAAATCACTCATATAACATATACTCACATTTTAACAAAAAATAAAAATAATGTCCTCTATCTATCTTGAAAAATACAATAAAATTTGTATCTTTAAGCAAAATTACTCAAAGAGGTTTATTAAAATAAACTGATACGGTCTTTAAAATTAGAACAGAAAAAATACATGTTTATATTTTTAAAATTTTAATTTATTAATTTTAGAGAGAACAAGGAAAAGGAGAGAGAGACAGAGAGAGGCATCAATTTGTTGTTCCACTTATCTATGAGCCATTTCTTGCTTCGTACACATGCCAAGACCAAAAATCAAACCCGCAACCTTGGCGTATTGAAATAAGTCTCCAACCAACTGAACTATCTGGCCAGGACGACATCTTGATTTTTAACCTTTAAACAAGAGCTAGCATTACTTTCAATTATGAATTTAGATAAAAATTAATATAAAAATATTTTCATAATCAACTGAAGATGTTCTAGATATCTAAAAGTCTCAGTTATATCTATAACTTAGTTAAACTAATAATTATTAGATTTTTATGCCAGGTATTATGAGAGCGTGGTCATTTTTATCTTTAGATATGTCCATGATATACTGGGTTTCATACTAGGCAAATTGCCAGTAAGGATCCATTTAGTCACCATTAGGTAAAGTTGCATCTTCTCACATTGGTGACTAGCACATTCAAGTTTAGTCAGTGCTCCTTGTTCACAATTTTGCAGTAATTAATATTTTTTTAAAAAAGTGATTTTTTTTCTTATTAAATTTTAAAGGTTTGTAAAATACAACAGTTTGAATGAGAATTTTAAGCTTTACAATGTGATACTTCCAAGGTTAGGGTCTCTATCTATCAATCTTTTCTTGAAAGATCTAATAAAGTTACTTATTAGAGATAAAAGAAGTCCCATAGTATTTCTGAGATTTTAATAAAGCCATGTGTCCCATAAAAGTTTCTTGAGCTGAAACATGAGATCACTTCTGGACAAGATGGAGGAGTAGGTAGACTCACTGCACCTCCTTGCACAACCAAAATTAGGACAACAATTTAAAAACAAAAAACAACCAATGCCGACAGAAAATTGAACCATATGGAAGTCTGACAAGCAAGGAGTTAAAATAGACATATTCATCCAGACCAGTAGTAAGGGGCAGAGTCAGGCAGAGAGGGATAGAGGCAAAGGGGTGGCTGGCTGACCCTGTGAGGCAGCAGATAGTGGAGGGGCGTAGCACACAAGTCAGCTGGCAGTTGGAGGGGTCCAACATTCACCCACAGATAAACCAGATGAAACTGGGGACTGAGATAGGTCCCATGTACAGAAATAAAACTTCAAAACACCAATTAAAAACACCTGTGGGGGAGTGAGGTGCTGGGAGAAGCTCCCAGCCTCACAGGGGAGTTCGTTGGAGAGACCTACAGAGTCCTAAAATGTACACAAACCCACCCACATGGGAACAAACACCAGAAGGGGCCAATTTGCTTGGGGGAAGCAGGGTACGTGACTAAAATCTAGCAGAAAGTGAAGCAAGGGCCATTGTTACTTCTTGGACCCCTCTCCCACATACAGTGTCACAACCCAGCTACTGGGTTTCCCTGCCCTGGTGAACAACTAAAGCTCCACCCCTCACTACATAACACCCATGACAAGACAAAAAAATATGGCCCAAGGGAAAGAACAAATGAAAGCTCCAAAACAAATACAACTAAGCGATGATGAGATAGCCAACCTATCAGATGCACAGTTTAAAGCACGGGTGATCAGGATGTTCACAGAAATGACTGAATTTGATTGCAAATTAGATTAAGAAGTGAAGGCTACACCAAGTGAAATGAAGGAAAATGCACAGGGAACAAATAGGGACAGGAAACTGGGACTCAAATCAATGGGGTGGAACAGAATGAAGACAGAAACATCCAATCAGAAAAGAATGAAGAAACAAAAATTCAAAAAAGAATGAGGAGGGACACCTGCCTGGTGTAGCTCAGTGGATTGAATGAGGGCCTGCAAATCAAAAGATCATGATTCAATTCCCAGTCAGGGCACATACCTGGGTTGCAGGCCAGTTCCCAGCAGGGAAAGAAATAGACTTCCAGGAAGTCCAGGAAGCTCAGAGAGTTCCAAAGAAGCTGGACCCAAGGAGGAATACACCAAGGCACATCATAATTACATTAGCCAAGATTAAAATGAAGGAGAGAATCCTAGAAGCAGCAAGAGATAAGGGGACAGTCACCTACAAAGGAGTTCCCATCAGACTGTCAGCTGACTTTTCAAAAGAGACCTTACAGGCAAGAACAGGCTAGAAAGAAGTATTCTAAGTCATGAAATCCAAAGACCTACAGACAAGATTGCTCTATCTTGCAAAGCTTTCATTTAGAATGGAAGGGCAGATAAAGTGCTTCTCAGATAATAAGGTCAAGTTAAAGGAGTTCATTATCACCGAACCCTTATTATATGAAATGTTAAAGGGACTTATCCAATAAAAAGATTAAAAAAAAAACATGTACAGTAAAATGACAGCAAACACAATTATTAACAACCACACCTAAAACAAAAACAAAGACAAACTAAGCAAACAACTAGAACAGGAACAGAACCGCAGAAATAGAGATCACATGGAGAGTCAGCAACAAGGGAATGGAATGAGGAGAGAGAGAATAAGTAGCATAGATGGTAGGTAGAAAATAGATGGGGGGAGGGTAAGAACAGTATGGGAAATGTAGAAGCTAAAGAATGTATAAGTATGACACATGGACATGAACTAAAGGGGGGAATATGGGTGGGAGGTGTGTGCAGGGAGGAGGGAAATGAAGGGAGGAAAATGGGACAACTGTAATAGCATAATGAATAAAAAATATTTTATAAATGTTTCTCAAGCTGGTTGATGGGCTAGAAAAGAGAACAATACTAAAAAATGATCCCATTCCACTTTTCAATATTATATGTTTCAATTGATAAACTTCTAAATATGTTATATCTACCTATTATATTTATATATGGTTCTATGTTCTATATATTTATCTACATAGATTTTTAAACAGATTTTATTTATTCATTTCTAGAGACAAGGGAAGAAATGGAGGAAAGGAGGGAGAGAAACATCAGTCGGTTGCCTCTCACATGGCTCCAACAAGGGACCTGGCCAGCAACCCAGGCATGTGCCCTGACTGGGAATTGAACCAGCAACCTTTCAGTTTGCAGGCCAGCACTCAACCCATCAAGCCACACCAGCCAGGGCTACATAGTTCTAAATGTGTTATATATATAGTCGATATATCATTTAACTTTTTGAAATTGCTCATGAAGATATTGGCAGCCTCAATAGTCTGTTTCAATATGAGATTGGATAAAATGTTCATGCTAATTATTCCCTTTTCAAAAATATATACGATATTATTCTTTAGGTGCTTGTTGATGCCAAGAGAAAAAAATTCACTCCTGCATTTATTTTAAAAAGTATAGAAGCAGGCAACTTTTTGAAATTTTTGAAAATGTCTAAAACATATTTTGGGATTTGTTTTCTTAGAAAATAGCTTTTAGTGAAAATAAAAGTTTCATCCTCTTGCCACAGATGGAGTTCTTTAAATGTCTGAAAAAGCATCTTTTTTCTACTTTAGCAGAAAACCAAGTTCCTCACACCACTGCCATGTGTTGCTTTTACGGGGACATGCATTGACATTAAAGATTCTTCCAACAAGCCTGAGAGTTTTGTCAACAACCATAAAAGTCACCACCTTTATCATTTCAAAAAGACTGTATCAGGAAATGAGAGTAGAATATAAAAGTTTCTTGATACCACACAAAAGTGTGTTGGCTTTCAAGAAGACAAGTTTTATCTGAACTAATGTTCAAATCCAAATTTTACTTGGACTACAATCAAATGTCTTTTTCTTTTCTTTTTCCTTAAGAAAAAACAAAGCTCACTCTTGAAAAAACTTTTAAAGAGATCATTTTTATCCATAGGTTGTCTTACTTGACAGATATTTTTAACAATGTGAATGAGTTCTATTTTTTAATACAAAGTTCTGAAATCATTATTGTTAATACTTCTTAAATAATCTGCCAATATGGAAGAAGATAATCACTTCTGAAGTCCTTAAAAACATTCACATGTTGAGAAGAGAAGGAGCATTACCAGGTTTGACTTATGGTACAGAATTATTTATTAATTTTGTTTCAAAGGGAGAAATTTTTGAATACTCTTTGTAAAGTTATTTCTATCTTTATGGCATTAAATTTTAAGAGTAGCTCCACAATTGTCTTCACTTATATAAACTCTATCAAATATGAGGACTGTTCATAAAGTATCCAGCCATGAACTAAAAAAAAACAACACAGAGACATTTCTTGAAGAAGATACAAGGTACAAGAAATGTACGTATTAATGACACCTCAGTCCCTTTCAAAGTAGGCACCTTGAGATTTCATGCAATTCTCCCAAACACCATCAGCTACACTCTTGTATATTCCTGAATCTCACTGATGTCTTGAAATCTCTTCTCTTTCAAAGGAGAGTTTAGTTATGGGAAAAGCCAAAAGTCACAGGGCACCAAATCTGGGCTGTAGGGGTGCTGAGTCACCGGGGTGATTTAATGTTTTGCCAAATAAATGCACAAGACATGATGCATGAGTGGGCATGTTGTCATAATGAAACTGCCAGTCACCGGTTGCCCATTAGCCTCAGCCTTCTGAATATTTTCTGCAGAGGAATGTTCAAGCTTAACACAAAACTTGATTCAAATTTGTTGCTCTGCTTGCTCAATCATTTTGAATGCCACGACCACACACACAGTACCCATGCTAACACAGTGGTGTTTACTGCCCTCGTTGACTCCTACAGTGAAGTCACCATTGTTCATGCATGCACATTCACTGTCCTTGTCTGCCAGGTTACATTGCTGTGGTACAAACCATTTTTGTTATATTAACAATGGTTGCACTTTTTCCAGATAAAACTAATACAATGACCGAGCCAAAGACCTCATGCATTTTAGGACAAGAGTTTATTGCTACCTGAAGCTTTATTTACTAATAAAATTCACATGTATTATTAAATTAGAAGTTTAGAAGTAACAGTTAGAACAATGCTAGTATTCTTTGGCAATGCTTGTCTTATAGGACACATTATGATAGATATAAATCCACTTGCAATGACATACCCGTAATGTAGACATCTTTTTGTCTTATAGAGAAATCTACACATTTTCTTGTAAAACTAGTATAATTTTTGTACCAAGAATGATGAGTGATTTGGAGATCATTTTTATATGTTATAGATATGATTAGTTACTAAATAATATTATGATTGCATGTGTATAAAAATGAATTTGACTTTTAATTTTATGTCCAGAAAACCTGACAAATTTTAGTAATTCAAAAATTCTGTGTATAGTTTTCTTTTTTCAATTTGTCTGTGAAGTAATATCATGTGAGATTATGGTAATCTTTATATCATTCCAAACATTATGACAATGTGTATTCACTCTTATACACTGTGAAAGGGAAGGCATCTTCATTTTGTATTAATGAAAATGCTTTAGTATTTCAATGATTATTTCATATTAGATACATACCCTTTAAAAAAGTAAGACCATTTTGTCTTTCTAACTGTGCATTAATTTTATCATATCAATATATTTTATTAAATTACATTTATGCAATTATTTTGATGAATATAGGTATTTCTTTTTGAATCTAGTAATATACTATATTAGTATAGTTTTTAATATTGAAACAAACCTTTGTCTCTGGAATAAATTCAACTTGTTCAAAATAAGTTACCATTCTACCTCTTACACAGTTTAGTTTAACATTTTCCCCCTGAACATTTACATCTATGCCACCAATGTAATTGTTCATAATTTCTATGTCATATGCTGTATTCATAGTAATTTGGAACTAATATTGTAATTGGTTAAAAATCCATATGATACATGTGCTCAAATCTTGTTCTTTCGATTAAAAATAAAGGCCAACCTTTGTAATAGCATTCAAGAAGAAATAAGATACAGCCAGAATCAAAAATAAAATGGCACATCATTACGAGGTTTCTGAGAAGACAATATTATATAAAAAAATATACCTATGTACTTGAATATTTAGACAATGTGGTTAATTGTTAGAAAAAATAAGTATTGAGAACTAATGTAAGAGAAAATAAAAATTTGAATTGTGTAATATCATTAAAGAAAGCCAATTGGTGAACACAACTCTTTCAACAAAGTAAATACCAGGTGTAAATGGCTTCGTTAATAAGTTCTACTGAACATTTATGAAACTCATAATTTCATTTAGACCTAAAGTCTTCTCATACAGTAAGAAAAAAAAAAAAACTACTCCCCAAATCACTTTGTGAGGCTCACAAAACCTCAAGGTTGAAACATGGTAAGGACAACATGGAAATGATTAATTACAGACTGATCTTACTCCTAAACATAAATGCAAAGTGTTAGTGATAGTGTTTAAAGATACATGAAAAGGTAATATATATGAACAGAAATGTAAGGTTGTTTTATCAATGATTAATTAATTAACATTATGCACTGTATTAGCACTTTCAAAAAGTAATTTATATGACTATCTCATAAATAGCAAAATTATCACCATGGTATAAACTGTTAGAGAACTATGAGTCAGATACAAGCTTAACCCTTGCTGAGGATACAACATATGCAGACACAGAGGGTGTCAAAGAATGGCTAAAGAGTGCAGCCATCCCACGCCCTTTCCCAGGAAACAGATTGGTGCTTTCTTCTCATGTGTGATCTATAGAAACACCCTCCTGGTTTTTGGCTGACCCAAAATCGGGACACTGGGGGCCCACCTATTAGCATATTGGGGCTTTGCCTTGTAATGTACAGAGAGATGATTCTGAACAGACTCACATTAGTGACTTGGGGATGGAAGAACACACACACCATCTTTCCTAAAGTCCAAAAGGCACCTGCCACAGGTGATCCAGGAGTCTAATCTCCCTGATTCCACCAGAAACTCTCAGAAACAGACATGTCTGTGATGAAGACTGACAGCAGGACAACAGATAAGGATAGGCAGAGGCAGACCCCGCAGTGACTTGGGTGTTTCTTTTTTTCTTCTTTTTTTCCATCTCTCTCTTTTTTCTTCACCCTGTGCATTTTCTACCCACATTTATGCTACTTAAATGCTACTGTATTTATGCTACTTATTATCTGTGCCTTTCCCCCTTCTCTCCCCACACACTCCCCCGCTGATAACTCTTCATGTGATCTCCATTTCTGTGATTCTGTTCCTGTTCTAGTTGTTTGCTTAGTTTGTTTTTGTTTTTGTTTTAGGTTTGGTTGTTAATAACTGTGAATTTGTTGTCATTTTACTGTTCATATTTTTCATCCTCTTCCTTTTCTTACCAAAGTCCATTTAACAGTTCATATAATAAGGGCTTGGTGATGATGAACTCCTTTAACTTGACCTGATCTGAGAAGCACATTATCTGCCCTTCCATTCTAAATGATAGCTTTGCTGGATAGAGCAATCTTAGATGTAGGTCATTGCCTTTCATGACTTTCAATACCTCTTCCTAGCCCCTTCTTATCTGCAAGGTTTCTTTTGAGAAATCAGCTGACCATCTTATGGGCACTCCTTTGTAGGTAACTGTCTCCTTTTCTCTGGTTTCTTTTAAGATTCTCTCCATATCTTTCATCTTGACAATGTAATTATGATGTGCCTTGGTGTGTTCCTCCTTGGGTCCAACTCTTTGAGACTCCCTGAGCTTCCTGGACTTCCTGGAAGTCTATTTCCTTTTCCAGATTTGGGAAGTTCTCCTTCATTACTTGTTCAAATAAGTTTTCAATTTCTTGTTCTTCCTCTTCTCCTTCTGGCACCCCTATGATTTAGATGTTCGAACATTCAAAGATGTCCTGGAGGTTCCTAAGCCTCTCCTCATTTTTTTGAATTCTTGTTTCTTCATTCTGTTTTGGTTGAATGTTTATTTCTTCCTTCTGGTCCACACAATTGATTTGAGTCCTGATTTACTTCTGTCACTGTTGGTTCCCTGTACATTTTCCTTTATTTCCCTTAGCATAGTCTTCATTTTTTCATCTAATTTGTGACCATATTGAACCAATTCTGTGAGCATCCTGATTACCAGTGTTTTGAACTCTGCATCTGATAGGTTGGCTATCTCTTTATTACTTAGTTGTATTTTTTCTGGAGCTTTGACCTGTTCTTTCATTTGGGCCATTTTTTTTGTTTCAATGCACCTGTTATGTAGTAAGGGGCAGAGCCTTAGATGTTCACCAGGACAAGGCAACCCTGCACTATGATGCTGTACATGGCGGGGGGGGGGGGGTGGTGATCAAAGAGGGAACAGTGCCATTTTGTCTGCTCTCTGCCAGCTTTTAGTCACTTCTCCTGTTACCCACAATGAAATTGGGCCCTCCCTCCCAGTAGGTGGCTTGTGTACATTCTAGGACCTTGTTGGTTTCTCCAATGGATACTCTTATGAGGCTGGAAGTTTCTCCCACTGCCACCTCAACCCCCACAGGTGTTTTCAATCAGAGGTTTTCAGGCTTTATTTCCAAGTGGTGGAAGTCTGGATTGTGCAGCCTGTCTCGCTCCCCAGTTGTTCCTCCCAGTTTATCTGCACACGAATGTGGGACCACGGAGTCTGCTATCTTCTGCTTTACCCACCAGCCACAACCTTGCTCTCCAGGTGCAGCCTTGCCTGCCCAGGTAATCCAGTGCTGCTTTGCCTCGAGTTCCCTCCAACTGGCTGCCTGTCTCCACCCCTCCTACTGGTCTGGATGAATGTTTCTTCTGTAACTCTTTGGTTGCCAGGTTCCCATACAGTTCAATTTTCTGTCAGTTCTAGGGGTTTTTTGTTTTGTTTTTGAATTTGTTGCTGTCCTTTTGGTTGTGTGAGGAGGCACAGTGTGTCTACCTACACCTCCATTTCAGCCAGAAGTCCTTGGGTTGTTTTCTGACACATCCCTAGGCCCAGTGCTGATAAAATCCAGCTTTATCATTACTTGTGGGCCCTGTCTGGGTGCAGCTAAGCCCAGGCTTGTGACTGTGAGAAATCAGTCACAAACTATGGATCACAGTTTGTAGGTTTGGGCAGGCTGTCAATGGCTAGACGTAGACGGCACCTGATGTTGGTTTACACTATCCTCAGACAACATCAGAGCCATATACAAAAAGAGAACCCAGCAGGCAAGCATTAAACTATGCTAAGAGAAATTGCACTTTGTTTATTTTCATTATTTTTGCTATTTTTCTTTTTATTAGATTTAAAAATTATTTTTGTATTTTTTTCTTTTTCTTCTATTTTTGTTACTATACTTTTTTCTTTTTTCTTGTTTTACTCTTTGAGCACACAATTATTTCCATTATCTTTCATTTTATTATTTTTATTATTTTTTTAATTTTTCTTTGTCACTTTTTCTTGTTTTCTTCTTTCAATTCATTACTCATATTAGTCTGTTTCCTTTTCTTTTCTTATAATCTTTCCTTTCCTTTTTCTTCCTTTGGTCTTCTCTTATTCTTTTTGGTTTATTTCTCTTTCTATATTATTTGATTTCTCTTTCCACTTTTATTATTCTATTCTTTTGTAATATTGCTGTTGTTGTTGGGGGGGGTTGCTTCTTACATTCTTTTTTTAGTGTTGTTTGGCTTTGTTCTGTCAGCACCTGTACAGTAGTGTACAAGACATGGTGGGGTTTAGCCTCTCAGTAAGTCAAATGCAAGGGGGATCCTTTCCACAAATGGGCCAACATCACTCAGAGTCCAAATGCAATAGGGAAGTCACCATTACCCACACAAAGCACATGCTTAGAGCATTCAGATCAGGAGAACAAGGAAACGGCACCATGAGGTCCCACAGGACTCCTACTATATAAGGACATACAACAAGATAAGGAGTCAAAGTGAATCTATCTAATATGTAGACACAAACAAAAAAAGACAACTAAAACAGGGAGACAAAGAACAACTTTTACAGGAGTAAAAAAGAAAAAATCCTCCGAAAAAGAGCTACATGAAACTGAGGCAAGCAAATTATCCAGCATAGAGTTCAAAGTAGTGGTTAAAAGGATTCTCAAGCAACTTAGTAAGAACTATATCAGTGTGAAAAAGGACATCAAAATTATTAATAAGACCATTTGGAAATAAATAATGCAATATCTGAGGAGAAGTGCACAATAGGGGAAATTAAAAGCAGGCTAGACAAAGCAAAATATCACATCAGCAATTTGGAAGACAAAGTAGGAAAAAACGTAGTAATAGCAGCAAAATGGTAAAACACTTAAAAATGAGAAAAATTTAAGGGTACTTTGGGATAACATGAAATATAACAATATTCACATCTCATGGGTACCAGAAGGAGAAGAAAGGTGGCAAGTGACAGAAAACCTATTTGAAGAAATAGTGGCAAAAAACCTCCCTAACTTGGTGAAGGAAAAATTTATGCAAGTTCAGAAAGCACAGAGTCTCAATCAATATGGACCCAAAGACATTCAACCAGTACACATCACAATTAAAATGGTAATGTTTAAAGACAAAAACTGAGTCTTAAAGGCAGCAAGAGAGAAACAGTTAGTTTCTCTCTATAAATAGCATGGATAGAACTGCAAACTATCATGCTAAGTGAAATAAACCAATTGGTGAAAGATATATACCATATGATCTCATTTATAAGTGGAATCTAATGAACAAGATAAACTAATGAGCAAAATAGAACCAGAGATTTAGAGTCATAGAACAGACTGACAGCTGTAAGAGGGAAGGAGTGAGGTGGAGAGTGACCAAAAGAAGGAAAAGGGATTAGTCAGAGAACATCTATGAAGGACCCATGCATATGGGCAACCCTGTGGGAATTGACTATGAAAGTGGGTGGCAGTCAGGATCAGGGACAAAAGGGGAGAAATTGGGACAAGTGTAAGAGCATAAACAATAAAATATTAAAAATAAAATTATATATCAATAAATATTTTCTTAATTTGACTAAATATGTCTATGCATATATAAATATTTATAGACACACTTAATCATATATATGTAATATACACATATGTAAATATGTCAGCATTTTAAGCATTAATGTATAATAAATTACAAACACCTTTATGTATATGAAATTAGGTTTATGCATATGTATATATGTGTGTGTATGTAATAAGTATAAACATGTATGTATTTAATAAACATACATATATAACTATATGTAGAAGGCTTTTTATTGGAAAAAAGTCAAGAATGCCAGTTTTACCATCTCTATTCAATTTACTGGCAACACCACCCTGTGGAGTACAGGAAGAATAAGATAATGCTTATAGAGTTTATAGAAAAAAACAAAATTGCTATTTTATAATCAAGATACATACAAGGATTTGATAGGGCTGTTAGATAATACATTGATAAATGTGAGCGTAGAGTTCTATAAGTTTAGATTAATAGATATTTTTATTTTCAATTGACTTTATTAGAATGACATTAGTTAATAAAATTATATAGGTATCAAATGTACATTTCTATGATACATCATCTGTATAGTACTTTGTGGCCCATTGCCAAAGGCCAATATTTTTGTCAGCATACATTTGACTCCCTTTACCCGGTACTGTCCCCTCTTCTTTCTGGTAACCACCATAGTGTTGTCTGTGTCTCTATGAGCTTTTCTTTGTTTTTCTTATTTGCTCATTAGTTGCTTTCAATTTTATATTTGAATATGAGTAAAATCATAAGATTTTTAGTTTTTTTGTCTGATTTATTTTGCTTAATATGACATTCTCAAGATACATCTGTGTTGTCAGAAATGGCAGTATTTCATCTTTTTTGTGTCTGAGTAGTGGTCTATTGTGTATATGTACCATATTTTTTGTATCTATACATCTACTGAAGAACATTCAACATCAAAAAAAGAAATAATCCAATTTTTAAAAAAATGGGCAAAAGACCTTAACAGATACTTCTTCCCCAAAGTATATAAAGAACCAACACATACATGAAAAGATGCTCAGCCTCACTAGGTCTGAGGGAAATGCAAGCCAGAAACTACAATGAGATTCTACCGCATACCTGTTAGAATGGATATTATCAACAGGACAAGTAGTAACAAGTATAGAAGAAATGGAGAAAAAGGAACCTTCATCACCATGGATGGGTTTGTAAACTGATATAGCCACAATGGAAAACAGTGTGGAAGGTGCTCAAAAATTTAAGAATAGAGTTACAATATGACCTAGCAACCTCTTTTCTGGGTATCTACCAAAAACATTTGAAAATATGTATTCAGCCATGGCCATATGGCTTAGTTGGTTGGAGTGTCATATCCATGATCAAGGCACAAACCTAGAGTTTGGGTTCAATCCCCAGTCAGGGCATGTACAGGAGGCAATTGATTGATGTTTCTCTCTCTCTCTCAAATCAATAAAAACATGTCCTTGGGGAAGGATTTTAAAAAATAAAGGAAACATTTATTCACCAAGATATACACGCACTTGCATGTTCCCTGAAGCATTATTCAATGTCCAAGACATGGAAACAACTGGAGTGTCCTTTGATAAATGTATATGTTTTTATATTTAAAAAGTTCCTTTGTGCCCCTTTGAAGTTGAGCCCTCCCCCATGTTCAGGCAATCATGGATCAGCTTTCTTTCACCCTACAGTAAGGTTGCCTAGTTTAGAGTTTTGCTGAAATGAAATCACCCAGCCTGCGCGGCCTTTCCTCAGGCTCCTTTTATTCAGCATTCTGTTCCTGTGATCCACCCACGTTGTTTAATTTGTCATTAGTTCATTTTATTGCAGAATAAAATTCCTTTGTATAAATATATCAGGATTTGTTTATCCAGTCACCTATTAACAAGCATTTAAACTTTTTCTAGTTTGATGCTATTATGAATAAAGCTCTTATAAACACTCTTGTATTATGGTATTTTATCTTATTTCTCTTAGGTAAATGCCTAAGAGTAACTGTGCTGGGTTTTATAATAACTCTACATTTAATTTTAGAAAAAAGTGCCAGTTTTTCAAAGTGATGTATGATTTTACATTTCTACCAACAATGTTTGGATATTTCAGTGGCTTCACCTAACTGCCAGCTGAATTAGTAAGGGTTCTCCAGAGAAAAAGAACCAGTGTGGTATATGTGAGCAGATAGAAAAATATTTATTATGAGGGATTGGCTCAGATGATTATGAAGGTTGAAAAATTCCTTGACTTACTGTCTGCAAAATGGAGCCACGAGAAAATTGGTGGTGTAGCTCCAGTTCTAATCTAAATGCCTAAGAACCAGGGGAGATGAGAATATAATCTCAGTCCAAATCTGAAGATCTAAGAATGGAGGGATCAGTGGTATAAGTTTTTGTTCAGGTACAGGAGTACTTATGTCCATGTGCAGGAGAAGATAAATGTCCCAGCTCAAGCAGAGAAAATTCATTCTCCCTCTCCCTTCTTGTCTCTGTGATGACTACCTCTTACATTTTACAACTTCAGTGCTTCACTCAATCCATCATAGTCCCAGGTCTGAGAACCACTGTTCTTCAATGAAAGTTTAAGGCTCTCTTGAATTGATTTATAAAATATATGCTCTTATTGGTTTTCTACCCAAACCACCTAAATAATAGGTAGTCTTGTGCCTGCAAGACATTGGGAAGAATTGTTGTCAACCTCAAAGATAATGATGTCAACAAAAATTAAAGTTTTGATTTTTTTAACATAAAATATTTTTAAAATAAGATGGATATTTGATATACAGGTAGGAGGGTTAAAGGTCCAGATGATGATGTTTGGAAAGAATCAGGAATATAGCTACTTTCCCATTCTTGCACAGAACCCAGCACTACTATGAAATCATAGGGACTTTGGTTGGAGGAGCATAAATACACAGTATCTTCCTGTAAGCATCAACATTCTCACACTGAAAACCACATGGACTGCCACAGTTACTGGCCTGAAAATGATGTCTCAGGCATGGAAAGAGTATTTGTGACTAAGACAAACCTGGCTAATAAGTGCATGTGAGGCATTCTTTCAGGACTCTTGGTGATACTTCAGGTGTCTGGGCATTTAGGAAAAGCTTGTCAAATGTTGGAAATGCAAATTTGCTTACTACTATTAATATGGTATAATTTGAACCATAGGCTGGTGGAAGAAGTCTGGGGAAACTTGGGTTTTAAATATTTATTTATTTATTTTTAAATTTTATTTCTTTTTACAGGGGAAGGGAAGGAGAGAGGGAGAGAAATATCAGTGTATGGTTGCCTCTGCCAGAAACACACAATGTACCATGTGTCCCCTGCCAGGAACTGGCCTGCAACCCAGGTATGTGCCCTGACTGGGAATCGAACTGTGATCCTCTGGTTCACAGGCCCGTGCTCAATCCACTGAACTACACCAGCCAGGTTTGTAGTTCAGTTAAATATTTAGACTAACCCTTTAACTCTTTTTTTCCAAAGCAATTGTCCTTTATTCTCCTCATATTCCTTTATAGACTCCATGAACTTTGGAGGTTACTTTTGGGCAAACTTCAAATTGGTTAAGCAGTCTTTTGTGGCCTCAGACTCTCTCCTGTAACCTTTACCCTTTTTCAAGTTCAGATTAAGTATGCTCCTTCAAACTAAATCTGTGTGAGAATTAGTAAATTGTATCTGCCCCTAAACAAATGCTATTTAATTATAAAATTAGATGTTTTGGTTCCCATAAAAATCTAAGTTTAAGTATTTCTGACAAGTATTTCTATTTCTGAAAAAATAGAAAGTTTTCCTAAATCTCTTGTTTGATGGGCAACTCAGTCTGCTAATCTGTAGGGCTGATCTCACATCTGAAACATACTCATTTATTGTTCTTTTATTATTTTCCTTCTTTGTGTGAATCAACATATTGTCTGCACTGAATGAAGGAATTTTTTTAGTTGGTGACAGTTTTTCTATGACAGTTTCAACCCAGCTTTTCCACAAATTCCATTATTTTCTTCCCCTTTTCCAAGACCTCTAGAACATAAAATTATTTAAAAAGACTTTCTTTTATTTTTATTATATTACTAAATAAGGCATTGTTTTAACTTTCCACCTGCTAACTTCAGTCCCACCTAAGAAAGTCTTAGGTTTTCTTTCTTCAGGGAACTCATATATATTTTTAAAGGTTTTATTTATTTATTTTTAGATAGAGAGGAAGGGAGGGAGAAAGAGAGAGAAGCATCAATGTGTGGTTGCCTCTCACATGACACCCACTAGGGACCTGGCCTGTAACCCAATCAAGTGTCCCGACTGAGAATTGAACCAGCAACCCTTTGGTTCACAGTTTGTGCTCAATCCACTGAGCTATACCAGCCAGGCCACCCTTTGATATTTTAATTATGTATCTCAGTGTGGTCTTCTTTTTGCCCAACTTGTTTGGGATTCTCTGTGGTTCCTGGACTTGTATGTCTATTTCCTTCCCCAAATTAGGAAAATTCCGTTTCATTATTTTTTCAAATAAACTTTTAATTTCTTGCTCTTCCTCTTCTCCTTTTGGTATTCTTATGATACAGATGTTGGCACATTTGGAAATGTCCCAGAATCTTCTTTTACTTTCCTTGTTTTTTTGAATTCCCACTTATTCTTTCAGTTCTGGTTGAATACTTATTCCTTATGTTCCAAATCATTGATTTGAATCGCAGATTCTTCCCCTTCACGATTGATTTCCTGTAGATTTTTCTTTATTTCACTTAGTGTGGCCTTTATTTCTTCCCTTACGGTTTTATTATACTCAGTGAGTCCTCTGAACATCCTGATCTCCAGTGATTTGAACTCTGCATCTCATAGACTAGCCAGCTATCTCTGTTTCATTTAGTTTTTTTTTGTGGTGGGGGGGGGGGGTTGTTCTGTTCTTTCATTTGAGCCATATTTCTTTGTCTTCTCAATTTGGCAGCCTCCCTGTGTTTGTTTCTGTATATTAAATAGAGCTGCTTTGACTCCCTGACTTAGCACAACTGTTAAGTTATATGGGGTGGAGCCTTAGGTATTTTCCAGGGCAGGGCAACCTGCTTCACTGCTTTATGGCTCTGTTTGGTGGGGGAGAGGAGGTTGGAGAAGGCACAGTGCTGCTTCCTGGGTTCTGGAGGTATGTCTGGCACTCACTCCATATACAGTCACTTCACCTACTTCCCATTTGTGACTGGTACCCTCTAGCTGTTGCCCTGGTGATTTCCAGAGTGAGTGGGTTTATGTATGTTCTAAATCCACATGGGCTATTGAAACTGGCAGTTTTTTTAATGGCTCCAATCCACACTGGTTTTTACAGCCATAAGTTATGAGGCCTTACCTTCTTGGTGCTGGAACCCTGAGCTGTTTGGAGCTGGGATGGCTCATTTCCATGTTATCCTTGTGATTTTTAGCCCTGACACATTAATGTGGGACCACCCATTGCACTGCCACTGCCACCACCTCCCGACTCCACATGGTGTCTTCTCCACCCCAATACTGCAGCTCCTCCCCTCCTACCCATATGGATGAATATGGTTCCTTAAATCCTCAGCTGTCAGACTTTCATACAGTTCAAATGTCTGGCAGTTATGGGTGATTTTGTTTTGAGGTCAGTTGTAATTCTTCTTGTGGTTGTGTGAAGAGGCAAAGCATGTCTACCTACACTTCCATCATGACCAGAAGTTCTAATAAAATAGTAAGTTATGGTTCTTGAAATAAAAATAAACATAAGAAAATCAGTATCCTACAACTAAATGAGCCATTAAAAAGAAAGTGGAAAAATTATTTTATTCACAGTAGCAAAACAACATTTAAGATAGCTAGAAATACACTAAATAAATATAGTCATGACTTATAAAGAAGAAATTACAAAATGCCATTTGGTAATTTGGTACAGATTTCTTGTTTTATAATGAAGAAATTACAAAATACCACTTAAAAGCAAAAACAATAATGAAATATATATACCATAATTATTTTGGAAGGCTCAGTATCATAAAATATCTTCTTTTCCAAAAATTAACTTACAAATTAAGTATGCTTCTAAACAATATCCCACAGGTATATTTGAGACCCTTGGTTAGTTGAATCTAAAATTTGTAAGTAATAACCCCTGCCACAGACTTAACTGTGCTTCCCTCAAAATGCATATGGCAAAGCCTTAACCTCCAATATGACCACGTACAAAAATAGACACTTAAAAAATATAACGTTAAATGGGGTCATAAATGCCGGGTCCTAATACAACAGAATTAATATCCTAATACAAGAGAATTAATGTCCTTATGAGAAGATAAGGAGATACTAGAAGTCTTTCAGCTTCTTTCTCTCTCATATAGAGGAAAGATCATGTAAAAACACAGAACGATGGCAGCCATCTACATGCCAAAATGAGAGGTCTCACCAAAAACTGAATCCGATATTGAGTTGTTCTTAAACTTTTAGCTTGAAGGATTGTAAAACGTTAAATTCTTGTGATCTAAATCACCTGTCTGTTTTATTTTTGTGTCAGCTCTAGAAGCCTAATAATGAACTGTGTTACTGAGAAGTGGGGTGCTTCTATAAGAAACACTGAAAATATGGAAATTGGCTTTGGAACTGGGTAATGAGTAGAATCTAGAAAAGGTCTGACATGCCTGCTATAAGATTCCTATATTGCTTTGAAGGGACTGTTGGTAGAAATATGGACATTATGAGTAATTTTGGTTCATAAAAAAAGAAGAAAGCTGATCAGAAACTGTTTATCATGTTAGAAAAATATTTATCATCATGCACTCAATGCCGGTGGAAATAAAAACATTTAGAGGTGCTCTGGTGAGATCTCAGATGGATATGAGAAATAATTTATTAGAAAATATAAGAACGGAAATTATTTTTATAAAATGGCAAAGAACTGGGATGAATTGTGCTCTAGTGTTCTGTACAAGGTAGAACTTGTGAGTGTTGACCTTTATTATTTAGCAGAGGAGATCTCTAAGCAAAGTATTGAAGGCTGTGTGCTGGTCTTTTCTTATTATGTATAGTAAATTGCAAGAGGAGAACAATATATTGAGGGAAGTGTTAAGTGAAAAGCAATCAGAAGTTAAAGATTTTGAAAATTCTCAGCCTGTTCATATTGCAAAACAAGAGAAAGCATGTTCTGGAGAGAACACCAAGAATGTAGCTAAATGACCCCTCCATAAACAGTTTAACCATTCATTTTAGCTGAAGCTCGGAATAGACATGGGATTAAACTAGTAGGGACACTACCATTTTGAATCAAAGGAAGCAGATATAATAAAATAAAGAAAGGCTCCGTAACTTCTCAGATTTTACAGAACTGGATTTTAAACCTATTTGGCAAAAAACATGCCTTATCCTTCCAGAAACAGGAAGATTGACCACCAAGGTGATTCAGCGATCATCAGGGCTGCCTTTCCTGCCACAGCCCCTGGAGACAAGGCTGTTTCTTTTTGTTCCAGAGGGTAGGACCACCTACTAACCTTCTGTGGGCTGGTCTGCCTCTGTCCAGCACTGCAGGGGCAGAGATAAAGAGCCACAGAAAAGTGGACCCCATGCATAGCCAAGAGAACAGAACTCCATCCAGTGTCAATAGACATTAATGCTAACTAGGGCTGTGAGGTGATAATGCTGCCTTGTGGGGTCTGAAGACAAAGCATTTAGCCTAAGAAGATTTTCAAGATTTAAGATTTTATGGAAATTTTCTTACTAGGTTTTAAACTAGTTAAAGTCCTATCATCCATTTCTTCTTTCTTTTTTCTTTCTCCTGGAATAAAGGTATCTATCCTATGCCTGGTCAACTATTGTATATTTAAAGCTTTTAACTTGCTTGATTTTAGAGGTTTGCAGCAGAATAGAAATTTCGCCTCAAGATGAGTCACACTTGGAGTCTCACCCATAGTTGGTTTAGAAGAGACTTTGTAATTTATGCTGTAATGGGTTGACTTTGGAGGCTGTTGGGATGCAATGAATATAACTTGTATGTGAGAAGGACATGAACTTTGGAAGAATAGAGGGTGGAATGTTATGAGATGGTGTCCCCCTCAAAAATTACATATTGAAGCCTAACCTCTAATGTGACTATATTTGGAGATGGGGTCTTAACGGAGGTAGTTAAGATTAAATAGAGGCCTAAGTGTATGGCCCTAATCCAATATGACTGATTTGTTAAAAGAGGAAAAGAAATCAGATCTCTTTATCTGTATATGCACAGAGTAAATGCCATGTGCTACACTTCAAAAAGAACATCCTCATCAGAAACCAACCCAGACAGCACCTTGATCTGGAAATTTTAGCCCCCAGAACTGCAAGAAAAAAAAAAGTTAAGTCACCTAGTCTGTGGTATTTTGCTAAAGCAGCCAAAATGGACTAATACAACTTCTAAGAAAAGCAGCCCTGATAAGCATGACTCAGTTGGTTGGGTATTATCCCACAAAGCTAACAGTTACTGGTTTGAATACTATCTGGGGCACATAGCTAGGTTGAGAGTTCAGTTTCCTATCAGGGCATATATGAGAGGCAACTCTTGATGTTTCTCTCACACTTCAATGTCTCCCCTCCTCTTTTTCCCTCCCTGCCCCTCTCTCTAAAAGTAAATAAATAAAATCTTTCTAAAAAATAAAGAAGAGCAAGTTGGGGCACTCTAACAGTTACCACTGCTTTTTATAAAGTCATATTAAAACTATAAATAAGTGACATAAGGATGGCTAATTAAGCATGTAAAAATGTATAAATAATGTTCCACAATACACCATACATGTAAATCAATCTCCAATTAAAATAATGACAAAAACTGAAAAGCATAATTTGAAGCCTTTTGTTAATATTTGGAGTGGGGGTTAATTTCTTAAACAGCTCACAAAAAGTTTAAAATACACAGGCTAGGCCCTGCTGGCCTAGCTCAGTGGATTGAGTGAGGGCTGCGAATCAAAGAGTTGCTGGTTTGATTCCCAGTCAGGGCACATGTCTGGGTTGCAGGCCAAATCCCCACTTGGGGGAATACTAGAGGCAACCACATATTGATATTTCTTTCCTTCTCTTCCTCTCTCTCTAAATATAAATAAAATTAAAAATCTTAAAAAAGTTTAAAATATAAAGTCAAATATTAAAGATAATTCTACATTATAATTCATATGTTCATATAAATAAAGTAAAATAAGAAAACAAATGGTTAAGATTATATATATATATATATATATATTTTTGAGAGAGGATTAGTATTCAGGACGCCTGAACAAAATTATAAATCAAGAGAGAAATTCTAAAAACATATTAGAAAAATGAAATAAATAAAAGATACACATTACCACTTAGAGAGGACTCTTAATTTGAACTGACCAGGATAAGTAACAAAAGCCACAAAAAAAGAAAAAAAAGAAAACATGGAAGGTGTTTCTCAGTGAGGTTAAAATTTCACTTGCCTTTTCAGCATATTCAAGACTTGTTCACAACTAAGCAGGAGTATTCAGGGTATTTACATTAAAATTAAAAGAAGTCAATAAATACAATATGTTGTCAAGGGTGCAAAATATAAGAATACTCACAAATTGTTGATGAGGATATAAATTAGTAAATCTGATTTGGAAAAAAATTAGCAATATGTCAGAATTCAATTATTGGTATATTATAAAAACTAAGATATATGCAGAAGTTCATGATTACAAAAATGTCTATTGTTGCACAGTTCAAGAACTTGGAAACAAAGTGAATTACCTTCAAAATGAAAATGAATACGTAATTTGTAGAATAAACATTCAGCAATACACTGTACTTAAAGTGAATGAACCAGACTTCATATGCTAGCATGGGTAAGTTTCACAACATAACAAAAAAAAATCAACAGAAAAATACAAATATCATATTAAGCCTTACTTACTAAAAATGAAATATAATGTGTATGGGTGTACACATATAATGAAAAATGGAAAACATGCGTATGTTATAAAATAAAATTCTTGCAGCAATTTCCTCTGAGGAGAAAGGAAAGCATTAAAAGAACACATATGACCTGAAAAACATATACCAGTTTCAAGATGAGCTCTAACTCATTGATGGGTATGTGAAAATGTATTGTTTTATTATAAATTTGTCTTTTTAGGTATTTTCTTCAACAAATATATTTTAAAATAAAATACATAAGAGGTAACATAAATGTACCATCATCTGGTTTATAGGTTAAATTTCATGAAATAAAGAAGTAACTTATTAAATGTTAAGATTTTCCATTTAAAGATCACCTATAAAAGCATAGTTTAACAAATCTAAAAATCAGATTTACTATATATTATATACATGTACATATGTAGAGATTATATATAATTCATTTGCATTATATTGATTTATAAATATAACAATATTAATATATCACTAGTTTAATTTTTATCACATAAAGCTATGTCCTAACAAGATCTTACACCGAAAATGATAGAGTAAAAGAAGTAGTTGTCATAACTCTTAAGGAAAAATGACCTATCAGTATCTTTCAGTGACTTTCAGAAGCTACTCCTTTACATCATTTAACAATAGAAAACCTTGCAGAACAGCACATTTGACCTAATTAGATGTTGAATGTGAAATCCAGATTTCCATTTCTGGCAAGAAGCCATTCACTGGAATTGATTTTCAGAAGCACCTTCTCATCACCATCTCCTGAGCAGTACTAAGGATTGATTCAATTAAGTTCCCTTCCCAACATGGAGCCTCCCTTAACTCATCCATCTATGGGTTTTATTTGCGTCAGAATGAAATGGAGCCAAGTGGAGATGATATTCTGGTGAAAGATGGGAAAATGAAGGCATCCATCCAGTGGCATCAGAAAAATGCAAGGCAAGCTTGACTCTAATTCATAGTGGGACAGTGGCTTCATTGTGCAGTTCCTATTGTGCATAGCATATTTGTGGAAAGAAGATTTGACACCCCCAATGTGTACGTGTCTGTACATATTGAGGATTAAAATGTTAACTTGCTAATAAAAATTCAAATGAAACATAATTTGAGGAAATATTCAGAAATCATTAAAAGAAAAATTAGTCATTTAATTAGGCAGTGCAAATGATAAGAAATGTCTTTCTGATTGTGTGTATTTTGAAAACATTTCTGTATGTGTTTCTGCAGATCATCTTGTGTTTTGTTTTTGCTTTGGTTTTTCTTGGTATCACCAAAGCTTTTACTATAACAACATTTCACACCTATCACATTGAAGCTGAAGACTAATTTTAACTCGTCAAGAAAGAATAGATGAAAGGTGAGGAAACTGACAAACGGCAGATATTTGTGTACCAAGAATGCTATTCACAACTTCCATTGTGAATATGATATGTGAAATTATGGCTGTCTTGGTGGTGATCATCATTTGAGGCATTTTTTTCTATAAAAAAAATCTCAGACAAACATCTTTAATAAAACTCATGTCTTCCTGTTGGCCTGTACTTCATTATCCTGTGATTCTAGGATTTAATTTTATACAAGTGTATACATAACATATCTAAATTGTAGCTTTTATAACTGTCTCTTCTAAGTACTATAATGCTACCATGTATATTGTCTTGCAACTATAACTGAAATATCAGGGTAGTATGACTACTATTAAAACTACCTCATCTAACTGCCTTGAGTTAGAGAGTTAAAGATGGCCTAACCAAAACTACATGCTTGAACAACTTAACCTAGTATATATACTTTCTCAGTTAGTGTTGATTTTATTTGTAATAAAGCATTAAAATAATTTTCTTTAGATGCAAAATATGCCTTAAGTGAATAGCACATAATTCTTTGATCAGTCACCACCTTCATGTGTATCATGTTTAATTCCATGTGTCCGCTTGACTGGGCATGGGCTGTCCAGATTAAATACTATTCTGGTTACTTCTGTGATGGTGTTTTTGGGCAACATTGACACTTAACTTATTAAACTGAGCAAAGAAGATTGTCCCCATATGTGAGTGAGCCTCATCTATCAGTTTAAGACCTAAATGGAATGAAAATGCTGAGCTTTTCACAAGAAAGATAGAATTCTTCCTGCCTAATGGTCTCTGATCTGGAACCTGGGTGTTTTTCCTGAATTTGAACTCAACCTAAAACATCAGTTCAGCTCTCTGGGTCTCAAGCCTTCACACATTCAGGTTCTGCACTAGAACTGTACCGTTACCTCCCGCTGAGTCTCCAGCTCATCAACTGACCCTGCCAGTTTTTGGAGCTGCCAGCCTCCATGATCACAACAGCTATGTCTATGTAATAAATACTTTTGCCTCTTTATATTTATGTCCATTTTGGTTCTGTTTTCCAGGAGAATCCGGAATAATACTAATATAGCATGAATTCATTTAGCAATTTAATAATTAGTGACAGTTACATAAAATTTTTCATTAATAAGTTAAGATTACTGTATTCTTGCCAGAAGTCAAGATAGAAAACTAACAAGATATGTAAAACAGATCAGAGTAGACAGAGTAGACTGATATGTAACAAATTATTCAGGCAATGACAAATAAGAAATTTGAGATGAAATTATTAAATATTTTATCTAATCATTTTATTTAAAACATTTAGGCCCTGGCTGGTGTAGCTCAGTGGATTGAGCGCGGGCCTGCGAACTAGAGGATTGTGGTTCGATTCCCAGTCAGGGCACATGCCTGGGTTACAGGCTGGTTCCCTGCAGGCCAACTCCCAGCAGGGGATGCACGAAAGGCAACCATACATTTCTCTCCCACTCCTTCCCCTCTAAAGATAAATAAATAAATAAATAAAAATAAAAAAAAATAAAACATTTAAACAATCATTTGCTAATGTTTTAAGGAAAATGTAACAAATAAATAAATTAAATTAAATAAAGTTTTGATATGGCCCAAATCTGTCAAATTTCACAAACATTTATCTGTTATAATTCCTCATTACAATATTTTTTAAATTTATCTTTTAATCTTAATTCTTATTCTCACTTTAGGTATAAACTATCTTTAAATTTCATTTACAACAAAAATAAGTGACTAAAACATGATAAGAATTTTCCCTCATTAGACTTTTTTCATTCATACAGTTGTATTATTCAACAAAGTCCCAATTTCAGAAATCAGCTATCACATGTTGGGTTTAACATTAAAAAAAAACACTAAACAAAAAGGCAGAAATACAATAAGTATTCACTTTCTGTGAATTTTAACTTACATGTTAATCTAAGGATTGAATATGTAACATATAGTCACATCTCACTATACAAGAGATTGTATCTCTGAATATTTAGAATTAAAAATAAAACCTATTAGTAAATTATAATAAGCTTATCAATATTTATAAGACACAAACTCCCCAAACAGCAGGAATACTCTTTGAGTACACACTAATCATGTAATAAGATAAACCATATTTTGGGCCATATAATGTTTCAATATACTTAATGGACTTAAATAATTTATTGTATATTATTTGTCTGTATTATAATTAAATTAGGAATTAATAAGAGGGAGCTATCTATAAATCTTTTAGCATGAGCAAAAGAAACAAAATACCTTTAAATAACCCATACATCAATGAAAAAATCGGAATGTTAATTATTAAGCACAAGTGATATCAGTGTTTAGGGGAAATAAGAAGAATTGAACCTACTCATTAAAATAAATGTACAAAGAGCTTATATTTATGACCTAACTATCTACCTTAAGAAATTTATAAAACAGAAGATTAATATAAAATTAAACAGAAGAGAAGAAATAATAAATATAGAGGCAGAAAACAAATAAATAGAAAGCAAAAATATACTAGAGAATATCAATTCAATATTAAGATTTTTCTTAGGAAACCTCAATAAAATTTATATACCTTCAGTTAAGGTGATCTTAAAATATGAGAAAAATAAATTGTCAATATCAGAAAAAAGGGAGGCGACATTATTGCAGATCTCATAAGTCTTAATAAGTTAATAAGAGAATATAATGAAAATCATATATCAATACATTCAAAAGCTTAGATTAAATGAATAAGTACCTTCAATGACAAACTACAAGAGTAATTCAAGTAGAAATATAAAATCTAAATAGTTGTTTATTTTTGAAAGAAATTGATATTGCAGACAAAACCTCCTTACACAGAACTCCAGTTTGTTATGACTTTACTAGGGAATTCCACCTAATATTTAAATAAAAAAATTCCAATTCTACAACTTCCATGGATGTGGATGCCATGGACATGCAGCTGCTAGGACCTGGAGATCATGTGCTCCCAGAAAGGAGAGAGTTCAGGGATATATCAACAAATGCTTCACCAGGTCAATAAGAGAGAGACTCTGCCCTGGAGGCCATAGGCCATGTGACTGCTAAGGTCATGTGTCCCATGGAGAGGACAGGCCAGTGCACCGGTGCAAGTCCTGAGCAGTGAGTGACAAAAAAGAGAAAGATTATTTCTTTGTTCCTGTGAGGCTACATCCATTGTTTGGTTATGGGATATGCCAGGTACTTTCTCAGAAAGAGCAATTAACTTTCTAAATCTTGTGCACTTTGGTGGGTCTACCTCCCAACCAAACCCTTATTTCCCTAGGCTAGACTGACAGGCCACAGCTCTGATTTCTACAGTTCATATTCCTGCCTTCTCCATATCATCCCAGTTTACTACTGGAAAGGTGAGGGCAAGAGATTTTACCCTTACCCAATTATCTTTCTAGCTTTCAGGTGTGCTCTGGCCCCATCCATTCATCTTCCCACCATCCCTGAAGCTTGGGAGACTCTCTTACTGCCCCACAACCAATGTCCCAAGGTTCTCCAGCTTCCCTGCCCTTAGAGCTTCAAGCCTCATTGAAGTAGCTGTGGTGGCTAGGCAAACTTTAGGCAAACACCCCACTGAAGCCTGGCACAGTGACTGCTCCCACTGTGGGAGGTGGTGCCCTGCTCCTCAGGGTGTCTGCCAGGGTTCTCACCACTGCTGGTCCATGTATTCAGGCAGCTGAAATGCCATGATCAGCTGAGCTTCTGGGCTCCTCACCTCACCCATCAAGAGGTACTCCCTCCTCCATACACCTTGGCACATCTGCCAAGCAGTTGAGCACCTTGGCTTGCTGAGAAGGTGCGAATTGAGAGTAATGGCCCTTCCACAAATAACTTCACAGCTAAGTGGGATTTATCTTAAGAATACAAACCTGACTTAATACTTAAAAGTAAAGATTATCTTACGACAGACTTGAAAGGGCAAAGCTGGCACGTTTTGCTATCATGGCACCATTTGCCAAGCAGGCCTATAACCTTGTTAAACATGAATGCCATTTTACTCCTCTGAACTTACACCTGCAAGACTGGAAAAATACTGGAAAAATAAGAACAGAACGTGACTAACTGACCCCCACAGTTACAGGCAAAATATAACATTGTAGCAAACTGAAGCTTATGCAAAACCAACAAAAACCTTCTGTGTTGCAATTCCCCTAACATCCCAGCAGCCACACAATAGCAATCCCCCAACCATTTTATAATCCAATAAAAACTCAAAGCCACTACATTTTGGTGCTGGTGTATCTCTCCACCCTTTACCCCCTTTCCTCCTTTGGAGAGTGAATAAAACTACTCTCTGCATTTTCCTCCCTTTGTGAATTCTTTCACAGTTTCTGTCAAAGGCCACCCTAGCAGACTAATAAAGAAAATACAAATGATCATCTGAAGCATTTGACAAAATTCAATCTTCATTCATAGGTGAAACTCTCAGCAGATTAGTAATATAAGCACGTTTTCTCAACCCGGTGAATGGAATTTTTTGAGAAAACTATAGCCAACATTATATTTAATATTTTTTGGTAAAAAGCTGAATATTTTTTCTTTAAGATCAGAAATAAGAAAAAAGATATCTGTTCTAACCTCTTTTACTAAACATTTAGTAGAGGTTTATCAGTTCTATAAAACAGAAAAATAAAATAAAATCCTAAGTTGGAAAACAAGAATTAGACGTGTTTTTATTGGCAGATGACATGGTTGTCTATTTAAAAATTCTAGGAAGCTACAAAAAATCCCTATTATAACTAGTTCATGTGTCTAGCAATCTTGAAATATGCTCCCTCTATTTCCACTTTGCTGTGTGTTTTTATTATAAATGGGTGCTATACTTTATCAAATGCTTTTTACTCATCTATTGATATGACTGTGTAATTTTATATTTCATTTTCTTTATATGATATTACTTTTATTGATTTGAAAATATGCCATCCTTGCATCCCTGGGATGAATTCCACTTGATCATGGTATATGATCTTTTAAATGTATTGCTGGATGTAGTTTTCCAATATTTTGTTGAGGATTTTGGCATCTATGTTCATTAGTTATAATGGCCTATAATTTTCTTTCTTTCTTATGTCTTCACCTGGTTTTGGAATTGCTTTCATAGAGTTTGAGAATGTTACTTCTGAACTTTTTTGGAAAAGTTTGAGAACTATAGGATATAGCTCTTCCCTAACTATATGGTAGAATTATCCTGTGAAGCTGCCTAGTGCAGGGCTCTCATGTTCCAGGAGTTTTCTGACAACTGTTTCAACTTCACTAGTTGTTGTCAGTCTGTTTAGGCTTTCTGTTTCTTCGTGATTCAGTCTTAGAAGATTATATGTTTCTAGAACTTTGTCAATTTTGCCTTGGTTGTCAAATTTCTTGGCATATAGTTATTTATAGTAATTTTTTACAATCCTTTGCATTTTTGTAATTTTTTACAATCCTTTGCATTTTTGTAATATCAGTTGTAATTTTTCCTCCTACATTTTTGATTTTATTTATTTGGGTCCTGTCTCACTTTTTGTTGATGGATCTGGTTAAAGGCTTGTCAATTTTGTTTATATTTTGAAGAACTAGCTCCTGGGTTTATTAATACTTTGATTTTTTCTTTTAGTTTCTTTGTTATTTAATCATGCTCTGATCGTGATTCTATCCTTACTTCTACTTGCTCTGGATTTTATTTGTTGTTCTTCTTCTAGTTCTTGTAGATCTACAGTTCGGTTGTTTCTTAAGATCTTTCTATCTTTTTTTAAAGATATTATTTATTTACTTTTAGAAGAGGAAGGGAAAGAAAGAGAGGAGAGAAACATCAATGTGTTGTTGCCTTTCAAATGCTCCCTACTGGAGTCCTGGCTCACAACCCAGATACGTGCACTGAATGGGAATCAAACCTGCAACCCCTTGCTTCACAGGCCAGCACTCAATTCACTGAGCCATACCAGCCAGGGCTTTCTATTTTTTTAGGTAGGCTTGTATTGCTATGAATTTCACTCTCAGGATTACATTCACTGTGTCCCATAGGTTTTGGGATCTTGTGTGTTCATTTTCATAATCTTTTAAATTTCTTTCTCGATCACTTTGTTAACTCATTTATTATTTAATAGCATGTTATTCACTCTCCATGATTTTGAATATTTTTTAATTTTTCTTGTGGTTGATTTCTAGTTTCAAGCCATTGTGATTCAAGAAGATGCTTTATGTATTTTCAATTTTCTTGAGTTTGTCAAGGCTTGTTTTATGTCCTACTATGTGGTCTATCTATGAAAATGTTACATGCGCTTTTGAAAAGAATGTATATTTTGCTAATCAAGTCTATTTGATAAAGAGTATTGTTCAATGCCACAATATTCTTGTTGATTCTTTGCTTGGAAAATCTACCCATTGTTGACAATGGGGTATAAAATCCCCTACTGTGAGTATGTTGCTATCTACATCTTTCTTGAAGTCCTTCAAGATTTCCCTTATATGTTTTGGTGCTCCTATGTTACATGCATATTTGTTTACAAGGGTTATAACCTCTTGATGGACTTTCCCTTGAGTATTACATGGTATATTCCTTTTTCTCTTTTTGTGGCCTTTGTTTTAAAATCCATTTTGTCTGATATAGGCGTTTCTACTCCAGCTTTTTTTCCTGTTTGTTTCACTGGAATTTTTTTTTCAGCCCTTCACTTTCAACCTTTACATCATAATCCAAGAAGGAAGGGAAGAAGCTGAAATGGAATAAGAGAAGTGAAGCACAGAGTGCTTAGTCTTAAACAGAAAATTTAAAAATATATATAGTAAGAGAAAAAAATAGGAACCAAATTGTAGAAAAAGATCTACCACAACAAATTAGCAAAGATTAACACAGGTAGAATGGGAATAAGAGGGAAAATAAAAGAAAAAAGACTTAAGAATTGTATAGAGGAAAGAGAAGTAATTTTGAGAGGTAGGAAGAGAAGCAACACTAAGAGTAAGTAATGAAAACCAGGTTAAGACAGGGAAAAATTAAAATTTAAAACAATAAAAGAAAAGGCAGGAGTAAGGCAAAATGAAGTAGTAAACGAGAATGGTAGTTTGAGATTTGAAATACCAAAATAGTGAAGATTTAGAAAAAAGTTGAGTAAAATGGAAACAAAATGTTTATTTAATGCTATTCAGTCCTAATGCCTCCATTAAAATATCAAAGTCTTTAAGGGTATACACCTACACACACACACACACACAGCGCTCCCTTCTCCCCCTGTCCTAACTCTGGGTACCGTAAATCAGGAAAAAAGCACACGTCCATTTTTCCAGGCCACTGGTATTGTCAGCTGTGTTGATCGTCCAGGCAGCATCTCCAATTAATCCAAAGTCATGCGGCACCTTCCACTGGCAAGAGCTCTTTGTACCAAGTTCCAGTCAAAGTCTCTCCTGCTTTCCAGGCCACTTGGTCAAAGGGAGTGCCCCAAAGCTGCGTGGGCCTCTTCTACCAAAGCTGCAGGGGTCCGCACTCCACCAAAAGCGCGTGTCAAGAGGGGGTCTGCACTCTGCCAAAACCACATGACTCTCTCTTTCACCTCGCCAAGAGAGGACCCCTACTCTGCTGAAACCGCATGGCTCTTCTCCAATGGCTGCCGCGTCTGGGTTTAAATCCCTGCGCCAATCCTGCTTTGCAGCCCCATTTCCGACTCCTCCCACGATCAGTTACACCTGCCAGTATTTCTGTATTATTACAAGTTTACTGGGCTGCCTTCATTAGTCTGGGTAGGTATGGCCCCATGGTGTGGAGCCAATCTACTCCAAGCTCTCATGCAGACGCTGTAACTCAGGGAACCAGCCCCCAGTTACATCCTGGGTAGAAGCCACTCCTTTCTCCCTGGCTCAGAGCATGGCCACAGCTATTTAACATACCTATGAAACCAGTTAAAGGTTATAGATACATTAAATGACCATTTCAGAGGTTAGCTGGGCAACCCACCCCCCACTGGGGAGCTGAAGGCAGTGTGAGGACATCTTAATATTTCATGGACACCCTGAGCTCTGGACCCCATTCCAAATTCTTTTGGGGGACCCCCTTCCTGGCTGTGCCCTGTTACAGTTACAAATGACACTGTGTGCATTGAACCTTTAAGAGTCTATCTGTGTGTCCAGCTGTCTCTCCCAGGCAGACAGAAACCCTACTACTATTAGCAGTTGGATGTTATCTGGGTTCCTTTCTGGCTCTGGTGCTGTAGCCTGGGGAGCCCAGCTTGGGGTTTATATCCTACACTTCTCAGTCCGAACCACCTGGCCAATGAAATTTCCCTGCAGCACTTCAGCTGCCACCTGTGGGAGTCCAGCCAGCTATTTTGCATCTCCTCTGCATTCTGTACCAGCCACGTGGTGCTGAAGTAGTTTCTTTTGTGTCTGTGTTTATAAGGTTGTTCTTCAGCTGTTGTGTAGTTGGTAATTCCAGATGATTTCTCTACAGGTTAGTTGTAATTCCAGATTGGTCCTGAGAGGAGGTTAGTGTAACTTCTACTTACTCCTTTACTATCTTGAATCCTCTATAATAATTATAATTATCAGATACCAATTGCCTCAAACTACATTTATAGATTCAATACAATTTCTATTTAAATTCCAGCAGGCTTTTGTGTAGAAATTGTCAAGCTGATTCTAAAATTCATATATTTCAGAAGACCAAAAACATACTACTTTGAAAAATAACAAATTTAGAGAATGCATGCTAATTTATCTAATTGCACTGTGATGCATGAAACATCTTGGTTAAATCTCTAATGATTCCATGTGTAAAAAGACAGACTCAAAAGTGTTCATACTGTAAGCAAGCAAGAGGAAAAAATAACACCAATAAAAATATTTTCTTTTAGGACCATTTATTTCATATTCTTGAAAATGCAAACTAAACTATTTAAGATAAAGCAGATAATAGGCTAAGGAAGGATAAAGAAGGGATTTATTATAAAGAGGTTGATTAAAATGTCTCTTTTCTTGATTGTGGAGATCTTCTCATGAGTTTAGGCAGTCCTCACTTCACATGGTAAGGAGTTAAAGAAGCATGCATCTCAGAATTGAGCCCTTGCACGCTATGGTTTAATGGTAACTTGTATTACAGAAGCGTGCTAAGCAAGGGTTTTGTTAGGATGTGTACTACTTCCATTTACACAATATTATGCAAAGAGAGGCTTTCTGAATATAAATGTAAAAACATATTGTGCTGTACACATTATATATGTACTGTTTATTGTGATTTATGATTAAATAATTCTATCAACTAGATTTTTTGTGCATTTGTATTTTTTATAAATGAGGTGAAAAATATCAAATTAGGTACAACTTAAAGACAATTTAATTTTATTTCATATACATTTGTACCTGTTGATATTTTATTTCCTAAAAAATATCAGCTTCTTATATTTGCTAATCTCCACATATCATCAAACAATAATACAGATCAACAAAGAAAACAAAGAAAACCAGCCATAATCCTTGTCCAAAATGAGTCAGTCAGAAGGAACACTACAGCTCCAAATGCTATGTGAATGAAGATAGGAACATCTCACTTCCCTCCACAGCCAGCTTCAGTGGCAATGTAGAAGCAGGGTTTGATGGAGATTTCTCAGGAAGAGAAAAACACTATTCTGAAAGGGGAAATATTGCAAGTGGAGTTCAGGTTGATCATATCACTGGCTATAAAGTAATTGAGAAGGGGCACAGCTTTGGGGAGGAAAGATGTGATTTGGAACAAAAAGGCTTCCCTTGGACCCTTAGTGCTGATGGGAAAGTTTGATGTAAGCAGTCAAAATTAAGTTTCATTTATAGACAAATAAAATTTTTACAAAATCAACCCCCTCTATCAAAAAAGCACCAAAAAAATAAATAAGCTACATTCCAACAAAAGAAAAATCCTTTAACTCATACATCTGCCAAAACCCTCACTTCAGTCTGTGTTGAAACAGCCTAAATTAAGCCAAAACTTTTTAACTTAATTATTCTTCTCTGTTATTATTTTTATATTCAATTTCACTGATTTCTGTTTTTATTTTTTTTATTTTTCCCTCTTACTTGCTTGGAATTTTATTTCTTCTTCATTTACAAGTCTCTTAAGGGTGACACTTAACAAACCCTTTTGAGAATTTTTTATTTCTTTTTATAAACATGCACCACTACAATTTCCCTCTTGGCATTTCTTTCATTGTATTCACAAATATCAATTTGTTTTATTTTCGTTTTTTATAGTTGTCAGGATTTATGAAGAGAAACATTCTATAGCTGTTATCAGAGTTCCCTTATATATACCAAGTATTTTTCTCTTTTTTGTTGTTGATCAGTTACAGTTGTCTCACCTTACTCCCCATTGCTCTCCCCTACCACATCCCCCCACCACTCCCACAGTCAACTCCTCCCCATCGTCTGTGTCCATGAGTCCTCTATTCGTGTTCTTTGACTTGCCCTTTCCCCTCCTTTACCCTGTCATCCCCCTTCCCCGTCCCTTCTGATCACTGTCAGTTTGTTCTTTATTTCCAAGTCTCTGTTTCTATTTTGCTTATTTGTTTGTTTTGTTCATCAGGTTACACTTATACATGTGATCATGTGGTATTTGTCTTTCACTGCCTGGCTTACTTAGCATAATGCTCTCCACTTCCGTCTATGCTGTCTTGAAGGGTAGAAGTTCCTTCTTTCTTTCCGTTGTGTAGTGTTCCATTGTGTAAATGTACCACAGTTTTTTGGCCACTCATTACTGATAAGCACTTAGCCTGTTTCCAGCACTTGGCTATTGTAAGTAGCACTACTAAGTACATTGAGGTGCATAGGTTTTTCTGAATTGGTGATTCAGGATTCTTTGGGTATAGTCCCAGCATCACTGGGTCACTAGAAAGGCAGTTCCATCTTTAGTTTTTTGAGGAAATTCCATACTGTTTTCCACAGTGGCTGCACCAATCTGTATTCCTACCAACAGTGTGCTGAGGTTCCCTTTTCTCCACAACTTCACCCGCGCTTGTTTGTTAATTTCTTACTGATGGCCATTTTGTATAATGTGAAGTAGTATCTCTTTTTAATTTGCATCTCTCTAATTGCTAGTGATATTGGGCATTTTTTCATGTGTCTGTGGGCCTTCTGTCCATCTGTTTTTCTTCTTGCTGTTTATCCTGCTTGGTGTTCTCAGACTCTTGGAACTGTGTTTGATTTCTGTTCTTAATTTTGAAAAATTCTTAGACATTATTTCTTTAAATATTTCTTCTCTCCAACTCTCCCCATCTCTTCCTTCTGGAATACCAATTACACACATGCACATCTATTTAACATTGACCTACAAAACTGTGATGCTATTTTCTCTTTTGTCTTTGATACTCTTAGTTCCAGTATTCTTTTAGTTTCAGAATTACTAATTCACACCTATCTGAAATGTGATCTGATCTTGAACATGGTCCAACTTTTTAATTAAATCATGCAACATACTAATTATGTAACCATTATTTTAATTCATTTGCATATAGTTCTAATATCTATGTCATCTGAATGTTTTTAGTATTATTTTGTCTCTTCTTTTTTCCTAATTTTAGTACATTTACTATATATTTTTGTTACTATTAAAAACCAGACACCTGCTGTAAAAGCAAAATGATGGTAAATAAGATTTTATGACTGAAAATATGCATGTCTTTTCTTCCACTAGATCTTAGCATGGGATTTGAGAAAATCTAAAGATTTGGTTTGGGTTTGAGCTTTTTCTTACTGATATGCACCATTTTTTTGGCAATATGTTATGATTAGGGCAGGAACAGCTTTGCCAGAGGTTTTCCATGTTTATTTAATGTAAGATTTAGGTCTTTTCACTGCATGCACATCATAGGGATTCTGGCTTTTGCAAGCTACTTGTTATTTTATTCTTATTAGTATGGATATGGGTAGGACAAAAGAAATGGCAGGTACGTGATGTTCTAATTAATCTTCATACTGAGGCAGCATCTATTTCTTAGTGTCTTGAGCCCATGGCTTTGTCAGTAGTCCTCCCTCTTCCCTAAATTCAGCCCTTCAAAGGGAATGCATTCCTGCTCCTCATCATGGTGGAAGAGGTGTTCTTGTGATTTCTCCAGCTGCAGTGTATTTTTTCCAGTGTCCAAACACAACAATGTTTATGATCCTCTTTCTATAGATTCCTAACTTTTATTCCGTAAGAACAATGGGAGAGGAGTACCACTGGAATGTGGCACTTCCTGCAATGCCTGCTCTTTCTCAGCCCCATTTATGTATCCAAAGGAAGATTTGCCTGATTTCCCAAGGTTTTCTTTCATTTACCAGAGGGCTTCATGGAACAAAATCTTGCAAAAGTATGCAGGTTCTTTATATACTATTTGACCCCAATACCCTCACTTTCTCACTGCCAGTCTCCCTAACTGAAATGTTTCCACTCATATCATGCTATATTTTTTCCTAGAGAAAACAGCTCTCATGTCAGTCACACGCTGGCTCTGGTGAATATTTAGATTTCAGCCCAGTTGTTGCCCTGTGATATTTTCGCTAGAAAGTTCAGAAAAACTCTAGACTTGCTATTTGTCTTTTTTTTTTCATTTTAAGTTTGAAAGCCATACGTTTCCCAGTTCTGTAAATACCTAGCCAAATCCAAAAAATCCAAACGGTTTAAAACATCAAATTTGCCATCCTCTGTCCACAACACTTGGATGTAGTCATGGCAGGATATGGACCAATACTAGCTCTTGTACAGCAGTGATTTGGACAATAGGACACAAACCAAATACACACACACACTTCACTCCTTCAGAAAGATGTGAAAGTGTGAGTTAGTGTTCATAAACTGATGATGGCTGTGTGTTTATCACCCCTTAAGGCTCTAGCAGTTTTCTGTGATTCGGGAGAAATATTTGTTTGTTTTATAAAGACTAGATACTATTTATGAATACTCTCCAATTAGGAGGGGCCCTGCCCAGTTGATTCATTTTATGCAATTGAATTCTCCATTCAGGATAATTGCGAATTAGTATTCAAAAGTTAATCCAGAATGAGTATTTTTCTTGAATTATAATGGGACAAAATTCCCACTATAGCTAAGAGAAGAACCCAGAAAATTAAAATCCTGGTCAGAATGAGTTATGATGTCTAAGGAAAAATGAGGTTTAAAACAGGAAAAATGGTCTCCTTAATTATTCTCACAAACATACATGATATCTTATAAGATCTTAATAAGGACAATACAAAACAAAGAAGGATAAAAAAACAATAAACAAATCTGAATTTGCTTGTAGACTTAAAACTAAATGTGTATAAATTCTTGCTAGATGAAATCTAAAATATTTCAGAAGAATGTACACATTAAAAATTGTTGTTTAATACTGGGTGCAATATTTAGAAGGTATCTATAGAAAAATTTTGCTTGCTGTTTATCTGAAGTTTTTACATAACTAGGAATCTATTATTTTCATTTATTATATCTTAAAAACAGTCTTAATCTCTGTGCCTCAGTATAACATTAAACTCTCAATAAGTACCATTAAATTTTCTGAGTTTGAGAAGGCACAGCCTAGAAATAATGGGTTAAACCTTAACCCATGATATTTACTACAGGAAGAACTGTACTTGAGTGGAGACTGACCCACTAACTTTAGAAAAACCAAAAACTTTTTTTCAGAATTATATATTTCTGGTAATAACTATTGTTAATTGTCTAATTTTCAACTTTTTAGTAATTGGAAATATATATAAACTACTTTCTCAGAAAAGACTGAATTACAAAGGTCTATGTGTAGATAAATTATTTGCATTTTAGTTATTAGAAAGAGAGGGTAGTTAAGCAGGAGATATGAAATTGAATCTCAAATTTAAATTTCTGGAATCATAAACAAGCTTTGCAAATAAAGGATTGCCACCTCCTCCTCCCCTAAGCTAAAATTATTACAAATGTTACAAACTTGAAGCTTATTGAATTTAAAACAATTTGAATAGATTTTAATTATTTAAGAACTGTTTGGAATAGTGAACTCGAAACAAATTATTGATATATAAATAATCAAAAGTTTAAAATAGAATGAATTTGAAGACTTTTATTGAATGTAAGTTGCTGATTTTTAGTCAGAAATTAAGAATGGCACTGAATTTCTACATATGAAATTAATATATATATATGAATTAAATTATGTTAAAAATGTTTTTCTAACAATTTTAAGCTCAATTAAAAAATGACATTATGCCCTGACTGCTGTGGATCACTTGGCTGGAGGTGGTGGGTTTGATCTCTGCTCAGGGCACATTGATGTTGCATTCTCTCTCTCTCTCTCCCCGCCCCCTTCTCTTCTCCTTTCATAAAGTCAATGAGCATCTTCTCAGGTTAGAATTTTTTTAAATGACATTAAAGAGATTTGAGACAGAAAAGCCACAGGGTAAAGAATTAATAGTAGAATTTAAGCCTGAGTCTAGGGTCTTAGAAAAACAGTGTGCCAGCCAGAAATTATGCCCTGGTTTTAAAATGATGAGGAGTTAAATTAAGTATTTTTGTCTATAAATCCATGTTTTAACCATCTTTTCTAATATCTTGATTCCAATTTGGGGATATCTTAATAAATGTCTTTTAGATTTAAACAGTGTTATAACTAACTAATTGGATGATGGACACAAATTACCTTATTCTAATTCTGTGTGCTTATGTGTTTGATCTGCATGTAGTAATAAGTTTCTTCACTACAAAATAGAAAATTAGCCCTGACTGGCAGGGCTTAGTGGGTTAGGCATTGTTCTGCAAAATGAAAGATTGCCAGTTAGATTTCCCATCAGAGCATATGCCTGGGTTGTAGGCCAGGTCCAGCTGGGGACATGTAAGAAGCAACAAATTGATGTTTCTTTCTTGCATTGATACTTTTCTCCCTCTAATTCTCTTTCCCTCCCCATCGCTATAGAGATAAATAAATAAAACCTTTAGAAATTAATATTAGATTCCATATACAAATTTGACTTTCTCCATTAATAGTACATTGCTAAAACTATATGCAAATGTGATGAAAAACACAATGTTAATTACAATTTGCAATGTGTTATAACTATACAAACTGACTCCATCTAGGCAATGGGTGTAGAAATCTAAGACACTCCAGAAATTAAATAAATCTACCAAGGTATTTCTACTTGTAACTTTTCTCTATTTGGTTTAACATTTCACAGTTATTGTGGTTTAAGATTAGTTGAGCTTATTTGGGTTGTATTTTATAACATTCCTAATTGGCTTCAATGATTTTTAAACCCATAAATTATATGGTAATAGATGTTTATATTCAAACAATGGCCTCACAGAAACTCACTTTTTACAGTATACTTGCCCACACTTTATATGGGAATACTACTAATATGGATGCAAAGACTGAATTTTGACCTGCAAACGAAAAAAAAGTTCAGGCAAAATTTAAAATGCTCAAATTAATATGCTCTTTATTATTCATAAGGAATTCAAATAAACTGTATATCAACTTGATTCCCTGAAGGAAAGTAAAAATTAACTGATACTGGGTCAAGATAATGGTGACCGAAATAATTATTTAAATTAATACATTTTAGCCTTCTTTCTAACAATAAATGACAGGATCTATTAAATTGGTAAGGGAATGTTGCATATATAAAATGAAGAAGAATCATTAGCCTATAAAAAGTACAATGTACATAATAAAGCTCTAAAATTAAGATAAGATTATTAGAGCTAAATTGAATTGCCAATGAAAATACTTGGATTTTAATACTACTAAAAATTACATAATAGGAGGTAGAGAATTGGTTAATTCATCCAGATACTACCCTAAATTTCAAAGTGGATAGGAAGAGTAAATCCTTTCCTGTTACCAAGGGGCTGTCTTCCCTATGAAAAGACAAAAGACTGAGACAACTTGCTTTCTGAGAATAAAGAATTATCTGCAGCAGGAATTGTGGAAATGTAAGCACTTTGAATCAAATGAATCTAATCTTTACGCAATAACTACTTATCTAGATAAGGGCTAGATAATAATAAGTAATGGCTAAATTACTTAAAATAATTTGTATAAACATCCAATATGTTATGCATTGTTAAAAATGAGAAAATACACAGAAAGTGTTGAATTCTATATGTTTTTTTAGATAGAAATATATTGTTCTCAAACTGGTATTTTAGTTAAAGAATATATGTAACTATATATTTTCATCTTAATTATATACTTTACTAGCAATTAATGTTCACAAAATAAGAAAAAAGTACAATTGCATTTAATATATATAGTTTCATGTATTCATATATATAGTGACACTATATATATTTGTATTTAATATATATAGTGACACTATATATGTGTGTATATATGTATATATATACTAAATTAGAAATACCAATATATATTATAAAATAAAAGTAAAAAAAATATGTTTTCTAGCTTTTTCCACTGAAATGGCTCAGAAGCACTGCCATTGTACAAAGCCCCCAGTGCTCAAATTCTAATATCTATTTTTCTATAATTTTCACACAAAATATCCAGGGTTCTCTAGAGAAATATTCTCTTTTTTTTTTCATTCTGTATCTAAAGCAGGAGGACACAAAGGAAAGCTTTATAGACCCAATTGTACCATAAAGTAAGAGAGCCTTCAAAGACTACTCAAGTCATGGAGAAAAGAAATAAAAGCCAGTCCAAAGGGAGCATCTACTGAACAAAGTTGGTATAATTTGAATATGAATACAGTAATGGCTATAGTTAATTTACCTATCTGATGTCTGAAAATCCATAAATTTAAAATTAAACACATATAGCCTTTAAAAGCTATATGATCTTAAGATGGTAAAGTAATGACAAATACCATGAGTTCTTTGAGGTCTTCAAGTTGTATTTTTTAGAATTCATCAGATTTATTGCCCTCTAGATTAAAAAAAGAAAAAGGCACACGCTGTACAAATTCCTCCACTCAGTGGGAGTTGGAAACTTCTTAATGACAAACTTTAAAATCTGTGAAAGGACTACATGTTTCTAGAGGAGAGAAAAAAAAACAAACAAACCAAAGATCTCTTTGTTAACAGAAATACATAAGTTTGAGAGTATTTGACAAGAATTGTATGTGTGTATACATGCACATTGAAGACGGATTTCTTAATTCTAGTCTTCATTCTGTGGATTTGAAACCTTACAAATATATTCTATGTATTCATAAAATGGCAATGTGCCCTTTCTAAGGTTTTAATTTTCACAGAGCCTTTTGGGAAATGGATTTCTTGAGAGGTGGGGAAGGTAGAACTTCTGCTAGAGAGCAGTATACTTCTGGTCAAGATGGAGACATAGGTAGATACACTTTGCCTCCTAGAACAACCAAAAGAACTACAATGACAAACTTAAAAACAAAAAATAACCAAAATTGCCAGAAAATAGAATTGTGTGGATCTGACAACCAAGGAGTTAAAGAAGAAACATTCATCCAGATTGGTAGGAAGGGTGGAGATGGGTAACCTGGGTGGAGAGGACTCATGGCAAGGTGGTGACTGGTGGATCAGGTGGTCCCATATTTACACATGGGAGGAAACTGGGAGGAACAACTAGGGAGGGAGACAGACCACACAACCTAGGGTTCCAGTGTAGTGAACCTCAAAACATCTGACTAAAATAAACCTGTGGGGATTGTGGTGGTGAGAGAAACTCCAAGCCTTACAGGAGAATTCATTGGCGAGACCCACAGGGTCCTAGAATGTTCACAAAACCACGCACCTAGGAATCAGCACCAAAAGGACTCAATTTGCCTGTGGGTAGTGGAGGAAGTGAGTGAAAGACAGCCGAGACCCCAGCAACTGGCATTGTTCCCTTTTTGACCCCTCCTTCACGTACAGTGCCATGATGCAGCAAAATGTGTTGCCCCACATAAGGCTCCACGTTTTACAATGTAGCAGACACACCATGACAAAAAATATGGCCGAAATGAAAGAATAGATCAAAGATCCAGAAAAAATACAACTAAACAATAAAGAGATAGCCAACCTATCAGATGCACAGTTCAAAACACAATCAGGATGCTCACACAAATGATTGACTATAATCCTAAAAAAGAGGAAAAGTGAAGGCTATGGAAAGTGAAATAAAGAAAAATGTACAGGGAACCAACAGTGAAAAGAAGGAAACTGGGACTCAAATCAATGATTTGGATCAGAAGGAAGAAATAAGTATTCAACAAAAACATGATGAAGAAATAAGAATTCAAAAAAATGAGGAAAGGCTTAGGAACCTCCAGAACAACTTTAAACATTCCACCACCCAAAGCATAGAGGTGCCAGAAGGAGAAGAGGGAGAGCAAGAAATTGAAAAGTTATTTGAAAACATAATGAAGGAGAATTTCCCCAATCTGGCAAAGGAAATATACTTCCAAGAAGTCCAGAAAGCTCAGAGATTCCCAAAGTTGGACTGAAGGAAGTACACACCAAAGCACACCATAATTAAGTTATCCAAGTTTAAAGATAAGAAGAGAATCTTCAAAGCAGCAAGAGAAAAGGAGACAGTTACTTACAAAGGAGTTTTTGTAAGACTATTAGCTAATTTCTCTAAAGAAATCTTTCAGGCAACAAGGGGCTGGAAATAAGTGTTTGGAGACATGAAAGGCAAGGACCCACATCCAAGATTACTCTATCCAGCAAAGCATTCATTTAGAATGGAAGGGCAAATAAAGTGCTTTCCAGGTAAGGTCAAGTTAAAGAAGCTCATCATCACCAAGCCCTTATTATATGAAATGTTAAAGGGACTTATCTAAAAAAAAGAAGATGATCAAAAATATGAACAGTAACATGACAACAAACTCACACCTACCAACAAACAAATTCTAAAAAAAAAAAATACAAAAGAAAAACAAAGTAAGCAAACAACTAGAACAGGAACAGAATCACAGAAATGAAGATCACATGGAGGGTTATCAGCAGAAAGGGAGAGGGAAAAGAATGGGGGAAAAGGTACAGGGAATAAAAAGCATAAATGGTATGTACAAAATAGACAAGGGGTGGATAAGAATAGTGTGGGAAATAGAGAAGCCAAAAACTTACATGTATGACCCACGGACATTAGCTACAATGGGGGAATGCTGGTGGGAGGGGCAGTACATGGTAGAGGGAAATAAATTTGAGAGAAAAATGGGACAATTGTAATAGCATAATCAATAAAATATATTTTAAAAAAGAAAGAAGATAAAAAGTGTTAGAAGTCCTGAAGTAAGTATTACCCTCATGGTTTTCCTATATGGAATTTGAACTGCACCTCTGTCCTCCCAGTGTGGTCTTATCTGGCATTTCCTTCAATTATGATTTACATTATTAGGGAGCACATCATTTATGACACTGCTGGATGACAAAATTTAAGCACAAAATAATTGGTTTTGTGGTATAGAGTATCCAGGCCAAAAAAAAACCCAAAAAAACCAGCAACCAAAAAAACAGTTAATTAAGAAGTGGAAGAATAGGTTTGGGGATTACTGACTTATGAAAGCTATCTAAGGCCAAGTTGGGACTTGAGGGGCACCATGCTGGCGGCTGGAATTTGACTCAGCTAACAAGACTGGAGGACACTAGATAGTGTAAAAACATGACAAATAAAAACTCAGCTATACAATCATGGTAAATCTGTGGTGTGATGAAGAGGCCAACCTACTCAAAGCAAAGTATGTGGTGTGTGGAAATAAACACAATCTACCAAAATGTCGGCAAACTGATGTTAATCATCCATTCAGAGCTTGCTTTGCAAAGGAGTCAGGCTCTACCAGTCATATTTGGAAAATATTAAAATGTGATCAGGGAAGAGGGGAACTTTATAGTATAAATGGGGAGAGGCTTCAGTTATGTCCTAATTGGAGATTATTGAGATGTGGAAGTGGTGGTGAACCAGTAGTAAGTGGGATGTCATACATGACTAATTTAGAGAACATACTCTGCTTTCTTTGGTTGGTCCTGAATTGGCAGCGGGGATAAATATAAGAAAGTTGGCAGGCATTCACTAAACCCTGATAATTCTTGACCATATGTATTTCTAGTCTTTCTATTGTAAATTATTAAAAAATAAGTTTGAATTAAAATGAAAGTCCTTGAGAGTCAAAAGTCTAAGATTCTAAGAAAGGCTTTTTTTTTCTAAGAAAGGAAATTTCTTACCCCTTATAGGTGTCAATTGTTAATTATCCCCAAACATTCACAATGTTATTATATAAGTAAAGAAACTTTACTTTTTTGAGTAGCAGAAGAATTGAATGACACTTTGAATTGTGAGAACAAGATGAGCAAAGACTAACAACTCTATAGATAATTCAAGCAAAATTCTCTAAAAACATTTGCTTAATCTAAAGGTATAGGGACCTTCTAATTCTCACTATTCTAACTATACTGTCTGATATAGAATTAAAAATGAATATTTGCTGTTTTTAAATTTCTTTATTGATCAGCAATTTTATTTTCATTTGAACACTACTACCATATTATCTATCTTTCCTATTCTCTTTTTCTAAAAGGTTTGAATCATTGCTGAACAAAGTACAATTGACCAGAATTACAAAAGGATTTGTTTTATGACTTAAAGCTATCTTCTTAATCCTTCAGTTTTTCTATTGTTATCAGGATTTTTGAAATATTTTCTTTTTATGTATCCACAAAAGCTAAAAGAAAAGTCCAAAATCTTAAATTAAGCATTTGATAGGGATACAAATGTAAAGTACTGGAGAAAAATCCAATTTTTGAATTATCTAAAAATTCCCTTCTTCTAAGAAAGCCATGTTTCTTATTAATGCAGACAATCATTTCTTTCTGTACTCAAAAATAAGTTTTCAAGAGGCGAATATAAGGTAAGCAATAGATAATATCAAGTTATTTTTCCTGATATATTAGAAATAACCATGCTAAAATCTTAAAATCTTTCATTATCCTGATTTGTTCCTTAAAAAATATGAACACCTAAAAGTAAATGCCTTTAGAAAATTAACAGATGTAGTTTGCAAATAAGGATTGCACTTGGTTATTTCTCTTCCTGGCTTTATGTTCAGTGAAAAGGGAATGTGTATCTTTACATTCCTGTCTGATTTAGAAATAACTGTATTCCATTCAGTACTGAGGAGGATTAGATATAAAGTTAGCTGGAAGCAGGGTCAGGGGAAACAACTATGAAAAATCAAAACTCAGAAATGAAAACAAGGTGTACAAGGTACAAGCTTAAAAGAAAGTAACTTTTTGTGGTGGTCATTTAAGCAGCAGTTGCTGGTGGTAGAAGAGAAAACACTAATCTTGTAGACAAACACAGAAGTTCATGATGTTCCAGAATCGAGCATATTCTAATTTACACAGGGAAATTATCAAAATTACAAATAAACTGGTCAACTAAAGCAAAACTCTAGCTAGTGTTGTGAATGTGGATGAACTCAGAAGTCAGAAACAGAAAGGCCAATATAACCTGCGAGTTTTTTGGTTTCACTTTTGGTTTTGATTTGTTTTTAAAAAATCGTTTGTTGAACACCTAATGGAAATCAAATGGGAATGCAAAATTACTTATACTACTTAATGCACTCCAGCCCCAGCCTAGTAAACTGGGATTAGTCATGAAGTTTGATACAGTGGCAAACTTAAGTCTCAATACAGATAATAAATTGTTAGGAAGGTTTCATTGTTAGGAACGAGAAATACTTGCTTTAGAAGGCTTCCAATGATTTACTGAGAGCAGGCTTAGGATGTCTTCACTAAATACAGATAAATGTCTATAGAAAATATCAAAAAATAGCAAAATTAACTAAATTGGTCTGATTTTATCATTACTATGCACTGGCAATATCAGTGATAGAACACTTCTAAAAGGACTGACAAATCATTGGGAATTCTTCCCACCCACCACCTTTGTATGCTCCTTGGTTCGTGGCTGCCTAGGCTTAATCTTTGGTCAACACTCTATCCTAGAACTATAGGCAGAAAAATTTATTTTAAAACACTTTGGAATGAGAGGACTAAATCTCTTTATATATTTCCTGTTTTGTCATGATTTGCTCTGGATGGAGGAAGAATACAGTTTTCAATGCCCCAAACTATGACAGGTCAAAGAATAATGACTATGATGTTCTTTCAAAGGTTACAATGAAGCCAAAATAAACAAACAAACAAACATCTGCTTTGCAAATATTTTTTAATGTTTTTAAAAATGTTTTTTAAAGCAGCCGAGATGAGCAGAATTGTTTTGTACAGAAGTTATTGATTTCAACCTTAACTAATACAATCTTCTTGAGTATTGCGTATGGAAGCCCTCTGGCCAAAAAGGGGTAGCTTTTTTCTATTTACTGTTTGTTTGTTTTTGTGTTTATTTGTATATATGAATGAGTGAGTAATACATATTTACTATATGGTCTATGATTTCTTGAATCAAATAGGGAAGGCTTCATATATTATCAAATTACATCAAAAACTTAAAACCCATTTCTTTCCCTCCTTACTCTTTAAATTTTTTGTAGGGGTGGCTGTGGCAAAAAGTTTACTCAGTTTTCAAGATACAACACAGAATAACGAATGAGAGTACAGATTCTGAAAGCGGCCTGCCTACAATTGATTCCTGGGTGAGCTAGCATGCAGGTCCACTGTTGTGTACAATCAAGTCCCATCCTCTCTTTCCACATGGCTTTCCAATACAAAATTTTGGTCAGCAGAATTACAGGAATGCTTAAATAGAAATACTACGTATTTTTCAGCAGTAGGACAATGAGATAAACCAATTATAAATAGCAGTGTCTTCTGAAAGAACTAAAATTTTTAAATTTGGTTCAGGTTCAGTGAGCATTACAAATGAAAGCAGTTCAAATGTGATACATAGTAGAACTGCTATAAACATTTTAGGCTTTGCAAGTCACAATTAAAATTCATCTGATTTTCATCTCAAAACTGTTACAAATGCATAGCTGAATGAATCAGCTCTTATTTATTATTGTAATATGCAATAGTGCATTTGCAATTTTATCAATGCAAATTTTCTGAAAAAAATTTACTTTTCCCTAAAGAAAGTACAAATTAGTCTTGTGGTTTCTTAATATTTAAATAAATATGGGCATATATATGTATGCTTTGATATTTCCACTGAAAATTTTAATCAAACTATTTTACACTATTAAAATATCGCTTAATATTAATGAATAAAAGATGAACTGACAATCATTTTAATATGCAGTCATAAATTATCTGAGGAAGCATTTGAAGTCAGGAAAGATCAACATATTTTATATTTTCTATGTTATCCAAAGATTTCTAATGTCAGTAAATAATTTAAGAAAGAACTAAGAAGACTTAAGTTCATATTTTGTGCCAAAAAAACAATAGGGCTAACTGCAATTCCTTTCAACCACAACTTCAATAACCCATTATAGTTCATCTTATTATCATAATATGAAATCAATCAGTAGCACTTGAGTATTTTTATGACAGCCTCAGATTATAAAAAAATGCATCAGGATATTTTGAAAATGCAATTCTCTCATCCCTTCAGAGAAAATAAACCTGAATAGTATAATACTAATGAAAATATAATAATAGTTTCAGCCTAGATTGTATTATCTTTATAATATAATTATTAAATATAATTAAAATTTGTAAAGGAAGGGGTTCATGCTGGCAAAAATGCCTAGGTTTGATAGTAATAATGTAACCCTTCTATGGGTTATAAGTTATAAATATTTATTTGAACAAAAACATTTAATTAAATTAAATAAAGTTGAGCTGTCTATATAATGTACTGGATTACAAATTCTAGGCTATGGACATTTAACTATCTTAGTATTTCTATTTTTTTTTTAAGATTTTATTTATTTATTTTTAGAGAAGGGGAGAAAGAGAGAGGGAGAGAGAGAAACATCAATGTGTGGTTGCCTCTCACATGGCCCCCACTGGACATGGCCCACAACCCAGGCATGTGCCCTGAATGGGAATCGAACCAGTGACCCTTTGGTTGACAGGGCAACACTGAATCCACTGAGCCACACCAGCCAGGGCTATCTTAATATTTCTTTTACACTAATTAGCTTTATGTAAATTAGTCTTTATAATTATACTAAAGAAACCTGAATTCTCTTAAAATGCTTTTAAAGCATTCACAAATGGTTTTTAATAGTCCTGAAATCAGAATACTGTACAGCACATTTTCTCACTGGAAAAGGCAATAGGAAATAAACTAAAATAGTGCTAAACAAAACATTGTTTTCTAGTTCATGCCCCATAAACATGGATGTCTGTGTAAAGACATTCTTAGAGGATAATGTTCAAATGTTGCAGTCTCTCTGAAAGAAACATTTTAGTGTAATATCAACAAATAAATACTAAATTGCAAGCATGGATTAATGATAAGGAATGAGCATAAATAGAGGTATGATAGTAGTAGGCAAGAAATATCTCAAACAGATTTAAAGAGTTATGCTTTAAAAAAACACAAACTTTAGTACAGACTTTAAAAAAGCTTTTAGTAACCAAACATTCATTCAGCCATCATTTATTAAATAGTATATAAGGTCTGTACAGAGAAAAATTCCAACTATTGTTAATATAACGAACATGGCTTGTGTCACATTGATGTAACCTTGCAGCCATGGAGAGTGGACTGGAATGCACATGCATGAACAATGATGATCTTACTGTTCTAGTTAGCAGGGGCAGTAGATGCCACTGAGTGAGCATGTGCACTGTATGGCTATCACATTCAAAAAGACCGAGCAAGTAGAGGATACTCAAGAAACTCACAGACAACTACAAGGAACTGAGTGAGAACTGAGTGAGAACAAGAGTAGGAAAAAGGAAATAGAAACTATAAACAAAAATCAGGAAGAATGAGCAATAAAATGTGAGAAATAAAAAAAAAACATTAGAAGGAATTACAAGGAGGCTGGATGAAGCAGAGGATCGAATCAGGAAGTTGGAGGACAAGGTAGAAAAAAAATACCCAGAAAGAGCAAGAAAAGGAAAAGAGACTCAGAAAGAATGAAGAGATGGTAGGGGAATGCAAGATAACATGAAATGTAGTAACATCTGTATAATAGAGATACCAGAAGGAGGAGAAGGAGGAGAGCAAAGGCTAGAAAACTTGTTTGAAGAAGTAATGATGGAAAACTTCCCTAATTTGAGGAGAGAAAAAGTAACACAAATCCAGGAAACACAGAGAGTCCCAATCAAGAGGAACCCAAAGAGGCCCACTTTAGGACACATCATAATTAAAATGGCAAAATTCCAAGACAAAGAGAATCTTAAAGGCAGCAAGGGAGACAGTAACATACAAAGGAGCCTTGATAAGACTAGCAGCTGACTTCTCAATGGAAATGCTCCAATCCAGAGAGGAATGGTGAGAAATATTCCAAGTAATGAAAAGCAAAGGACTAAGGCCTGCAACCAAGACTACTTTATCCAGCAAGGCTCTCAATTTAAATGGAAGGCAAAATAAGCAGTTTCCCAGACCAAATATATATATCTTTAATAAGAGATGTCTTATTTTTTAAGAATATAAACTAAGTATAATCAGACCTTTAGACCGTCACCTTTTTCCAGTTAACTTAGAAAAACTATCATCAAATTGCCAAATTTTAGTGACTTAGCTTTACCAGTCAGAACACTGTTTATCATTTGGAAAATTAAAGACAAAAAGAAAGTTGCTAATTAGATAAAAATATCTCCCTTTTCACATCATAAATTTTACTACCTAAAAAGAAACATCAGCTCTTTAAGTACAAAGCTGTGTTTCATAAATTAAATTATTTAATTTTAGCTTTGTGAAATATATGCAATGTATAGAATCATTCAAGTTAAAAAATGCTGTCATTTTCATAAGTGATGGTGGTTTTTCACAATTAAATTATGTATTTTGTAAGCTTGGTTCTGCATTGTCACCAAAAAGTTTGAATATTTAAAAAGGTACTAGAAAACATAATTAGTCCCATTAAATGCAATTCAAATAAATTGCTTATTGATTACTATGTACTAGTGCCTCAAGAGGAGACCTAACTTAAACTTATGTTATTTTCATTTTTTTAAATTTAACTATTGTTCAACTACAGTTTTCTGTCTTTTACTCCCATCCAAGCCCACCTGCCCCAGTGCTCTCCACCTAACTCTCAATTCCACCCCCACTTAGTTTTTGTCTATGTGTCCTTTATACTTGTTCCTGTGAATCCTTCCCCTTTTCCCCTGAAATTCTCTCCCCTCTCCCTTCTGGACCCTGTCTGACTGTTCTCTATTTCAGTGTCCTTGGTCATATTTTACTTGCTTGTTTGTTTTGGTGTTTAGGTTCCTGCTAAAGGTGAGATCATAATGTACTTGTCTTTCACTGCCTGGCTTATTTCACTCAGCATAATGCTTTCCAGTTCCATCCATGCTGTTGCAAAGGGTAGTAGCTCCTTCTTTCTTTCTGCTGCATAGAATTCCATTGTGTAAATGTAATGTGGTTTTTAGATCCATTCATTTACTGATGGGCACCTAGGTAGCTTCCAACTCTTGGCTGTGCTGCTATGGACATGGGGGTGCATAGGTTCTTTTGGATTGGTGTTTCAGGGTTCTTAGGATGTAACAGTGGAATTGGTGGGTCCAAAGCCACGTTCATTTTTAGTTTTCTTAGAAAATTCCATACTGTTTTCCACAGTGGTTGTACCAGTCTGCAATCCCACCAACAGTGAACTAGGGTCCCTTTTTCCCCACATCCTCTCCAATATTTGTTGTTTGTTGCTTTGTTTATGATTGCCATTCTGACTGATGTAAAGTGGTATCTCGTTGTGGCTTTAATTTGCATCTCTCTGATAGTTAGCAATATCGAGGATCTTTTCATGTGTCTCTGGGTCCTCTATATGTTCTTCTTGGAGAAGTGTCTGTTCAAGTCCTTTGCCCATTTTTGAATTGGGTTGCTTGTCTTCTTTATATATATATATATATATATATATATATANTATATATATATATATATTATTTATTTATCTTTAAAGGGGAAGGGAAGGAGAGATGAAGAGAAACATCAATGTATGGTTGCTTCTCGTGCATCCCCTGCTGGGAACTGGCCCCTGCCGGGAACTGGCCTGAAACCCAGGCATGTGCCCTGACTGGGAATGGAACCATGATTGTCTGGTTCACAGGCCCGCACTCAATCCCCTGAGCTACACCAGCCAGGGCTTACTTGTCTTCTTAGAGTGGAGTTGTGTGAGTTCTTTATATATTTTGGAGATTAAACCTTTGTCAGGTATCATGGGCAAATATGTTTTCCCATACAGTTGGTTCTCTTTTTCAAAATATTGTTTACTTTAGCCATGCAGAAGCTTATTGTTTTGATGAGATCTAGTTTGTTTATTCTTTCCTTTATGTCCCTTGATCTGGGGGACATATCAGTGCAAATGTTGCTGTGTGAAATATCTGAGATTTTTTTACTAATGTAATGTCCTCTAGAACTTAAATGGGTCACAGCTTATATTTAAGTCTTTTATACACCTTGAATTTATTTTGGTGTATGATGTAAGTTGGTGCTCCAATTTCATGTTTCTGCAAGTAGCTGTCCAGTTCTCCCAACACCATTGGTTGAAGAGGCTATTTTCACTCCCTTTTATGTTGCTGCCTCCCTAGTCAAATATTAATTGGCTGGAGAGATTTGGGTTTATTTCTGGGCTCTCTGTTCTAGTCCATTGGTCTATGTGCCTGTTTTTATGCCAGTACCAGGCTGTTTTGATTACAGTGGCCTTGTAATACAGTTTGATATTGTGATCCCTCCTACTTTGTTCTTCTTTCTCAAAATTGCAACTGCTATTCAGGGTCATTTATGGTTCCATATAAATTTTCGAAGTGTTTGTTCTGTGTCTGTGAAATATGCCATTGGTACTTTAATAGGTATTGCATTGAATCTATATATTGCTTTGGGTAGTATGGACATTTTAATTATGTTAATTCTTCCAATCCAGGGACACGGTGTATATTTCTCTATTTGTATGTGTCTCCTTGATTTCTTTCTTCAGTGTTGTATACTTTTCTGTATACAGGTCTTTTACCTTTTTGGTTAGGTTTATTCCCAGATAATTTATTTTTCTTTCTGCTATATCGAATAGGATTTTTTCTTGATTTCTGCTTCTGCTGATTCACGGTTAGTATACAAAAATACCTTTGATTTCTGGATATTGACTGTGTATATTGCTGTTTTGCCAAGTTCATTTATTAAGTGGAGCACTTTTGGGGTAGATTGTATAGGATTTTCCATGTACACTATCATGTCTTCTGCAAACAATGACAGTTTTTTTCCTTCTTTCCAATTTGGATACCTTTTATTTCCTTTTCTTGTCTGATGGCTGTGGCTAAAACTTCCAATACTCTATTGAATAGAATCGGTGAAAGTGGACAACCTTGTCTTTTTCCTGCTCTTAGTGGAAAAGATTTTCATTTTTGCCCATTGAGTATGATGTTGGCTGTAGGTCTCTCATATATGGACTTTATTATATTGAGGAATGCTCCCTCTATTCCCACTTTACTGAGTGTTTTTATCTTAAATGGGTGTTGTACCTTATCAAAAGATTTTTCTGCATCTATTGATATGATCATGTGATTTTTGTCTTTCCTTTTGTTTATGTGATATATAACATTTACTGATTTGCAAATAATGAACCATCCTTGCACCCCTGGGATGAATCCCACTTGGTCATGGTGTATGATCTTTTTAATGTATTGTTGGATGCAGTTTGCCAGTATTTTGTTGAGAATTTTAGCATCTACGTTCATCAGTGATATTGGCCTGAAGTTTTTTTTCTTTGCTGCGTCTTTACTTGGTTTTACATTAGGGTGATGCTGGCTTCATAAAAAGAGTTTGGGAGTTTTCCCTCCTTTTGGATTTTTTGGAATAGTCTGTGAAGAATAGGGGTTAGCTCTTCCTTAAATGCTTTGTAGAATTCTCCTGTGAAACCATCTGGTCCAGGGCCTTGGTGTGATGGGAGTTTATTGATTACTTCTTCAATTTTATCTGCTGTTATTCGTCTGTTCAGGCTTTCTGCTTCTTCTTCATTGAGTTTTGGAAGACCTTACTTTTCTAGAAATTTGTCCACTTTACCTAGGTTTTCAAATTTCTTGGCATACAGTTCTTCATAGTAATTGCTTACAATCCCTTCTATTTCTGTTGTGTCAGTTGTAATCTCTCCTCTTTCATTTCTGATTGTGTTTATTTGGGTCCTCTCTCTTCTTTTCTTGATGACCCTACTTAATGGCTTGTCCATTTTTATTTTATTTATTTTTTTCAAAAACCAGCTCCTGGATTCATTGATCCTTAGAATTGTGCTTTTAGTCCTTATGTCATTTAATTCTGCTCTGATCTTGGTTATTTTCTTTCCTTCCAAAGATAGCTCTGGGCTATCTTTGTTATTTTCACTTGGGTACATATAAGCATAGGGTTAGGTTGTTTCTTTGAAATGTTTCTATCTTCTTTAGGTAAGCCTGTATTGCTATGAACTTCCATCTTAGGACTGCCTTTGCTGTGTCCCACAAGGTTTGAGTTTTTGTGAGTTCATTTACATTTGTTTCCAGAAACTTCTTGATTTCTTCACTGATTTCATTGACCCTTTCATTGTTCAGTAGCACGCAATTCAATCTCAATGATTTTGAATGTTTGTTTTTTTTTGGGGGGGGAGTTGGTTTCCAGTTTCAGTTCCTTGTGGTCAAAGCAAATACTTGGTATGATTTCAATTTTCTTGAATTTTTTGAGGCTCACTTTGTGTCCTATTATGTTGTCTATCTTTGAAAATGTTCCATGTGCATTTGAAAAGAATGTGTATTTAGCTTCTTTGGGATGAAGGACTCTATATATGTATCAGTTAAGTCCATTTCATGTAGGGTGTTGTTGAATGCCACAATATCTTTGTTGATATTTTGTTTGAAAGATCTGTCCATTTTTGACAGTGGGGTTTCAAAATCCCCTACTATAATTGTGTTGCTGCGAATATCTTTCTTGAAGTTCTCTAAGATTTTATGTATATATATATTTGGGTGCTCCTATGTTGGGTGCGTATATATTTATGATATTAATGTCTTCTTGGTGAATTCTTCCCTTGGGTATTATAAAGTGATGTTCTGGTTCTCTCTTAATGGCCCTTTTATTGAAGTCTATCTTGTCTGATATGAATCTTGCTACCCCGGCTTTTTTTCCTTGTTTGTTTGCTTGGAAAACTTGTTTCCAGCCCTTTACTTTTAGTCTGTGTAGGTCTTTTGTCCTGAAGTGGGTCTCTTGTAGGCAGCATAGATGTGGGTCATGCTTTCTTATCCATTCAGCTATTCTGTGCCTTTTGATTGGAGCATTTGATCCATTTACTTTTAAGGTTATTATTGATAGTTACTTATTCATTTTCATTTTTGTTCGTGTATTCCTCTCTGTCTCTCTCTTTTTCTTCCTTTCCTTAAAGCAGTCCTTTTAGCATCTCTTGGAGAGCTGGTTTGGTGGAAGTGTATTCTTTTAAACTTCTTTTGTCTTGGAAGCTCTATTTGGCCTTCTATCTTGAGAGTCTTGGTACATAAAGTAATCTTGGTTGAAGGCCTTTGGCTTTCATTACTTGGAATATTTCTTGCTATTCTCTTCTTACTTGTTGTGTTTCCATTGATAAATCAGCCGCTCACCTTATTGGGGCTCCCTTGTATGTTACTTCCTTTTTGTCCTTTATTGCCTTTAAGATTCTCTCTTTATCTTGGAATTTTGCCATTTTAATGATGATGTGTCTTGAAGTAGGCCTCTTTGGGTTCCTCTTGATTGTGACTCTGTGTTTCCTGGATATGTGTGGCTTTCTCTCTTATCAAATTAGGAAAGCTTTCCCTCATTACTTTTTCAAACAGGTTTTCTATCCCTTGTTATTCTTCTTCTCCTTCTGGTATCCCTATTATTCAGATATTATTATGTTTCATAGCATCTTGCCTTTCTCTTAATCCCTCTTCATTCTTTCTGAGCCTCTTCTCCTTTTCTTGCTCTTTCTGGGAGGTTTTTTTTTTCTACTTTGTCCTCCAACTCACTGATCTGATCTTCTGCTCCACTGATCCTGCTTTTGATTCCTTCTACTGTGTTCTTCAGTTCAGAAATTGTATTCTTCATTTTGTCTTGGCCCTTGCTGATAGTTTCTATTTTCTTTTTCATGTTGATATAGTCTGCATTGAGTTCATTGTAGCTCCCCTGCAGTTTCTGGTCACTTGTTGCCAGCTCTTTGAAATTCCTGATAACCAGTGCTTTGAATTCAATATCTGGTAGTTGACTTGCCTCTTTTTCATCTAACATTGTTTCTGAGACTTCCTCCTTTCCTTTCATTTCATTTCCTTTCATTTGTTTCTTTGTCTCCCCATTGTTTGTGAGACGCTTCTTGTTAGCCTCAGCTTCTCAAATTGATCTGTTCTGACTTCCTGGGTTTATGGTATGAACTTCTGTGGTGGAATACCTGTGAAATTCAGTGATGCAGTCTCCTTGGGTATCCTGATGTTCTCCACTTCCACCTACTGTTTTTTAAAATTTTTGATCAGTTGGAGGGGGAGGCAAAATGGTTTATGACAGTGGGAGGGTATTTTATGATATTTACACTCATAGCCAGTATAGAAGAGATAGAAGATCTTTAGGCTATACGTAGTGTTAACCATAATCTTCAATCCAACTTGCCACTTTTGAGAAAGGATGGACAAAAGATAAGTCTCTTGTTGGGGAGGGAAGTCTTGTGATTTGAATCTAGAAAGCAGTGAGGTTGCCAGCAGTCAGATTATGAGGTAAGGTGAGAGTAAAGGATGGTAAATAGTTGTAGTGTGTGAGCAAATAGAATTAATCACTACCGTAATAGAATTCAGGAACCTGTAAAGTGGGCTAAGATCCAGGAGATATGTTGTGAAGTATTTACAGTTGTATAAAACAGCTATTATTTACAATAATATTAGAGCCACAATCATATGACAGAATCTATGTGATCTGGATAACATAAATAGGGGGTATAGAACTTTGAGTAGTGTGCTAAAGGAAAACAAGTGGTGTGAAGTATAGAAAATTAGCAATACACTGTGGAGGAGAGAACAAGGGAAACCTGTAAAGCGATATAATATAACCAGCAAAGGCAAAAAAGCCTATACAGAAAGAGGAGGAATACAAAGATACTATTAAAATACAAAAGAAGTGAAAATAATGAAATAAATAATAATGCAAATATGCAGCAACTTTTGGCTTCTCTGCTATAGCAAAGTGAAATTTGTCTCTTCATCTGTACTGTTGGGATGCCCCCTCTTTGGGTCCAATTCTGTTTTTTTCGCGGTTCCAAGTTGTTTGTGTCACTTTTGGGTAAAAGAAAAACAAACAAAAAGGCAGGAAAAGGGAGGAAAAAGCACTAAGCTTGGAAAGAAAGGAAGAAGGAATAAAACAGGAAAGAAGTAAGGAGAGGAAAAAGTATTGAAAGATAAAGAAATAATAAAATTAAAAAGATACAATATTAGTTAAAAAAATAAAAAATAGAAAATAAATGTCTCTTTTTGGTTTCACACTGGCCAAACCGATTTTTCTGGCTACAGCAGGCTGAGTCAGGGTGATTTGTGTGGTCTTACTGTGAGCACTGTCCCAAGAGCTAGTCCGTTGCCTCTCCCCAGCACCCCACAAAGGCGATCTAGTTTCTTTTCAGAGCACTTTCCCCGGGGGTCCTCACTGTGGGCTGGGGTGCAGGCACTTGCGCGCCAGCCAGTCTTTCTGGGTCTTGTGGGATCTGGCACCATACTTCCCAGTTTTGTGGGGGAACTCAAGGGCTTCCGTCGGTCCTCTGGATCGCTGTCAGGCAGAGTGGGGAGCAGGCCAAGCGGTGTTGCATGAGAATTCTTCAGTTTACTTTCCAAAAAATTTCCCAAGAAAGCCTGCCTCTCAGCACAGCCTAATCCTCCAGCCAGACCAGTGACTATCAGAGTCAGAGCCCAACAGTGCCTCTCAATTCTCCTGGGCTGGCGACTACAGAGTCCACGGTTGAACACAGCCCTTTGTGCTTATTACCCTTTCTGTAAACTCAAGCAGAAAGGTCTCTCCCTGGCGTTGCCCAACCTTGCTTAGATGGGGGTGGAGGGAGGGAGCTGATGACCCGTCTCTCTCCCAAGTACCCTGTAGCAGGCCCCAGACTCCCAAAGAGTCTGCCATAGACCCGCCAGGCAATGGGGCTCCTGAAGAGTCCGTGGAAGATGCATCGGGCATTGATCACAAGCCGAGGCCACTGGGTGCCAGCTGAGGCCTCTGCTGCTCTAGTCTTTGCTCTGGTCCCTGAGACTCTATTGATCTGCAGCTGTGTCCTTATCCTCTGGTTTTTCAATGTCCCTTACAATTTCCGGTCTTTTATTTTCTTTTTTTTGTTTGTTTTTTTTTTCAGTTTTTTTATTTAATTATTTTTCAAGTACAGTTTTCTGTCTATTACTCCTATCCCGTCCCACCCCCCATCCTCCCCCCTCCCTCCCATTTCCACCCTTCTCAGTTGTTGTCCATGTATCCTTTATATAGGTTCTTCTAAATCCCTCCCTTATTTCCCCTGAAATTCCCTCCCCTCTCCTTTTATTTTCATATCTGCTGGGGAATTGTTGGCTGTTCCTCCATAGTTCGGCCAGGATTTTCTCCCATGTGTACGGAAAATGGAATCTGCTCCATCCTACTCCATTGTCATCTTCCAGCCAGGAATCCTATAATAATTCACTTCCTGTGCCTGGTGCGTGACTTTTAAGGTCTGGTAAGAAAGCTCCATCAGACACTGTGTGAAGGACCAACTCACGTTATTTTCATAGCTACATTTCAAAACAATTGTCATGAAGATCGCATGGCACATATTTAATAGAGATTTTGTAAATATAATATTATTTTTAATATATTTTATGATTATGCTATTACAGTTGTCTCATTATTTCCCCCTTAATTCCTCTCCTCCTTGCACCTCCACTCCCACCCACATGCCTACCCCTTAGTCCATGTTCATGGATAGTACATATAAGTACTTTGGCTTCTACATTTCTTATCCTATTCTTAACCTCCCCTTGTCTATTTTGTACCTACAATTTATGCTTCTTATTCCCTGTATCTTTTCCCCCATTCTCTCCCCTCCTCTTCCCCACTGACAACCCTTCATGTGATCTCCATTTCTGTGATTCTGTTTCTGTTCTAGTTGTTTACTTAGTTCGTCTTTCTTTCTTTCTTTCTTTCTTTCTTTCTTTCTTTCTTTCTTTCTTTCTTTCTTTCTTTTGATTCGGTTGTTTATAGTTATGAGTTTGTTGTCATTTTACTATTCATAGTTTTTCATATTTTTCATAGACAAGTCCCTCTAACGTTATTTTATATAATAAGGGCTTGGTGATGATAAGCTCCTTTAACTTGACCTTACCTGAGAAGCACTTTATCTGCCCTTCCATTCTAAATGATTGCCTGTTGGATAGAGTAATCTTGGATATAGGTCCTTGCTTTTCATGACTCTGAATACTTCTTTCCAGTCCCTGCAAGGTTTCTTTTGAGAAATCAGCGTATAGTCTTACAGAAACTCCTTTGTAGATAACTTGTCTCCTTTTCTCTGGCTGCTTTGTAGATTTTCTCCTTATCTTTAATCTTGGATAATGTAATTATGAGGTGACTTGGTGTATGCTTCTTTGGGTTCAACTTCTTTGGGACTCTCTGAGCTTCCTGGACTTCTTGGAAGTCTGTTTCCTTTGCCAGATTGGGGAACTTCTTCATTAGTTTTTCAAATAAGTTTTCAATTTCTTGGTCTTCCTCTTCTCCTTCTGGTACCCCTATGATTCAGATATTGGAACATTTAAAATTGTCCTGGAGGTTTCCAAGCGTCTCCTCATATATCTGAATTCTTGTTTCTTCATTCTGTTTATTTCTTCCTTCTGGTCCAAATCATTGATTTGAGTCCCAGTTTCCTTCCCTTCACTGTTGGTTCCCTGTATATTTTTCTTTATTTCACTTTTCAAAGCCTTCACTCTTTCCTCTATTTTCAACCATATTCAATGATTTTTTTGAGCATCCTTATTACCAGTGTTTTGAATTGTACATCTGATAGGTTGGCTATCTTTTTGTTGCTTAGTTGTATTTTTTTCTGGAGCTTTGATCTGTTCTTTCATTTGGGCTATATTTTTTTGTCTCAGCATACCTATTACATAGTAAAGTGCAGATCCTTAGGTATTCACCAGGGCAGGTCCACCCACATTGCTGCATCATGGCACTGTACATGAGGGAGGGGTCAAAAAGGGAACAATGCCAGTTGCTGGGGTGTTGGCCGTCTTTTAGTCACTTTCCCCACTACCCAGAAGCAAATTGGGCAACTTCTGGTCCTGATTTTTGGGTGGGTGGTTTTGTGAACATTCTAGGACTCTGTGCCTCTCTCCAATGCACTCTTCTATGAGGCTGGGAGTTTCCCCTGCCTCTGCATCCCCCACAGGTTTTTTTCAGTCAGAGGTTTTGAGGCTTTATTTCCCCTTGCTGGAACCCTACATTTTGCATTCTGTCTCACTGTCCCATTTTTCTTCCCAGTTTATCCATGCACAAATGTGGAACCACTCCATCTGCCAGCTGCTACCTCACCTGGTCCATGAGCCACCACCTTGCCCATACAAGTCCTCCAGCTGTTACCTGCCCACAAGTCCTCTCCACCCCAGCTGCCTTTCACTCCTCCTAATGGTCTGGATAAATGTTTCTTCTTTAACTTCTTTGTTGTCAGACTCCCATACCATTTGGTTTTCTGGCAGTTCTGGTTGTTTGTTTGTTATTAAACTTGTTGTTGTCCTTCTTTTGGTTGTGAGAGGAGGCACAGTCAATCTACCTATGCCTCTATCATGGTCAGAAGTCCTGTAAGTATAATTTTAAAAATCACTTAGAAGATGGATTTGATTGGGGACAATGACAAAAGATGGAGTCAGCTTGAACCAGCAAATTTTTTTAAAACTAAATTAAGAGTTGATTGTACTTATAACTATGTACAGTAATTACAAGATGTACATACATTTTGGGTAGAAGTTTAGGTATGATAACTTTTGGATTCATATTTTAGTTTGATATTTATGCAGTAAGTACTTAGGTTTACCTATCTTGAATAAATTCAAGGAAATAAATATTAATGAAAAAATATGCAGACAGTTCTTACAACTATGGATGTGAATTAAATCACACATATGTAATTCTGAATCAGGGGAAACACCAACACTTAAGATAAAAATGAGAACCAATAAATGAAATTATAATATATTCCTGCAGAGTTAAATTTAATATCAACTGTCCTCCAAAGTAATAACAGTGGAACTGTTAAAAACTTATAGAAATGAAAAGTATCTACAAGAACTTTTAAAAAACTGAATGTACACAAATGACCTTTGCCACAGACTTTTGTAATTTATGAGAGCACAAAGTAGGCTGCAGTAGGTTGAGCAATTTATGGGAAAAAGAAAGTAGAAACACAAAGTGTAAAGGAAAAAAGGTATCATAGGATCAAGTGGTCATTACTGGAAAAAGAAATAGGAGAGATTAAAATAGGTTTAAATGCTTATGGGGAAAAGCTGTTAGTGAAGAAAATTTGAGAATAGATCAAGTAAAATGACGAATTTATTCCCTTGAGATAGATGTGAGTTCATTACAAGATATAGCACGTTCACAAGCATTAGTTCTGCACTTCCATTTGTGACAGTATGCAAAGATGGGATGATCAGGTAGACAGAGGATGTAGAGGGATACAATACAAAATACAGTACAATACAAAATACTCTCACCTGCTGAGTTTGCATATATATATATAATACATAACATGTATTACATATTATATATAGCATATATAATATATGTATAAACAATTTGGTGTCCAGAATGCACCCAGATATATAATATGAAAAAGAGACATTTAATGAAGACAATATAGGATACAAGAAACATTGAAATAGGACAAGGATGCCTCAGCCCCCTTCAAAGTAGGTACCTTGGGATCTCACATGGTTTTCCCAATTGCCCTCTGCTGCCCCATTGTATTTTCCTGAATCTCATCAATGGTCTAAAATATCTTGCCTTTCAAAGATTATTTTAGTTTTTAGAAAAGCCAGAAGTCACGAGGTGCCAAATGTAGGGTGCAGCAGGGTTGAGTCGCCTGGGTGATTTGATGTTTTGCCAAAATATTCTGCAGGAGACATGCTACATGAGTGGGTGTGTTGTCATGATATAGCTGCCAATCATCAATGCTACTTTCCTTCTGAATCATCCAAACAGTTTTCATGGAGTCATGTTCAAGCTTATTGAAAAATCTGATGCAGGTTTGTTGCTCTACTTGCTCAGTCATTTTGAATGTGATGGTCACACAGTGCACGTGCTCACTCAATGGCTTCTACTATCCCTACTGACTAGTACAGTGAAGTCATCATTCTCATTATTTTAACAATGCTCAGACATTTTCTGGACAGATCATATAATATATATATATATATTTATTTATGTATATATACTTATGTTCTGTAGGAAGTAAATGAGATTCTCTCTTCAGAATTGTGTTGTTTATATGTGAAAGTGATGCAAAAGTAGAAGTGAAACATGAAATAAGGACTAGAAAGATAAGAGGGAATCTGAAATAGTCTGAACTAGTCTCTATAAAAAATGACTAGGTAATATTGATTACCCAGTGGGGCCGGGCAACACTAATCTGTAGGGCACAAATAGTGATTGGTCAAAAAGATATTTATTGGTCTTGCTCCTGTGCAAAGGAGACAAGGTAGATTGTGACAACTATCTCACGTTGGAGGGTTCCAGATAGATGTGACAAAAGTATCATGGAACAAATAAATGGAAGAAAAGTCAGAAGTGGCCTGGAAGAACAGAAGAAACACAGGTTTCAAAAAAGCCAAAGAAAAGATGGAATGTAAAAAGGAGAGGATAGTTGCAATAATATGAGGTTGCAATCATAAATTGAGGTATTTTTATTTAATATTTTAGTTGCAGAGGGGTTCATGATGACAAGAGCTAAGGTGTGGCTACAGGAGTGGATGTTAGAGTTCAAATGTGGTTCACTGAAGCTAAAGAGTGTAGAAAAGTAAAATGAGGCATGCTCCAAGACTAAAGATCACCCTTGATTGTGGAAGACCTTAGCACGAAGAAGAAGATTGCCAGTTTGAGGCTCTGAACTGGTTTTTAAAATATGTTAGCACAGGAGGCAGAGTGTGAGAGAGAATAAAGAAAATAACCGATGACTGAATTTAATAAAGAATCTACTCATTTTTGAGTCCACAAAAATTTTAAAGGGTTGTTTTACATACAGAAAAATAATTGACTTATTTCTTCATTATCATTTATATTGTGAAATTATTAAATAAAAAATCTTTCTCTTGCCATCTTCACCTTCTCCTAGCAAGAGTAAGGTCCACATAGAATAATAATATTATAATAATGGCAAATAAAAATAATTTACGACATTTCAGGTTTTATTCTAAGGAAGATATATATGTATATATATAAATAATATCTCCAATTTAATTTTACAATTATCTTATAAAACAGATGCTACTATTATTCCCAATTTGCAGATAAAAAAAGAATAGAAGTCCAGATAAATTAACTCATAAACTTTTACATAATTAAAAATATTACATCTCTCATTTAAATAAGTATACAGGCTTCATCTAAGACTATTAGTGGATGTTAATTAATCTAATAAGAAGAGAGTCTTTTCTAGTCCTCTGCTTCACTAATTAGTAGATTTAGTCTTGCTATCTAGGGTGATCACAGAGGACTAACTTTTTTTGCTCTGATATTCCAGTCATTAAGGTTTGGCATCAGTTTCTTTTTTTAAGATTTTTAAATTTATTTATCTTTTTTAATTTTATTTTATATTTTTTAAGAGTTTATTTATTTATCTTTAGAGTGAAAGGGAAGGAGAGAGGGAGAGAAATAATGTGTGGTTGCCTCTCATGCATCCCCTTATGGGAATTGGCCTGCAACCCAGGCATGTGCCCTGACTGGGAATTGAACCATGATCCTCTGGTTCACAGGCCTGCGCTCAATCCACAGAGCTACACCAGCCAGGGCCAGCATCAGTTTTTCAGCAAATTTTCAGCATGATGAACCCCAAATCTCTAGATGGCAGTGAATTATGGCTTCCCACTTCTTGCTGGATTTTTTATACACAATATATTACTTCAAATCTAGCTGAAATTCTCAGTGTTGTCATGTTGTGGGCAGGTTGGTTTCTAGAAATAATAATTTCCATGGCTTGGAATCTCCACTGCTTTAATTTTACCAAAGGATTCAAAAACCTTGATAGTAAGGCACTAAGTAACAGGCTGCTTGTCTTATGCCTAATGATGTTAGGGCATCATAGACAAAGAGATATTCTTAAATAATATTATATTTATTTCCAATATAGTAAGCAAACACCACATTTTGAGCAAGTGTCCCCTTTTTATAATTTTGTCAGAATTTTTTGTTAATTTTCTCATTTTTATTTTGCGGTCATCATTCAACTCATTAAATACCTCAAAATTATCCCATTTGTCTACTGCAAACTGCAAAGCAAACAAGATGGCGATCATGTTAAGAGTGACAGAAATTATTTAGAAAAGTAATAGAATATATTTTACATACAAAATAACAATATCAAAAGGAATAAGTGGTAAAAGGCAGATCTCGAAATGGAATTATAGACATAATGAAATAGATGTATTTTTTCTCTCTTCTGTGGGACACCCATTTTTTCATATTAAATGTTAAAGGTTATATAAACAATGAAATTGAAAGCAAAACCAAGGTATCACTTAGGTGCCTCTCAACAAACATCAATGAACTGGGTTATTTTAACATTAAAATATTTTTCAATAAAAACACATTTTATTTTAGAGTTTTTATGTTTTGTGATAGTTGGAGTGATTAGAAAAACAAATAAAAATGGTAATCTACATTAACTACATGAAAAAGATAAACTGTTTAGATCAAATAAGGCATCTACTTGACACATCTCTTTAGTTAGTGATTTTTCAAAAAATAAGCCAAAAAACCTTTCATCAAACTGTGACTTTTACAGGATTAGTATATTCAGCTTTCAGTCAATGGCTTCTAGAAATGGAATAACTTGATATATTCCTTGTTCCTTTATCTACCTGAGTTTATAGAATACTGTAAGCCCTCTCTGATACAGTTAGAAAATGTGCAGAAAAATAAAGCACCACAAATAACATATAGCTTTCCATAGGAAACCAACTATGTCCCAAAGGGCCTCTGTCTTTTACTGGAATTTTTTTTAGTTGTGAACATAAATTTATAGTAATGCTTATCAAAATAAATATTCTACCCTTGACCATTGATTGTGGTTTGATTCCTAGTCAGGGCACATGCCCTGGTTGTGAACCCAGTCCCACGTTGGCATGTGCAAGAGGCAATCAATGTTTCTTTCCTTCTCTTTCTCCCTCCCGTCCCCTCTCTCTAAAAATAAATAAGTAAAATCTTTAAAAATACAAATATTCCATTACATATTATTATTTGAAAGATAAACTTCTTTAACATCTATATTGGAGAATTGTTCTGTTTTTAAAAAGGGACCACATAGTAATCTGACAAGCACAGGAGAAGTCTTCAAGGCAGCCTTACAAACTCAGAGACCTAGAGTAACCACAAAGGATGGTCTGAAATAAAAACTGATGAACTAAAAGCAGTAATGGGAAGTAGTCATGTCCTAGGCTGGTATTTTTTCTTAACAAAGTTCAATCTTTACTTATCTAAGCTTATCTTTGTCTTCTTGCATCTATGATCACACAGCCTTGGAATGCCAAGAGAACTCCCCCTTTGCAAGACCACCTTTACACTAGAGCTGAGACCAAAAATCCCCTCATTGTTATTATTATCATATTAATTTTTGACTCTTAATTATCCTTTACCCAGCTATGTAAAAGAAGTATGAGTCTATCATTTTACCTTTTGTCCAATCCCAGAGGTTTCTCAGCTGTGCTTTCTTCTGCCTCGCTAATCTATCACCAGTGGATTTCATGTAAACCCATGTGTCCTCCTTTGATTGTAATGTATAAAATCAGGTGTCACACTGCCATTCTGTGGAGTATTTCTCAATCCATCAAGATTTTGCTTCCCTGCAATTATCATCAGTTTGGCTCAAACTCAGCAAACATTCTCTACAAATTGTTTCTTACGTTGACACTTGCTTATAAGGAGAAAACTAATATCACTTTGTAACCATGCAGCATGATGTCCAGCTGCTTGCCTCTGGGTAAACACATAAGACAAAGATTAGTGGGGAAGAAAATAGGTTTTTATTAATAGGGTTCCCAATCTGAGGGGGTTGGGACCATTCCTGTTAAAAGCTGACCTCTCTTGCAAAGCACAGAAAACCATGTGACAGACCATGTGACAGGGGACTCAGGAGTTGGAAAATTTGTTTAAGTGATAGTTAATAAGATTAGTAATCAATGCAAGTAAACGCCATTGTTCCAGGAACTAAAGGTATGACCCACCCTGACTGCAGGAGACCATAAGCAGTTCCACCTTTGTGCCTCCGGAGGACTGAAAGCAATTCAAGATGGTATCTGAGCCATTGTGCTCCAGGGTAAGATGACCACCACCAAGGACACAGTTAAAGACCACTGCCCAGGGTGAGAATGCTTCAGTTTTTTGGTTTTTTTTTTTTCCAATTAACTTTCTCTGAATTTCAAATCTCTTTATTAGAAGGGCCATTTTAAAATGGAATTTAAGACGGTCTGTTAGGGTATGAACTGCTGTCTTTTCAGATTACCAACATCTGAATAAAGTGTCCATAATGATTTAATCCCCATTTATTGGGTTCAGTAAGTGACAGGCATCAGGAACGCCTGTCTTTTCTGGTTTCACAGTCACCCCTAGGGGAACTGAAGTCCAAATCCCTAACCAGAAGTTCCCCTGGGGCTTATCTACAGCCCAAGGTTGGCACTTGAAGGAGCCTCCATCTCTCCAGCTTCAGACTTTCTCTCTTTCTGGTGCCAGGGTCACCATTAGCCACAGGACCTTCCTCTCTCAGGGTCTGGGGAGCACCGCCAGATTACACTATATGAGCATGCAGGGGAAGTTCCATATGCGAGGAAGTTTCCAGCTCATGCCCCTGTGCGCTGCTTTCAGTTCAAGAGAATGGAAGCAGTCCAGAACCCCAGCTGCATTGGGATGTAACATCCTAAGGGATGACACTTGGTGAAGCATGCATCCCAGCGTGATACCCTACCTCCAAAAGCTGGCTACTGACCATGTGGGGCCTAAGCCTACAGTGGTCCCAGCATCTGCTGCTCCCACGAGAGTGGCACAAAACTAAGAGAGAGATTTCTGCCTGCCTCCAGTTTAAAAGTCCTCTCCCAGAATCCCCCGGGACTCCAGAAGCCAGTGGGAGTGTCCGTCTTTCTAACCAATGAGGAATGTCAGCCATGTTTGTCTTGACCCCTCCTCTGGCTGCCAAGTTGCATATGGAGGCAAGGTCTTGAACCTTGCTGCTCTACATAAGCTCCCTTCTGCTGAGTCGTAAGCTGCTTGGCTCCCTGGGGCAATTTCCCTCCTCTGGTGGCTGATCCCTGTGCAGGAAAGACAAACTACTTACAATCTTCAATTCTTCCTTGGTGTTTTCTCCCTGCCCCCTGCCTTCTCCAGCAGTTTGGCTTGACCATTCTAGAAAATCATAAAAATATGTTTTTCTGCAATACAGAGGTTTAAGGAAAAAGTTTAGGGCAATTAATGTTCTAAATATCAATGATAATATGGTTTTCAAATATCTGAAGTTGTTAGGACTAAGTGAGTTTATGTTTTGGCATCTTTTAATTTGTATATAAATGCGAAGACAAAAACAGAAAGATCCAGTAATGACTCCTTGTATTATATTCACCCCCAAATACAAGTGTTACTTTTAAAGAAATAGCAATTCAAATATGTGCTATTTTAAGAATTAAATAGCAAATAGGAAACAGTTTATGGCCTAAGGCAGAGTCGGACAGTTAACTTCAGATAGTCATTAATTCCTGGGAAATGTTTTGTGCCTCTTATGGTCTCTAAATACTGAAATGAGAGATAATTCAGTTATACAAGTTATTTTTATTGCAAAGTCGATAGTTATAATAGCAATTGTGGATTTATATGAAGATTTGCTCATGTTAACTTAAGTAAATGAATTATTTAACCTTTCTCATGCCACTCATAATTGTATAGAAAACAAACAAACAAAAAAAACCGACAACCACCCAAAGTCCTGCCTGGCCATTTCTGAGATATAAAAATAATAAAGTATTTAGTAGTTTTAGTGAACATTCATAAACTGTGATTATATTAAATCTTTGACAATTCTTAGTTATGCAACCTTGGGCAAATTACTCTTTAAGTTTTATTCCTCAAATATATATCTGTGGTAAATACCACAGATAATATAGAAATGTTACACAGATTACCTAGGCCTACATACATAAAGTCTTTAGCATAAAACATGATAAATATTAATACTTAGGATTCAATAAATGTTATCTCGATTCCTTTAGTTCCATAATCACACTCATTTGGGTACCTAAGTGTAATGAGTAATTACAACTATGCTAAATATCCTCAAAAAGTTCTCAACATACATGAAAATAAGTTCCAAGGAAAATATTCTCTCCAGATGTTCCAAAAAATTAAAAGCATTTATAAGCCAAGATAGTTTACCAATTAAACTAGGTAGATAGATAATAATAATATCTCTTCATAAATATGTGTATGTAAACATATAGATGGAAATAATCTCCTTTCTGGTATATTTATAAAGTATAGTGGCATATTAAAATTTTTGAGAGATCCTATAATAAAAAAAGATTGTTTAATTTTTAGAGTTGTTTTGTTTTTACATCATGAAATATTAATTAACATTTTTAGAGATTTTATTTACTTATTTTTATAGAAAGGGGACGGGAGGGAGAAAGAAGGAAATAAGCGTCAATGTGCTAGAGTAACTGAGGACGTGGCTCTACACCCAGGCATGTGCCTTGACCAGGAGTTGAATTGATGACTTTTCACTTTGTGGGATGACACACAACCCACGGAGCCACAGCAGTCAGAGCTTTATTGACATCTTTTAATAAAGCTTTTGAGGAATGGACATTAAAAAGTACAGGCTTGCCCTGGCTGGTGTAGCTCAGTGGATTGAGCGTGGGCCTGTGAACCACACAATCACGGTTTGATTCCCTGTCAGGGCACATGCCTGGGTTGCAGGCCAGTTCCCAGCAGGGGACTCATGAGAGGCAACCATACATTGATATTTCCCTCCTTCTCTCCTTCCCTTCCTCTCTAAAGATAAATAAATAAAATATTTTTTTTAAAGTACAGGCTTAGTGTTTTCTGAAGTAAGTTGATTGCATATGTTATGTTAATTTAAAAAATCTGAAATTTGTAAAGGCTCTGAAGCCTGCATGTGTATACTATCACATTAATTAAAACTAACACATGAAAGAATCATTTAGGATTGAATGATTAAGAAGACCCATTAAGAAGACCTAATAAAGGAGACCCAATGGATCTGAGTCTTGAAATCCACACAGAATTTGAAAAGTTATCAGGCATCATTACTTGAGATAACAGAAAGGCACACATGCAAGTCAGGGTGATTTAGCCAAGTGTCTAAAAGAATTAGGTCAGAAGCAAAATCTGCTAGACACCACTTATGTCTGGCTTCTATGGTAAGGTTGCAAATTACTTTCTTTCTAACAGGGGTGTCCAACCCATGGCCCAAAATGAAATTGTAAATTTACTTAAAACATTATGAGATTTTTTTTGTAATTACTTGTTACAATGTATTTCATGTGTGGCCCAAGACAACTTTTCTTCTTTCAGTGTGACCCAGAGATGCCAAAAGTTTGGACACCCCAGCAAAAACATCTCAGATATGCTCTAATCCAAGTCCCATTGGGCAAAATCAAACTTGTTTGTTTTGGCATTTGGATGAATACTGTGTCTTTACGTATCTAATTTTTATTCAAAAGAAATGGATGACTTGGAGGAAGAATTTTTACAGTTTTGACTGAGAACACTACCTTTTATTGAGAATGCTACCCACATAATACGACTCTTAACTTTGTAACTCTTTCTTTAAACCTCATGTTGACAGAGCAGGGGGCTTTGAACATGGCAATCTTCCCTAGTATCTCTTCCATTTTTATATTTATTGAACTTCCCCTACTTTTCTCTCCCTACATGTACACACTGTCATTTAATAGATAATTTTAGGGCTCAATTCCCTGTGTATTTTAAAAAGAAGAAGAAAAGAAATTCATTAATATTCACAAAGTGACACTCATTAGTATTTGTCTTGTAAAATGTACAGGATAAAGTCATAGCCTTAGCAAAGGAAAGATATCATGGGAAAGTCATTATGAAAATTTGCTGTAGGAATTTCTGTAAGCTCTTTGGAAGACTATGAATAAGAATAGCCAAGCAACAGAAACATCTTCCATGGACAGAAATTCAGTTCACCATTACAATATCATCTTGTAGCTTTGGCAGGGAACCCAGGGTCAAGCAAGACTATGTTATCCATCCCTTGCTAGGACATCACTGTTGCTAGAGACGGTCCTAGCAAGGAATGGATAACAATAGGATTAAACATCAAAAAGTGGTAGACAACCTATTTTTTTAACTCAACCAAGACATTTAATTAAAAAGATGTTTTACTACTGATCCACTGTGATTCAAGCACACTTTCATGTATTTAATAATTTAAACCAGTGATTTTCAACCTTTTTATAACATGCTACACATAAATAATGACAAATTCTTCAGCACACCAAAAAATATATATTTTTTGTTGATCTGCCCAAAATAGTATAATTTCAATTCACTCACTGGATGGCTATTGTGTTAGCTGTTGTCATTTTTTTTTAATTTGACGATCTAAGGAAAAAGAACTCAGTGCCCCTGACTAAACAGTCAGGTATTGCATGCATTAAAAATTCTTCTGGTACGAAGAAACTGAAAGCAAATGACTAAAGTCTAGGACCAAAAATAACAAAAGAGGAAAATAATGAGTTGAAATGGAAGTATTGATAGGCTTGATTGATCATTATATCATTTTGTTGCTGCTATTATTTTTTTAATTTCACAATTATAAATAAAGTTCCCCAGCCTGAATGAATCCTGGTATTCTGGCCTTTTCAGAAATTTGAATATTGTCCCTGATTCATAGATAAGAAGCCAATTTGCTCCAAGATAAGCCCAGTGATTCTAGGCACAATATATGAGCAACCGTTGATGGTAAGTTCATCTTCTTGGCCCCCAGAATAACTAATGTTTTCCCTTGGGCATCCTCTCTTACGCTGTACATATATTTCCAAGATTCTGTGATCTAGTAGAAATATCCTGTGAACTAAATTGTTCTCCTTATAAGGCCATAGTTTCATAAAACATACATCCAGATTCTAAGAAGAGTAGCTTTTACTAAGAATGAGAACTGTAACTTTCCACTTGGATAAAAGTGAACTTTATATATGTCATACCTTATCATGTGTGGTCCACCGTGCCCACACCCAGTAGAGTCTTCAATTAAAATAATACAATAGATAACCTCTTACATTAACAAACTTCCTGTAATGCTCCATTTTGGAACAAAACTCTACAAAACTGAATTTGGGACTTCCAGGATATAAATGACCCTGTGATAAGACATATAAGAACTCTTGGCATTTAACATCTCCATCCAAGCCCTTGCACTAAAAGAGTTCACTGAACCTTAAGATGACTTCTAGCACCATGTGGCATGTCCCCGAGGTGACAAAATCCCCTCTGAGCTCCTGACCGGAAAAGCTCAGGGCAGTCAGAAGAATCTACTCTTTGTTCTAGCCAATACCTGATAATAGGCTTCCCTCTACCATTTCTTAGGGCATTTACTGAAAATAACTCACAATTGTGAATCCTTCCTATGCACCCTTGAGATGTATTTGTATCTCCAACAACTCCAGAGTGTTTATCTCAAGGGCCTGAAGGCCATTTCTTAAAATATGATCATCAGGAAAGACAGGGCTTTTTTCCTCAGTCTCTTTGGGCCGATAGAATCCTAACTGATGTAATTGCCAGAGACCCATCTTGGCCTTATGACATTTTTACACTGATCAACTCTGTAATTTTTCACTTTTCACTCTACTTGACCCCCCCCCCGCCCCTTCTCAACTCACGCAATCTTCTTTTAAAATGCCCATGTACCACTGTGATTTTAGCAAATCACAATGGTGATCATCTCTTTCACTGTTGTCAGTGGTTGAGGAGTAAAATCTGTTTTCACTGCCTTAATGAATGTTTAGCATAGTTTCTCTTTGACAGACCTACTACAGTATGGAAAAGTTCATTAACACATATAAAATCTATTGTTGTGCCCAAAACTCTCCATGAAAATCAGAAGGCCTACAGAAAACACTGATAAATATGTTTGCTCCTAAACTATTTTCTTAACTTTCAAAGTGGATTCTATAGGCCTAAGATCATATATTACCTTAGAGACAGCAAATATGAGCTTCAAAGGAAGAATTTTTGTTTAGCAAAATGGCCTTAACCATATTTCTAAAAACTACTGTTGTCTGACTTACTGGACTTACCAGTATGCTCTGGGCTGTCTACTAGATCTCAAAGTAACACTTGTGTGTTTTCACAAATAATCCATTTTTCTTCTGAGTACCTAATCCAGTCAATTAGAGAGAATGAATCACTGATTTCTACAACAGTATGTGTGACTTTGTGAAAAAGTGGCATTGCCCATTCATCTGCCATTTAATTTATCTTAAACAGTTCCATTGGCGCATTTACCTGAAACTTGCCTTTTCCCGTGATTACTGCTTTAACCTGCTCACGTCAATATCAAGCATTATCTTTCTAATTTATTACTTACTTCACAAGTTTTACACTAGGATTAACTAACATCATTCACCAACTAGACAAGGTCAAATTATCTTTAATTGGATGACATTCACAAGTGCTTCAACTGTTATAAGATTTTTTCTTTTTTACTTTATCAACCACTTCAATTGGTTATTCCTTTAAGAAACCACATAGCATTAGCATTGGGTCTATTCACTATTATCCATAAAGGTGATATTGTAACTAGTGGGAAATATTAATTTATAAACTGGACTAGAAAAATCAATAATGTCTGCCTCAAAACTCTGTACTTGATGATCTTTCTTTTAATATACATTTTGAAATTATTATCTCATGTAATAGAAGAGTAGGAAAATTAAGAGTGTAATTCATTTTAAAAAACAGTCTTTCACAAAATAGCTACACAATTCACCCACCTACTGCAGAAAGGAGTTAACCAAAGGAGTGTTTAATGGGTAAAAATTGCCATCAGCAAAAATTGTATCTTTGTGTCAATCCCTCCCAAATTTTTACAATGCCTTTTCTATCTGACTCCTTGATTGCTACATTCAGTCAACTATACTTCTATTCACAGGTACTGCAACCCACATATATTTCAATCACCAGATTTTATAGGTAGCACTAAACTTATAATGCCTATAAATTTTCCATGTCCTTTTCAGACTACAGATTCCACAAAGTTTATTCTTATTGTTTTATCATTTATTTTGAAAATTTAGACTCTAGTTTTCTCTTTTGACAAAAGCATTTGTGCTTGAAAAACATGACTTAGTTAGAAAGTAAGGATTTACAGACATTTACAATTATGGGAAAACATGACAATTGGTCAAAGTATTTGTGGCCAATTATATTCTTTAGTAATATGAGATTGAAACACTTATATCAAGATAGGAAGAGTGTTTGATTGGTATGGTATACAGACTTGAACTCATAATTTGTGGAAGAGAAGATAAAATTTAAAATGACCCAGATAGGGCATTTTCAGCATAACTGACCCAGTTATTAATGGCTGAGATTTTAAATATCTGAAATTAAAGTGATATTTTATGTTGTATTTAGTATACAATTATAAAATTTCTTATTTTGTATTTCTGCTTCATTTAATTGAGATAAAATGTTTATATTTATGGAATTTGCAAAAAAAAGAAGCTACTGTTCTTAGCTTTGATTTTACTATTCTATATATAGACTGCTTTGTGATGTTAGGGCTGGAATTCAGCAAACCACATTCACCCTTTGCCATCTTATTCCTTCTTAGAGTCTGCAAAAAGTGTAAAAGGGTGACCAGAAAGATCCCATTTTCTTTCTCTTCTTGTTCCTCTCAAGTGTCACTCAAGCACCCAAGCAGTTTTCTCAAGTAGCCACAGCTGATTCCAATAAGCAGTCTTTCCAACACAGGCCCAGGATCAGTGTGCCCACTTAGAAACACAGACACTGCCCACTGGTGTCCCTCCTCAGAGTCTGGGAGCCAGGTCTTTGGGGCCCATCCTTTGAACTCAGTAATACAAGCTTCAGTTGAGCAGTAGTTCTTTCTCATTTTTGTGTTTTCATCTCCTGAGTTTCCAGTAAACAATTAGTTTATTAAATTCTGTATTTTAAGAAACTGGTAAGTTTTCCATTTTCTGACCAGATACAATAGATACAATGATCCCTAGAAAGAAATATATGCTATTCAATATATAAACATGGACACACACAAATATTTTCTGAAACAATATTCACCTTAAGTATGTGCATATACTGTTTTCTATTATTTTATTCTATGTTTGTTTTTGAAACTACTAGTAACAATATACTAAATTGATGTTACAGCCCACTATTAATTATTAACCTGAAAATATTAATATAGCTCAAACACAAATTAATACTAATATCTTTGCCTACACAGTTTAAACCAGATATTTGATTTGTATAATGGAATTTTATGGAAATGTTCTAAAATTAAATATGTTCAGGATATTAAAAATAAATTCAAAGATGATGAAGAGCAAAATTTCAAAATAAAACTAAAAACTCAAAGTATGCAAAAATATCTATTGGGGTAATCTAGAGTAACAATCTAAATCTTGTAATAGGTGCACTAGAAAATATTGAGTGCTAAAGGATGATTCACACACACATCCACACACGCAATACAATGACAAAGGAAGGACACATTCATTTTCTCTGCTTGAGCTGAAACACCCATCTTCTCCTGCTCTCAGACATTAGCACTCCTTGCTCTCTGGCTTTCAGCTCAGATCCCCTGAGTCTCACAGGCTATCAGACTCAAAATGAAATATACCACCACCTTTCCTGCTTCTCCGGCTTGGAGATGGCAGATCATGGCAATTGATCTTCAAAACTGTGAAAGGCAATTCCTATAATAAGTTTCTTCATAAATGTCTTTATGTGTCCTATTGGTTCTATTTCCCTGAAGAACCCTAATATACCTACCTAGCCATGTCCTTTATATTCAGTTCAGGTAAAGGTTCACACAGTGCATGTGAAACTATGGATACACATTGTAAATCCCCTGAAAATTATCTAGGTCGCTTGGTTTCTCCACTATGCTGTGAGTATTTCATAGATAGAGAGGTTATAATACTCTCCATTGTTTATTGATTATTACCATTACCTTAGCCCACTGCCTTGTTCATGATATGCATTCAATAGCTTTACTGCTGAAACAAGCTTTCTGAAGGCAAATAACCAACAATTTGTTCTTGCCATTGTTGGTAACACCACGAGTTCAGGAGACAACTCAAACTGTGAGATAAATTTAATCTGTCTACCACTCCTAATTGCTTCCCCCTAGTTTTTTTTTTTTCTTTATACCTCTAACATTTGACTCTTAGAAACGTTGGCTCAATACTGTAGTCCACCAATATTCAACTGCAGAGCTACAGGTATTTTTAAAACATGGATTACACACCCTGGCCTGTGTGGCTCAGTTGATTGGAGTGGTCACAGGTTCTGTTCCCAGTCACAGCACATGTCTAGTTTGTAGGTCTGATACTCAGTTAGAGCATGTATAAGAGGCAGTGGATTAATGTTTCTGTCTCACATCAATATTTCTCCCCCTTGCTTTCTCACTTACTCCCTCTCAGTAAAATCAATAAGTATGTCTTTAGGTGAGGATTAGGAAAAATACCCATGTTCACTGCCTGATAATTTGGTCAGGGGCACTTATCTCGTTTCCCTTAGGTTTTCAAATAATAAAATGACAACAGCCAACACAACACAAGCTGTTCAGTGTGAATCAATTAAAATCGTACCTACTTTTTGTTTAGCAAAATAAAACATAGCAAAAAATATGTTTTTTGGTATGACACAGAATTTTGGTAATGAGTTTGAGTGTCAAGGGATGAAGGAGTTGAAAATTGCTGCCCTAATCCTTCTGGCCCTCGCCTTCTGGCCCAGCTTTCCTGTCTCACACATTCAGCATTCTCTCTTACTACGGGTGTGCTATGAACAGCCAGCATCATGATGACATACCATTGATTGCCTCCAACATGCCTCCTGACAGCTCTCTTTACAAATGAAATTTAAATTGAAAGTATTCCAAAAAGTATTCATGACCTGAAGAAGATTTATCAATTCTCTTGGTGTATGCAGTAAATAAAATGTTATTATTCTCTCACCACACAAATTCTATATGACAGATGGTGTTTTGTTATTTTAGGAAAGTAGCAGTCCACTGAGTTTTTAAGGGGTTCTTTTAATAGTCCCATTGCAACATTTCCATAAATCTGTTGCTACTCTTTTAAGAGAACGCATACAATAAAGTCTTCCATAGTATAATACAAAGAAACTGGCATCTCTTAGGGTTAGGAAGAAGAGATGGAGAAAACTAATAAGAACTATGTAAGTCGTCAGTAGTTCATAAATATACACGAAAACAAGGAAATTTAAGTTTTCCAAATAAGTTTCCTGAGGGATATATGCGCATGCAGCTGGCTATTTAAAATTGTTCTTGTCAGTCAAGTATTTCTGTATTCCCAATGTGATGTGCTTCTTGCTTCCTGAATTTCAAATGCTAGTTGATAAAACTGAGTTTATGGTTATCACTACTCTTAATTTCACATGAAAGCCAAGGGAGACTGTCAGAGCTAATGTCACCTGGGGAACCAAAAGTCTATCTGAAAATGTGAACCAAAGAGATGATACTGTTTTATTAATAAATCTCAGGAGAGAGCAATCATGTGTCATTATTAATACATCTCACAAGGACCAGACTCTGTGACCTGAAATTAGAGATGATTACCAACAGGGATTACTGTTTAAGGTCATTATAGAATAATGGTGCTCAAGAAAAAGGAATGAGAGTTTTGTAAAATCAAAGAATATACAGGCAACAGAAATTTATGCTTTAGAAAAAGAACTTCTGAATTTTTTTCTTTGATTTGCTAAACATGAGATAACCAATCTGTCATTTTAAGTAGATGAAAAGAAAAATTACTATACTGAATTAAAACATAGTTTGGAATTAGTAGTTTTGCATTGAACAGGTTGGGAAAAAAGATTCACAGCTTTTCATATGGAAACTAGTGCAATAATTAGTAAGAAATAATACAAGAATACACTGTGTGTCACGTACTCATAACTATAAATCTATTTTCACCACAACCTGTATATAAATGTGTTAAATAATAAATAAAATATGTATAAATACCTAGACTATCTTGATAATTTATACACATTTAGATCTAAATTAGCAGCAGTAGTTTCTTAAAATTGGGAGTATAAATTGGTGCAACACTTTTGTTGGGCAGTTTGTTAATATCTAACACTAAGTTTTTAAAAAGTTAAGATACATTTTTGACCCTAAGTCTTCATAGATAGAGTCAGCTTTGACTTGCAGCTACAATGGAATACTTAACAGGATAATTACTGAGTATGGTGCTAATATTGTAACAGGGTGCAAGCGGGGGCCCTGCAACAAGGATTTGTAATGGGGTCCAGAACTCAGGGTGTCCAGGAAATATGAAAAATATAGGATGTCCTCACCCCTACAAGTCTGAGCTGGAGGATGGAACACATGGAGCAAGGTCCATTGACAGTTATTTTGCATAGCAACAGTTTTGCAACTAACCTCTGGCATGGTCATTTAACATATCTATGACTTTTAACTGGTTTCATGGATATGTTAAATAGCTGCACCCATACTTTGAGCCAGAGAGATGGGAGTGACTTCTACACAGGATGGAACTGGGAGGAATCTCCCCCAGGTTACAGTGCTTCCATGAGAGCTTTGAGTGAGAGGGGCCCACATGGCTTTTGGCAAGAAAAGGGAGAACTGTCCAGCTTTGGGGCTCCCTTTGCCATGCAGCTTAGGACGCTGTAAAGCAAGATGTAGCAATTGATTAGCAGCAATGCAGAGCTCTCTCTTAGTCGTTTGAAAGAATGTAGAAGAGATGCTGCAGGAAGGAAAGGGGTGAAAGGACTCTTGCTGGTGGGCCATGAGAAGGTGCCATACGGATTTGGATTAAGAACTGGGGATTTCAGTGGCACATCTGATGGCACTGGGGACCAAGGGAGGCCTGCCAGCTGAGCACAGATTATTGGAAGGAACCAGGGGCCACCTGAGCCATGGACTTGTATTTCTTTTCCCGAGATACGGTACCCCTGACTGGGCAAAAGGGGAAGGGAGGACTTTGTGTGTTTGTGGGTGTTTTACGGGACTTTGGGATTTTAATGAAGACAGTAAGTCATTACTCTAAGTCTGTACAACCTTTGAATAAACAATTCCCTTTTCACCAATCTCTGACATTGAGAGATGTTATTCCCTGGCAGCAGGCAAGACAAACCTAAAACAGGGGGACCTCGGAAGAAGAGGGGGATCCATTTGATAATAGTATATTGTCTCCTCCCACCACATGTCCATTCTGTAACAGAATGAAAAAAATAATTCAAAAATAATAGCTAAAGTATAGTGTATGCACAGACACTGTGTATACAGTATAGTTTTCAAAATGCTTAGTTACTTATTTAACTGGCTTCCTTTTTTCCTTCCAAGAAGTTTTAAATAAACTAGTCTTCTTGATATTTTCCAATAAACTGTCTACATCTGTGAGTTCAGATGTAGATTATGATGCCACATAATGATGCCACATAATGTTAACTTCCATACAGTTATTAACATGCTTTATACATTTATTAAATATTTTATAAAATATTTTCATTGATTGTCTTGTATCTTTTCAAACTTTATATTTCTATTTAATTAATTAGTTAATTAGCCTACAACATGAGTTGTGTCTATGGCTGTTGTAATCTTCAATCATTTTTAAAATAAGTCATTATCTCATACTAAAGTTAAGTGTGTTGCCACCCTTCAAAGCCAGAAAGATTCGTGATATTCATGCAGACAGAAAAATACTCATGGAGACATTGGGATGACTACCATGCCTTTATTCATGGGTGGGTAAGCCACACATGCTACAAGCTGCATGTCTATCTGCATGTCTCATGTCATGACCCCTGCTCCCCAGCGTGGCACCCATCATGGCACCTGTCCCCTTGCGTGACTCTCATCATCATCTCCTCCAGCAGGGAGTCCCTACCTGTTGAAGTACTAGAGGGGGACAAGATGCCAGAACGTTACATAACGTAACATAATTCTGCACATGTGAGCCCACTTCATGTTATGGGAACAGTCTATCAGACCCAGTCTCAAGTATACAAAAACACTAGTTATCAGGATCCTCCAAGGGTATGGGAAGACTGCTCTGCTTAGTTACCCAGACACCTGGGTGAGGAAGCCAGACTGCCTCCACTTACCCTACATTAGGTTGACAAAATATTTGCAAATATAGAACCATGTGTTTCCATGTATTCGACACCAAATTCTAGTCTTCCCTAACACCATCATCTTATATTGCCATTGTGCATTTAGCAACACTAAGAAACCAACATCGATGCATTAGTATTAAGCAGCCCCCAGGTTTAATTATCTTGGTTTAAATAACCAAGAAAGAGTTTCCCCCTCCTCAGTAATTTTTTTTCTGTTTCAGGGTTCAATCTAGGGAGCCATATTTTATGTATGTATGTGTGTAGTTGTTTTTTTAGAAATTTAATTATTTTTTATATTGGGACTTTTTATTGTTGTTTTTTAAAGTTATTGGTGTGATACTGATTAATAAAACCATGCAGATTTCAAGTGTATAACTCAACAAAATATCATCTGCATACTGCATCTTGCTCCTATAGCACACAGTAAAGTCTCTTTCCACCCCCATTTATTTCCTCTTTGCCCATGTTCACTTCTCCCCTACCTTTCCTCTGGCAATCATCATACTGTAGGCAATTACGCTCCATTTAGCTATCATGTATCCTTTAGTCTCTTCCACTCTGCCAGTTTCTCAGTGTTTCCATGGTTTTCACAACCTGGACAGTTTTGAGCAATTCAGGTCAAGTGTTTTGTAATATCTCTCAGCCTGCATTTCTCTGATTTTTCCCCCTCATAATCAGCTGGAGCAATTGGGTTTTGGAAAGAAGACCACAGGAGTTAGTGTCCTTCCTATCATATTACATCATCGAACTTAGTCCCTCTTGGTAATCTGAAGAAATAAGAAGAGTTCATAGTTACAGCATTTTGTACCTTGTAGAACTCATGGGGGATATTTTGGAGATTTATGTGGCCAATTTTGATTGTCTTCAATATTGGGGGATATATATGTTATCCAATGAGCAAGTGCCAGCGTTTCTGAATGCTGTCAACTTAACAAAAATAAGATTTCCAGGATTTTAACAGTTATTAATGTGAAGACAAAGTTGTTCCTCACTTTTAAAAATATAACTAAGATTTTGTTCATCAATTTGAAAAATCATGTCACTCTTTGGAACATCACTCATGATATTTGAATTGCCAAACAACAGACCTATGATAATACGTATTCACAGTTGTTACTTTTTGTGATTCTTCATGTAAAAATACTGTAATTACTAGGCATTTATTTTTAAAATGTCATATTAAACAGTGGTAATATTTAATTGAATATTATCCTACATTTCTTAAATATAAATTTATCTCTTCTAAACTATAGTAAACATCTGGCTCCTTAACTTTACCTTGTAGTATATATATTCCAAAAATATACTCATTGATTTCCATCTTATTTATTATAAATTACTTTTATTTTTCCTTAATGGTTCAATAGGAGCATTAAATTGACTTTTGAAATAATATGTAGGTATTTGTTATAGTTTTTATGAACATCAAAATCATAAAGGTATATTAAAATATTTATTGTAATGAAGAATTATGTCTAATAAGCTGGGAAATTAGGAAGTTATAGTGATAGGCTGTCATGCTCTATCCATCTCAATTAAACTCACTGAGACCAAGATGGAGGTAGATCCCAAGCTCTCATGTGCAAGTCTCATCAGCTGTCATTGCAGTGAAAAGTGGGCAACTCTAGAGAACTTGCTATAGGCAGTCCAGTTGGGGAACATTTTTCTGGGGTAATTTTCACAGCACTTCCTTTGCTTTCAAAATTTCTCTAAGTTGGATGATAAATTATTTGTTCTCACTAATAGGTAGAGGATGTAAGGCAACCTTATTAGTGATTTATTCATTCTGGTTGATCATCAGGTCAGTGGGAGAAACAGATCTACTTTACAACTTTTCATGCCATCAAACAAATATACTTCACAAAACAAAAAATGCCTCTTTTCTTTTGTCACCTTTTAACACATTCTTATTTCCACTCAATGCTTCCTTAGAAGCTCATATTTCTGCCTATACTCAAATTAGTTTATATTAGGTTGATGAATATGGATTTTGTAGGCTAATTTTGTAGGTTTAAATGTTGAATATACACAATTCATGTTCTTAAGCCCATGTAGCCACTTCTTGATATTAACATTCCATCACCATATAGGGAATGGTTTGATATCCTAGTTTTTTCCTTTCAAAATATTTGCAGAGCTGCTAAGATCCAAATGATCAGAAATTTAAAAAAATAACTTTGTTAACGGAGATCAATAATTTCTAAATGGGCATTTGCATTGTACTTGAGTTTGGGGATAATATTTTCTTTTCCTTTTAAGATAGTTTTTGCTAACTTAAATTTATCTTTTTGTTTCCAAAAATAGTGACTAAACTTAACAGTTGAGTTTTATTTTATTAATTGCATGCATCCCTTATATTCGTAATAGAAGAAATTAATTTGCAAAGGACTTTATTTCCTGATAATATGTGGATATAGGGAAGCTACTAAGAACTTTATGTATGCTTAAAATAAATACTTTTCCCAACTAACTTGTCTCAAGAAGACAAATTAGGACTTAGGCAGTAGCTCTCCTAAATAATCAGCAAATTATGTGCTTAGTCTATACTCATATTTTCAGGGTTTTTCAATATTGTGAAGAATGTATAATAGCTGAGTGAAGTAGCTGGTGAGAGAGAAAATCTGTATGCCAGTTGACATTAAAGATAACTGAGTTTCTGGCCCTGGTTGGTGTAGCTCAGTGGACTGAGTGTGGGCCTGTGAACCAAAGCATTGCTGGTTCAATTCCCAGTCAGAGCACATGCCTGGGATGTAGGCCATGTCCCCAGTAGAAAGTGTACTAGATGAAACCACACATTGATGTTTCATTCCCCCTCTTTCTCCCTCCCCTCCCTTCTCTCTAAAAATAAATAAATAAAATATTTTTAAAAAGATAACTGAGTTTTTTAAAACTGCACTTGGACAGGTATACCTTGACTAACAAATGCTCTGAGGCCAAATCACTTTTTTGGGTATTAGCCAAGTAAAAACAAAATAAAAGAGGCTTTATGGTTTGTAACTTAGATTTAAGAAGACTTTGAAATAAATAAAAATAGAAATTGCTGGTCTGAATTCTCAGTGCTGGGTGAGAGGGAGTCAACAATGGCAATAAGAGGGGATGCATATTTCATAAAGTGATCCCAGCCTAGGAGAGAGTAAGGGATAACAAAGGCAGCAAGAGTCAAGGCTTTCATTCATTCCACATTTATTCTGTGAACATTTAAATCTGACATTTGAGAGGGAGGGGGAATGATCCCATGCTTGAATACACAGAACATGTAGTCCAATACAAGTAAGAGTTGTCATTCATTCATTTATTGATTAATTCTCTTAAAGCCCTTCAACCAAAGACCAAAGGAACATATAGGTAATTTAAGAAAATTTATGAGGCATCTAATGAAAGGATGTTCGAGAGAAGTTAGAATAGGAATTAGCCTTGCATTAGGTGATTTCGAGAAGGATCTCAAGTAATGTTTGTCTCTCTATGGGATGCTGCCAAGAAATTGAGTAATTCTATGTTGGCTATCTTAATTCTTATCTAGAAATAAAGAAGAACAAAGAGAGGTTAAAACTGTGAATGTAAGAGAAACATTAGTGACTAGTATTAGAAAAGAGGAATATTGGGACTTCATGCTTAGGCAGTGTCATGATTGTGTCTTGTTTCATCAGTCACTGAGTGGCCTAGACTTTTGTTGATGTTATGTGAAGTTATGTCCAATTGGAAAACAATAAGGCTTAACTGTGAGTACTATGTTACCCAAATTCTCAGGAGCTACCTTTCACTTTTTCAAGTCACTTATTTAACATCTAATAAACATCTAATAGGTATGTGGCTCTGAAATTATAAATATACATTTGAATAAAGTTTCATGTTACAGTTTAGAAATTAGAATTATACATTGAGCAAGTGGCCTAAATGAAGAAAGTTTCAGGATGGTGGGAGTATTCAGTGAAAGTTCTATAAGACAGGTGGTATTTAAGAAAGTGTCAAAAAGATGCATAGCTTTTGTCAGTTGCAAATAAGAAAGACTATTGTGGGCAGAAGTAGCACCTGGAAATGCCCTAATATGTGAAGAGGGCTCTGATCACTGAGATAAACCTGAGGAAGGGTCTTCCATGTCAGGCTGATGACTTAATTCTTTCTTTTTTCCTTTACCCTTAAGATACTATGGAAGCATTTCATACAAAGAAATATTAAGATCACATTGATATTTTTTCTGAGTTTTTAGTTTGTAGCGTGAGATGAAATATATTCACGCCAAAGACCCATTTGTTGACCTTGGTGCGTGCTTGGAGCATGAGAGGAGTTCTCATCACATGTGTTTTCCACTGGCCTCCTGATGAGGATGTTAATCCCATGGAACCAGGGCCATTAGAGGAGAGGAAACTTTAATCATGGAAGATATACTGTTTTTAAGGAGACAAAAATTATTTATTGTTTTTTATTAATTTCACTTGCCTTTATAGAAGGATAAAAACTATTGTGAAATTGCATATCAGTATTCAAAATACTCTGTTTTTTTAAAGATTTTTATTTATTTATCTTTAGAGGGGAAAGGAAGGAGAAAGGGAGAGAAATATCAGTGTACAGTTGCCTCTCTTGCACCCCCTGCCAGGAACTGCATCCCCTGCAGGGAACTGGCCTGCAACCCAAGCATGTGCCCTGACTGGGAATTGAACCACGATCCTCTGGTTTGCAGGCCCATGCTCAATCCACTGAGCTACACCAGCCAGGGCTCAAAATACTCTGGTTTTACAAAGTACTCATTCTTTCATAAACTTTCATTAAGTTATCATTAAATATAAAATTTAAAATTGTTTGTCAGTAAAATATTATTAAGTGCTGAAAAGCAATAACAAAAGAATACATGAAAACTTCTCAAAAGGTCTAAAATAGGGTGATTCCAATCTTTCATTAATAGTTTAAGAGGCATCTTGTGTGCCGATAAGGAGATGAAGTAGATGACCTCGCAACGTTCTCTCTAGACAAGAAATTATATCATAATGTATTCTAATAAATCTGTGCATTTAACAAAATAGAAAATAACCTCTTCCTGAACTCTGTATTATTTAAATAATTTTATGTTGAAATAAGAATAATTCTACTTTAACATTAAATTTGGTGTAAATTGGTTCTAAAATATTTTTAAGCAAAAAGTCATCAATGATTTTTATTGTCTCCTGATTTTACAAGTAACACATATTTAGGAATTTTTTTCCTGATTTTTTTATTGTTGTTCAATTACAGTCATCCCAAATTTCCCCCTGTTACTCTCTCCTGTCCCACCCACCCACCATTTTAACATTCAATCCCCACCCTGTTGTCTATGTCCATGAGTCATTTATACATGTTCCTTGACTAGACTCTTTCCCTTCTTTCCCCCATTACTCCCCTCCCCAATACCCTCTGTTCACTGTCAGTTTGTTCCTTATTTCCATGTCTCTGGTTCTATTTTGCTCATTTATTTGTTTTGTTCATTCGGTTCCACTTACAGATGTGACCATATGGTATTTTTCTTTTCCTGACTGGCTTATTTCACTTGATATAACATTCTTCAGTGCCATCCATCCTGTCTCAGAAGATAGGAGCTCTTTCTTTCTTTCTGCACCATAGTATTCTATGGTATATATGTATATGTGGTATATATATATGTGTATGTGTATATGTATATGTGTATATGTATATGTGGTACCTATATACAATATGTGGTACATATACACAAAACTAGTTTTTTGATCCACTCGTTTACTAATGGGAACTTAGGCTGTTTCCAGCAGTTGGCTATTGTAAATTACACTGCTATGAACATCGGGGTGTATACATTCTTTTGAATTGGTGTTTCAGGATTCTCAGGGTATAATCCCAAGAGTGGGATCCCTGGATCAAATGTTTTGATGTTCCATGTTTTGTTTTTTGAGGAAATTTCCTACTGATTTCTACAGTGGCTGCACCATTCTGCATTCCTACCAACAATGCATTAGTGCTCTCTTTTCTCCACATCTTCGCCAGCACTTGTTTGTTGATTTGATAATGATGCCCATTTTTACTGGTATGAAGTGGTATCTCATTGTGGTTTTAATTTGCATCTCTATGATGGCTAGTGATGTTGAGCATTGTTTCATATGTCTATGAGGCTCAGTATGTCCTCCATGGAGAAACTGATGCCCCTTAACATATGACATACGCAAGAACATACACAAGGTCATAGACATACACAAAGTCTGCTCTGGTCCTCTGCCGATGTTTTAATCGGATTGTATGTCTTCCTACTATTAAGTTGTTGGAGTTTTTTTATATATTTTGCAGATCAAATCTTTGTCTGAGGTATCATTAGCAAATATGTTTTCCCACACAGTTGGCTTCTTTTTCATTTTGTATATGTTTTCTTTAGCCATGAAGGTTTTTACTTTGATATAGTCCAATTTGTATATTCTTTCCTTTATATCTTTTGCCCTAGGAGATATACTGGCAAAAATATTGCTGCGTGGGATATATAAATTTTTTCTGCTTATATTTTCCCCTAGGACTTTTTTAGTGCCATGATGTATATTTAAGTTTTTTTTATCTATCTTGAGTTTATTTTTGTGCATAGTGTAAGATGGTGGTCTAATTTTACTTTTTTTCATGTAATTGTCCAGATCTCCCAACACTATTTGTTGAAGAGGCTATTTTTTCTCTCCATTTTATGTTCCTGCCCACTTTGTCAAATACTGATTGGCCATAGAGACATGTGTATATTTCTGAGCTCTATACTGTGTTCCATTGATCTATGTGTCTCTTCTTTTGCCAGTCTCAGGCTGTTTTGATTACAGTGGCCATGTAATATAGTTTGATAACAGATGTTGTGATCGCTCCTCCTTAGTTCTTCTTTCTCAAAATTGCTGAGACCATTTGGAGTTATTTATGGTTCCATATAAATGAAATGTTTTGAAATATTTGTTCTGTATCTGCAAAACATGTCATTGGTATTTTAATAGGGATTTCATTGACTCTATATATTGATTTGGGTAGTATGGACACTTTAATGATGTTAATTCTTCTAGTCCATGAACATAGTATATGCTTCCATTTATTTGTGTCTTCCTTAATTTCTTCTTTCATTGTTGGTAGTTTTCTGAGTATCGGCTTTAACCTTCTTGGTTAGGTTTATTCCTAAGTAGTTTATTTTCCTTGTTGCTGTAGTAAATGGGATTATTTTAACTAGATTCTATTTCTGATATTTCCTTGTTGGTATACAAAAATGCTTTCAATTTCTGAATATTTACTTTGTATCCCACTCTTCTGCCAAATTCACTTATTGGGTCAAATAATTTTTTAGTGGAGCCTATACTTTTCTATGCATACTATCATGTCATCTCAAAACAATGTCAGTTTTACTTTCTCGTTTCCAATTTGGATGGCTTTTATTTCTTTATCTTGTCTAGTGGTTTTGGCTAGAACTTCCAATACGATGTTGAATAGTATGGTGAAAGAGGACACACTTATCTTGTTTCTGAACTTAGTGGTAAAACTTTCAGTTTTTGCCCTCTGAGGATGAAGTTGGCTGTAGTTTTCTCATATATGGCCTTTATTATGTTGAGGTATACTCCCTCTGCTCACACTTTGCTATTTTTGTCATAAAGGGGTGCCGTACCTTATCAAATGCTTTTTCCACATCAATTGATGTGATCATGTGACTTTTGTCTTTCCTTTTGTTTATGTGATGTATTATGTAGTTGATTTGTGAATACTATACCACCCTTGCACCCCTAGAATGAATCCCACTTGATCATTGTGTATGATATTTTAAATGTATTGCTGGATTCAGATTGCCAATATTTTGTTGACAATTTAAGCATCAATGATTATCAGTGATATTGACCTGTAGTTTTCTCTTTTTTGTGTGTCTTTACTTGGTTTTTGAATTAGGATAATACTGGACTTATTAATAGAGTTTTGGAAGCTTCTCTCTTCTTGAAATTTTTAGAATATTTGAGAAGGATAGGAATTAGCTCTCCCTAAATGTTTAGTAGAATTTTCCTGTAAAGCCTTCTGGTCCAGGGCTTTTTGATGCAGAGTCCATTGATTATGGCTTCAACTTCTCTAGCTGTTATTGGTCTATTCAGGCTTTCTGCCTCTTCTTGATTCAGTTTTGGAAGATACATATTTTTAGAAATTTGTCCTTTTTGCCAGGTTGTCAAATTTCTTGACATATAGTTGTTAATAGTAATTTCTGATAATCCTTTGTTTTCCTGTGTTATCAGTTGTAATTTCTTTTGCTTCTTCTCTGGTTAGATTTATTTGGTTCCTCTTTATTTTTTTTCTTAATAAGTCTGGTTAAAGCCTTGTGAATTCTGTTTTTTTTTTTCTCTTTGTACCTGTGTTCCTCTCTCTCTCTCTCTCTTTCTTCATTTTCTTAAAGGAGTCCCTTCAACATGTCTTACAATGTTGGTTTGGTGGAGAGGTATTCTTTTAGCCTTCTTTTAGCCTTCTTCTTAGCCTGAGAAACTTCTTATTTTGCTTTCCATTTTAGATGAGAGCCTTGCTGGGTAGAATAGTCTTGATTGCAGGCCTTTGCTCTTTGTTACTTAAAATATTTATTTTCCTTGCCTTCTGTTTGCAGTGTTTTTGTTGAGAAATTGGTTGATAGCTTTATTGGAGCTCCCTTTTTTGTTACTATCTGTTTCTGCCTTGCTGCCTTTAAGATTCTCTTTGTCTTTGGATTTTGTCACTTTAATTATGATGTGTCTTGCAGTTGGCCTCTTTGGGTTCATCTTGATTGGGACCATCTTTGCTTCCTATTTGAGTTACATTTTCTCTCATCAAGTTAGGGAAGTTTTCTGTCATTACTTTTTCAAACATGTTTTCTATCCCTTACTCCTGTTCTCCTTCTGGTATCCCTATGATATGGGTACCATATCATAGGGATATGCTTCATGTTGTCCTGCAGCTCCTTTAAACTATCTTTGTTCTTTCTGAGTCTTCTTTATTTTTTTTACTCTCTCTGGGAGTTTTTTTTTTTACTTTGTCCTCCAGCTCACTGATTCAATCTTCTGCTTCATCTAGCCTGCTATTATTTCCTTCTACTATGTTATTCATTTCATAGATTGTATTTTTCAGTCCCTCCCTTCTCTTATTGTTAGTTTCTATGTCCTTTTTCATACTGCGTGGTTTTCAGCAAGTTCCTTGTAGCTTCCCTGGAGTTTCTAGTTTTCACTGGGCTCCTTGAGCATTCTTATAACCATTATTTTGAATTCAGTATCTGATAGTTTGATTGCCTCAATTTCATTTAGCAGTCTTTCGGGGATTCCTCCTTTCCTTTCAATTGGGGGTTGTTTCTTTGTCTCCTCATCTTACATGACTCTTCTTGACAATTTTAGCATCAATGATTATCAGTGATATTGATCTGTAGTTTTCTCTTTTTTGTGTGTCTTTACTTGGTTTTTGAATTAGGGTAATACTGGGCTTATTAATAGAGTTCTCCTAAATGTTAAATGCTTAGAGTTCTAAACAATAAATAGAGTTCTCCTAAAAGCTAAATATTCTCCTGTTAAAGGTGAGACATATGGTGTTTGTCCTTCAACACCTGGCTTATTTCACTCAGCATAATGCTTTCCAGTTCCATCCATGCTGTTGCAAAGGGTAGGGGCTCCTTCTTTCTCTCTGCTGCATAGAATTCCATTGTGTATATGTAGCATAGTCTTTTGATCCATTCATTTACTGATGGGCACCTAGGTTGCTTCCAACTCTTGGCTATTGTAAATTGTGCTGCTATGAATATTGGGGTGCATATGTTTTTTGGGATTGGTGTTTTAGGGTTCTTAGGATACAATCCCAGCAGTGGAATCGCTGGGTCAAAAGGCAGGTCCAATTTTAGTTTTCTGAGAAAATTCCATACTGCTTTCCATAATGGTTATACCAGTCTGCAATTCCACCAACAGTGGACTAGAGTCCCCTTTTCCCTATACCCTCTCCAACATCTGTTGTTTATTGCTTTGTTTATGATAGCCATTCTCACCAGTGTAAAGTGGTATCTCATTGTGTTTTTAATTTGCATCTCTCTGATAGCTAGCGATATTGAGCATCTTTTCATGTGTCTCTGGATCCTCTGTGTGTCCTCCTTGGAGAAATGTCTGTTCAAGTCCTTTGCCCATTTTTTAATTGGGTCAGTTGTCTTCTTAGAGTAAAGTCGTGTGAGTTCTTTGTATATTTTGGAGATTAAACCTTTGTCTGAGGTATCATTGGCAAATATGTTTTCCCATACAGTTGGTTGTCTTTTTATTTTAATACTGTTCTAGGGTAATATTCATTTTCTTTTAATGACTCACATTCTTTTTTTTTCCATTATTCAACACCTTTGGAGATAATCCTTAAGTGCCTTGCATGGTGCTAAATGTTCTCCATGTTGGTAAAATCTTTACATACAGCATCTCATTTAATCCTCATTAAAAACTTGAGATAAGTTCTATTACTACATGGATTTTGTAGTTAGGAAACAGATTTCCAGAAATTAAGTAATTTACAGTCTGAAGGTCTATCATAGGTAATGCCTGAATAGAGGGCCTAACCTGATTCTCTTTAATAATATTTTATTATGTATATACTATCCATCACTAGCATATTCCACATGTATATGTTCTTAACTTTTGCAGTGATGATTATGTTCATTATTTTGATTGTTAGTGGTTTCATACACTTACACCAAAGCTTATGAAACTGTAAACCTTAAATATATGTAATTTATCATATTTCAGCTGCACTTTAATCATACTATTAAAATATATGTTCTCATATAAAAATGAGAGACTTTACTTTGAAGGAGAAATCCAGAGAGTATCAATCATATCGGTATGAATAAGCTAAAGGAAATAATTTTGGGGGTTAGAAAGTGCTTACGCAGCAAAAGGACTGATTCTAATAAGTACAGTGGTTCAATTAATATTTTGCTGTAATTATGTGGTTAGTAGTAGTAGTAGTACTAATATTACAGGAAGCTAAAAAATAGAGAGAATATAAAAAGAAAAATGTTGTTAACTTTTCATTGAGTACCTGCTTTTTTTGGACATTGTTTATACTTATTCAGGGAGATGGAGAAGGAATAGGGAATAGTTCAAAAATCTGAACTTTCATCTATGAAAAACAACTCCCATTAATAATCCAAAAATAGGTCAGGCTTTGTACTAGATACTGAGAACACCAGATACACAGATGCAATTTGTGGTCTTATGGGGCTCCTTTATAGACGTAATGCAGTATGATAAAAAACACAAAGGAAGAACATCTGACCAGATGATGGTACAGCTCACTCCATGTAGGACTAAGCATTATGCTGAGCGAAATAAGCCAGGCAGTGAAAGACAAATATCATATGATCTCACCGTTAACAGGAATCTAAACGAACCAAACAAGCAAGCAAAATACGACCAATGACACTCAAATATGGAACAGGCTGACAGGGTCCAGAGGGGAGAGGGGAGAGAATCATAGGGGAAAAGGGGATGGACTCACATGAACAAGTAGAAAGGACACATGGACAATAACTAAGGGTGGGGGGTAGAAAGGGGAGGGAGGCGGGGAGCATGGGGCGGGGGGCGGGCAGGGTTGGGAATATAAGACAGAAACCTGTACTTGAACAAGAATTAAATAAAAATTATATTTTAAAAAAAAGATATGTCTTGAAAACTTAGTAGTGATGGTATGAGGGATTGAGAAAAAAGAATAGAAGACTCATGGACATGGACAACAGTGTAGTGATTGTGGCAGTGGGAGAAGGGGAGTAAAAGGGGAAAATGGCAGTGGAAAAATACAACAATTTAAAAATAAATAAAGAAGGACAAGAAGGTGGGAAAGTGTGTTCTAGTCAGTAAGCACTATTTGCTAAGGAATATTTGAGAGTGCAGGATGTTTGGGGAATTTCAAGCAGTTCAGTGTGGCTTCAGCCTAGACAGGATGAGATGATCAAGAAGCAAATTAACAGGGACAAATATGGGTATAAGTGATTAGAAATAATTCTATATCTAATATTAAGGCATTTGAAAGTTACCATTAATAATGAGAAAGGGCATCAAATACAATTCAATTTATAGATAAGAAAATGTAGGATTAGAAAGATATGCATTACCCAATGTCTCATAGTAACTGAGAAAACAATTACAGCATACAAGTACTACATCTTAGTTCTGATCCCCTTAATGTCAGTCCCCTGGGCTGACCAGGCATTCATACTTTCAACACTTGTTACTGTTTAGTTAATGGAAAAATATTATTGGTGGCAATTTGAAAAATATTATCTGCAATTTTCAGCACATAAAAATTACATGAAGGTGTCTTAAAAACTTAAAGTAAAACTGTTTGACAAGATTATGTGGTAAATATATGGTTCTTTGTCTTAAGTACAACAAAGCTTACACTTAAATGGTGAAAAGTTGAAGCATTCACAAAATATGCATAGGCTTCTGGTTCAAGGTGTTAGCATAATCACATTATTTTCTTCCTCAAAGTCCATTAAAGTGATAAGAAATAACAAAACTAATAATAACAACACTTAAAAGGGAGTTTGGGAAACATCAGGAGTTAGCCAACTAATAATATTGACAAACTTCTGAAAATAGAAATCATATGGAATGATATTGATGGGCATCCCAGAGCAGAGAAAACTACAGCTAAAAACCTAGGCTTGCCCTGGCTGGTGTAGCTCAGCGGATTGAGTGTGGGCCTGCAAACCAAAGGGTGGCCTGTTTGATTCCCAGTCAGGGCACATGCCTGGGTTGCAGGCCAGGTCCTTAGTAGGAGACACATGGGAGACAACCACACATTAATGTTTCTCTCCCTCTCTTTCTCCTTCCCTTCACTTCTCTCTAAAAAATAAATACATAAAATCTTAAAAAAATAAAAACCTAGGCTGAAAATATTGTAGATATGGTGTGATGGGCCCATCACACCCTCCCCACCCAACAAAGCCTTGGATTTCTGAGTTCAGAGATGGCAAATATGATCTGTCTGTTAGATGCTAATGAGAGTAATATGTTATTTAGAGAATCCCATGACAGCTAATCCCTCCAAGCTTCCCCTCTGCCACCATACTCATAAAATAATAAAGAGTGGCAAAAAAGAGTGGCATGTAGCTACAGAACAATTCTGAAGTACTATTTACAGAAGTTGGCTTATTTGATCAGAGATGGCGAAAGTCACAGAATGGTTTGGGAAATGTGGAGCATCACATTCTTTATTTAAGTATTAAGAGGTTAGACTTTCATGCATACTCGCCACCAACCAAAACCAGAATAAATCTTGCTAATGGTATGTCCTGCTCACTTAGCTCTAGCTCACTACTTTGCAATTCCAGAAAAAGAGAAGGCTGTTGTAAAAAGAGGCTTGCATAGCAAAAAACAAACAAACAACAACAACAAAACCCTCACACCAGCTGTAATGATTACTAACCTTGTTTGTCATTTAAAAGAGATAAAAATGAAAAATAATTACATGCACACAAAAGAGTAAGATTAACAAACGTATGGCTGTATCAGTCAGGATAGGGTAGGTTATATGATAATAACAAAAATGCCAAAGTCTCAAATGACAGTATTTCTATCTTAAATATTACCTGTTTGGGGGCAGAAGAAAAAAGAGCTAATTCATCAAGTACGTGTTCAACCTAGAAGTGACACACATTTTTCCCTGAACTCAAATTACACAGACTAGGGCTAGTTACACTGTCCCATTGACAAACAGGAGAGTCTCAAATATATTGATATGGACTTATCAAACCCAACAGTCCTACCAAACAGGGCAGAAAACTTGAGTCATTTGATGAATACACTTACAACCTGGAAGAAATAAAAGCTTAGGAAAACAAAAGCAATTTAAAAATTCTAAGTGTTCTCTATAGCAAGAATAGTTATGATATATTCACAAAAGAACATCCAGGTGCTACACTAAATGAGCAATTAGGGAATAATACATTTTAATTAAAACTCTTATTGTTATAATTATATAGGCAGATAGTTATCAAAGACAAAAAAGTGGAAAATAAATTTGAGCAATTCTGAAAATAACTGGTGTGTGTGTGTGACAAAGAGAGAGAGAGAGAGAGAGGGAGAGAATGAATTATTTGGAGCAAAAATGGTCAGTCCAGATGTTCCAACATCCATCCAATAGTAGATCCACAGAAATAAATAAAAAAAGAATAAATGAATAAACAAACTAAATTAACAAATTATCAATTATTTTTAAAACCTTTAGGAGCAGAATAAATATGGAAATATTCAAAATAAAAGGAATAAACAATATGAATCATAAAACAATTATATTTAGACATATTCTTATAGAACATTAACAATAAAGAAACAATCTGTTCAGAACCTATGTTGATGTATTTTTTAGTTACCTAAAAGATATAAATTATGCTTCTATTCAGCTTTTTACTTGTACTTCTGAATATTAGAAGGTAATGAAATAACAAGTTTAAAGTTATGCAAAAATGTTATTGAATCTATAATTTGATGCCCTTAAAAATATTGATCAAATGCAGTGGCAACAGAAAATATCATACAGTATGAATGCTCTAGAAGCCTAGATTAAAAAAAAAAACATGTTGTTTGACAGAAATGCCAATAAAGAGAAAGACAGCTAAAAATTTCAAAGGCATAAACAAAACATAATGACAATGTTAAAAATCCAAGGGTGAGAGTTGAGTTATAAACTCAGAATGAGTTAGCACCATAAAAAATTTCATCAAGAAGAAAGTGAGTTTAGAATACAAATTTATACATGAGAAACCAGAAGTTCTTAGTTACATGATGAAGCATTTATTTGTCTTTTCACAAAGAAAAAAAGGCAATTTGAAACATTCAGAAAAATTAAAAACTAAAAGTTATAAGAAAACTATGCTTTAAGTATATATTTAAAAATCTGCAAAACCCAGAACCCATATTAAATATGACCCATATCTTAGAATTCATGGCATTTGAAGTAAATTCATTTTGGCTTTGAACCTAAACTGTTGTCTTTTACAGATACATTATATCTAAGCAAATAAATAATACTTAAACAACCATAATACTATAAATGCTATTCATTGGTTGTCTTTTTAAGTAAATAATCAGCCTTTAATTATTATTAAAATAATTCAACCTGGAAGACAGAATTATCTTAATAAGAAAATATCATAAACTTCAACCCTGGTTATAGCATCTTTTGTAACTTTATGTGGTAGAAACTCAAGAAAATTTAGCTAAACATAATGGAAGTTTATTATTTAAATGGTACTGTAACTTATCAAACAGCAAAAATAACTTACTATACTTTAGTAGAAGGGGATCAGAAAAAGAAAACTAATGAAGATATTATTTTTTATTTCATAGGAACAAGGAACATGAAAAAAGGCTTCAGACCTTTGTTAGAAGATGTCAAATAAAAATTTTAGTTATAGAGACTTGATTTTTATGTTCCTTGCAAAAATGAAGACAGTCCCTAAGAAGGGGATTTAGCACTGTGAGATGATACACTTTCTTTTTTTTAAAGATTTTATTTATTTTTAGACAGAGGGGAAGGGAGGGAGAGAGTTAAGAGAAACATCAATGTGTGCTTGCCTCTCATGTGGTCCCCACTGGGGACCTGGCCTGCAACCCAGGCATGTGCTGTGACTGGGAATCAAACTGGTGACCCTTTGGTCCACATCCCACACTCAATCAACTGAGCTATACCAGCCAGGGAAGATGATATACTTTCGATAATGTCACTTTTGAACTATAGATATATGTGTCCTTAAATGAAGCACTCATATGGCTATTGTCAAAATATATTAAACTGGAAAGATAATAACAAATTACCCATTGTCCTTTATACAAATTGGCATTAACTCAATGACAGAATCCTGGCATTTGAAGGAATTTTAAAGATTACATCTCCTGTCATTATTACTTTATGTGGAGAAGGCTCAACCGTAACTATTAAACTCAGATCCTCCATCATCCTTGTCTGTGTCCCCATTTCAGGGAATGGAGCCACCTGATCTATTTCCTTAACAACTCTCTTTCTGACTCTTCATATAACATATATCAGCATTTTTTCAAATTTGCATTGGAAATACATTTCAATTTTCTTCACATTTTCCCATCTTAATTAGAACCACACTAATCAGTGAGTCAACAATTATTTCCACTTGTGCCTGCTTCACTACCACTTGCCAGTATGGGAGCAAGGTGCCTTGACAAAGCTAGTTTACATTATATTGGGAGCAACAAATATATTTTTAAAAAGTACTAACTTACTAAATAAATCAAACATAAAAATGATAAATGATACAAAAGTAAAAGCCCAGTTAAATAATGACTTTTTGAGTAATTCTTTAGAAATATTTTTCTTAGATACTCTAAGAGTACCATGAACACACATCTTAACTGGCTTTGTCATTATGGTGTCTTTTTCTTCTTTCTTCATTATGGTGTCTTTTTCTTCTTTCTTTTTTCTGGCAGATAAATGTTATTTTATTTTATTTTTTATTTCAGTATTTTTATTTTTTCCTTTGATTGTTGACACTAACAGTGACATTCCATTGCCCCTCCCTCTCCCCACCTCCACCCATTCCCCCACCCCTCCTTCTGATTGTCATTCTGATTGTCTGTTGACACTAACAGTGACATTCCATTGCCCCTCCCTCTCCCCACCTCCACCCATTCCCCCACCCCTCTGATTGTCATTGTGGTATCTTGTTACTGCAATCATTCCCAACTAACTCAAAGGGGGAGATATGCAAAGGGTAATAAGATTACCTGAAGATTCAATGATAACTAGTGAATATTATTTTTAAAAAATGTTTAAAGTCTTTGAAAAATGCCTGAAAGATATACCATATTTGGGGGGAAACTTCGCATGCAAGTCCCCCCATCTGCCACAGAGGAAAATGAAACTACCAAGACATGATCTGCTTGGGGAGGAGAGGTGGTCAGTCTCTCAAAGGAGAAAGAACCCCTTCCTCAACAGCTTTTATTAGGTTCGGAATACACAGGAATACAGGTAAAGCTCATCAATCAATGTCTTGTGTCAAGGATCAAACAATAGATAACATTTCAAAGAAATCTGAGGGCTTAATCTGAGTCAGTGTCAGGTAAGGGGGTTGAAAAACCTTTGGGAGACATACTTATTTCCTGCTTGGACCCTTATCATATGAATGAAAACACTCTTAGCAAAACAGGCTTCACAGGACTTCATAAATTCTTTCTTATGCTTGATCACCCCAGAGTCCACTCTAGACGGCAGAGAGATGTACCTCCCTTCCCGTCATGGGTTTTTAGGCTTAAGTGAATTACAGCCAGGAAGTGCTTCTCCCAGACAGAAATGGGAACTCAGGCTTTGTCAGAATAGCAAAGGGGCAAGGGTCTAGCACTCTCTCTTTATTTCAGCCCCTGAGTCCTTCCTTGAGAGCCTCCCAAGTGATCGTGTCTGGCTTAGGTTGTTACTCGTCTCTGACTAACTGACCAAGCATTGGGGGACAGAGATGGATGAAGCAGAAGCAGCGCTCCTTCCAGGGAGATAAGCTTTGTCTCCTTAGTGGCTCACAGTCCAAAGGTTGCTGCTTAGCCTTATCCATGGGGGGCAGTTAAAAGTCCCGAAACCAGGCAGAGCCATTCCCAATATCATATGTGAAGAAAGATTTATTTAATGAAATCTACTAAACCTTAAAAGGACCTGTGAGTAGTGAGACTTGAGTCATAACCTACTGCAACCCTGATGCAGACACCAGTCCACAGTGTCAACAGCATTGTAGATGAGATATGAGACAAATTCACACAGACCACTGAAGTCCTGCGGAGGGAAAAAGTTGGCACAGCTACTCTTTCAAGAGGAGAGTGCCCCGACCCTTGCCTTGACAAGCTTTTATTGTCTTTCTAATAGCATATATCAAAGGTTTTCATTCCTTATGCTTAGATTTGCTTTAGGTAATTACTTTTTACAGATAGCAACAGAAAGGATGTCACTGATTACTTCTTACAGATTAACAAGGAAAGATGTTGCAAATACAAGGGAACAATAAGAGTAATAGGTCTAGTTACACTTCAGTCCTTGGGATAATTAGCACACACTTCAGGAAGTTACTTTAAAGATATGTAGTAAGCACCTGCTACCTCAACTCAGGTTGAGGGAGTTTTAGCAAGAGCAAGTCACAAAGCAGCCTAGTTGTAATGCAGGCCTGATTTCCCACAGGAGAACCAATCCATGGATTTAGCTCCTGCATGACACAACACACCTATTGGGCTTTTCAATAGGGCTGAGCTACAATTGCCATTGCCAGGCAGATTGGTTCCCTACACAACCCTCCTCATCCTCAAATGAGCATGACAGAAGCTCCTCTCTGGGTGGGTGTGGTCAAGAAGACTCATCCATCTTCTCAACTCCAAGTTACAGAACCCCCCTAGATGAAGAAGAAGGCACATTTTTTAAAAATATATTTATTTATTTATTTTTAGAGAGAGGAGAAGGGAGGGTAAAAGGGAGAGAACCCTATCAATGTGTGATTGTCTCTCATGTGCCCCCCTCTGGGGACCTGGCCTGCAACCCAGGCAGGTGCTCTGACTAGGAATCAAACAGATGACCCTTTGCTTCACAAACCAGCACTCAATCCACTGAGCCACACCAGCCAGGACAGGGGGCACATTTTTTAAATCTCCCAACTTTATGTCACAGAAGTTAAAAGTCCAAGTGAGTGCAGGCTAATGGTCCAGTTCCTTCCACACTCAGCCTCAACTTATGGTTGAAGGCTTTACTCCTCCAATAGCAGATCATTGCTAAAAAACTTATGTCCTGCACAGATATCTAGGCAAAATACAGGGTCCAGCAGAAGTAACACCGGCTTGAGTGTGGTTGTGTTACACAAACAACCACCCCTATTGGGTTTTTCTGTTACTCTATTTTGTTCTTTATGCCTGCCAGTATTTAGGACTGTGGCTCTTAATGCAAGAGTTTGGTAAAAGAGAGAGAAAGAGAGAGAGAGAAAGGAACCAGTTAAAAGTTATACAGGTTTAGAATAATGGTGAAATTCTTCTGTTAAATCTCACTCGCTTTAGAAGTGAAGGTACACCACAAACACAGTCCTGCTCTTCCTCTCTTTCACAGGTTAGACCAGTCCCTGTGCATGCCATCCAGAAGCACTGCCTTACAGAAGAAAAAAAAATACAGAAGTCTGCAGCTCATTTCTCCCTGTTCCTCTCTGTAATCTGCACTGGGCAGGTGTCCCGAGGTTCCCAGTTTTTAATCCAAAACCATGTGGCACCTCCTTAATGCTGGCCAGTGAGAGTCTTCACCCTTTTCTTCCCCTGCATGGTCCAGCATTGTCTCTCATTGCCTCCCATTGTCCTCATCCCACATAGCAGCCCTGCCTTTTTATTTAAATTCCAGCCTAGCACCTCCTGTGTAACCCCATTTCTAACTCCTTCCTCAATTGGCTACACCTGCTAGCACTCCTGTATCCTCTGCCTTCCTTAGCTGCCATAATTTGGGCTGGCATGGCCCCTGATGCAGAGGCCACCTCCAAGCCACCGAGTTGCTCTCACAAGTGCAGGAAAACCCTCTGGCTACATTGCATCATGGGATAGAGCCATGCCCATCTCCCTGGGTCCCAGTAGGAACAGATTTTAATATTATTAAAACACTAGCCAAATTACCTGTTATAGTTGGTGGGGTACATGAATGTCTCGCATGAGATGGACAGCAATTTGAACACTTCACCTAAAATATCATATTGTGTGCTTGAGTGTGATATTGTTATGTTACAGAATTACATGCTTATGATTTTATAATAAAAGTTTTTATTACAAAAAGAGGAGTTATTGGTGCTGGACCCTGTATATTTCTCTTGATTGACTACAGTGACCATATCTGTTCTCTTTACTTTCATACTTTATCATTATAACTGTACTGAGGTACTCAGTACTTGTTGAAAAGAAAATAAAACAAAAACTCTTGGATTTTCAGTTACCTAAATCCTACCCATCCATATTCAGTTGCACAGTTTTCCTTTAGGATTCATGTCTCAGCCAGAACCTCAGATTGTGACCTTATTTGGAAATAGGTCCATTACAGATGTAATTAGTTAAGGTAAGTCCATATTGGAATACAATAGTCCTTTAATCCAACATGACAGATGTTCTTAAGAGAAGAGAAGAAACTCAGAGACACGTGAAAGTGGAGCCAGAACTTGGACCATGATGACAAAGCTAAGGAATGCCCTGACAAGTTGCCAGCAAGCATGAGAAGCTGGGAGAGAAGCACAGAAAAGATTTTCCCTCTGAGTTCCAAAGAAGGAAATAACCTTGCCAGTATCTTGATTTTTGAAGAGTAACAGGGTGCAGCCAAGAGGGGGGTGCCCAAATAGGTGTTTGTAATGGGGACCAAAAGAGCTTGGAGATAATTGGCTCCACACCACAGGGCCACACCTGCTGGAATGCTGGCAGCTGTGGCCAATTATGGGAGGAGCCAGAAATGGGGCTACAGTGGAAGATTGGCTCTGGGATTTAAGCCCAGGTGTGGCAGCCATTTGGTGTCATTTTGGGGGCCATGCGTCTTTTCTGGGACCACGCGGCTTGGGTGTCTTGCTGGGACAACATGCTTTGGCAAGAGTCAGGACCATGCAGCTCTGGAAAGTACTCCCTTTTGCCACATGGATGTTGCCAGGAGCCTGCATCATGGACTTCTACTTCTTTCCTGAGATACGGTACCCCAGACTGGACAGAGGGAGATGGAAGGACTGTGTGTGTTTGTGGGTATTCTAAAGAACTTCAGTCTGCATAACTTTTAAATGAATAATAACTCCTTTCCTTTCACCAGTCTCTGGCATTGAGAGATGTCTTTCCTCTGGTGGTGGGCAAAGTGAACCTAGTATAGGGGGGAACCCCCCGAGAAAAAAGGGGGGTATTTTATATTTTTCAGACCCCCCATCTGTTCTGTAACATCAGGACTTCTAGCCTGGACAGTGAAAGAATAAATGTGTGTTGTTTTCAGATTCCCAGTTTGTCACGCTTTGTTACAGCAGTCCTAGGAGGCTAGTCTGCCATCTTTCTATGTTCAGTGTGAATGCTCTCCCATCCTTCAGTCACCCTTGATTCCCACCACACTGAGCACTCAAGGAGGAGAAGCTCTGTCTTGTCCTTATTTGTAGCCTTACTATCTAAAGAGCAGCTTACAAGTACAGTAGGGAATTAATGCCTGCTTTTGAAAAGATGATGTTACTTCCCCTGGAAGCAATCTTCTCTTTTGAATGCTTACAACACTTAAAGGAAGATTTAGAGGTCAATTCAAGTTAGTATCTGAACAAAATAATGACTCCAGTGGAAAAATGTAGATCGAAAATTTCAGTACATAATATGTAACCAGTGACTATAGACTAAATTAGTATAAATGCTCTAAGACAGCATTACACAGCATTTTTCATGATTTTCAGGAACTATGTCAGGCTTCTCAGTATTTTTCCAGGAAGCACTTATGTTTTTCCAGGAATTCTTGAAATCTACAGTGAAACAGGGAGGACGTCTTAAAGAGCGAACATCCTCCTCCACGTCCACTCAGGGATATGGGGTGTTGACGGGAAGAATGTGATTGGCATTTCCTTGTGGTGCACTCTCTTAGGAAAAACCCAGCTTGCATTTTGTATGGTTACGCTAACATCCTACATGTGGAAGTGAATGTGATAAGAGAACTGGTGGTGGGGATCCCTCTGTCCTAGTAGCGGAGAACAGTGATGTAAGATACTAGGTGTAAAATACTGTACTAGGAGCAGAAAGATTGATGTTTTATTTGCATCCTCAGAAAACACTCTAGGGTCTAAGAAAAAGAATAACCTCTCATTTTTACTGTTCAGTTTATACCAAAATACAATCATAGAAATCTTATTTTTTCCTGGATTTTCTCAGTTTGCAGTTCCCTGGCAAGCTTATTATGACAATATATACCTAGAAAATGGTCAACATTCTCCTGAAAAATACAAACCTCAGTGACACATTTCACAATATATATGATTTGAGATGTTCATCTTTGGGTATGCATTGTAGCATCAAGATATGATTGTTATTAAATATCATAACTAGTATTTTGTCACCCTTAAGATTTAACTTTTAAAACTGGATTCTTTCAAACATTTACCAACTGCACATTATTATCTCTGGAGGAAAGAATATTTGGGTAATTGGGAACTCTAAAACGTTGATGTAGGGGTTTATGATTTGAATAAAATTGCCTTCTGCAACATGAATTTTTGAAAGACTGGAAAAATTCTTATATCCCCAGAATACTCAGAATTTATGAAGTGTATCAAAATATATTCAGATTTATACTAAGTCTGTATTGATTTTTCACTTAACAGAGTTGTGTTTCTGTCCTTTGATCTTTGATCCCAAAAGACTCAACCCAGCACACTATCAGATTGAACTGCAGCATACCTGTTTTCAAGCTCAATTAAATGAAACTTTTAAATGCTGCTGGACTCTGTTTTACAAAGTATATCATGTAAAGTTAAGAAAAATTATCCAAAAAAATTAAAAATTATTTTTACATTTCAATGAACTTTATTGATTCATATTTTTACAGTGCTAATAATTTCACCATTCTTAGCTTTACCTGTAATTATTTCTCTGTCTACACTACTAAAATAATACATGGGTTCAACTTTTAATTGTTATAATCCATTTTTCATCACTATACCTTATCAATAAAGGTGTCCTTATCAAACTTTTGAGATGCATTAACCCAATAATTTTTATAATTTGTATTATATCGATGAGTTCATAATAGATCTAGGCATAAGCTAAAAAGTTAGAAATCCCATAGACAGGCAATCTGTCAATTATGATATCCTCTCACCTCTTCTTCCAACAAAGATGGATGTTGATTTAGCTCATTTGTGGCATTACTCTAAGTAGTGTATAGAATTCAAATGAGAAAGAGGCATCAAGCCATGACTGGTAGGATTCAGTTGGTTAAGCTTCATCCTGAAAGCAAAAGGTTGTGGGATGGATTCCCTGTCAGGGCACATGCCTAGGTTGCAGGGCAGTTCTACGCAAGAGGCAACCAGCTGATCAATGTTTCTCATCCTCTCTTTCTCCCCCATTTTCCTTTCTCTAAAAATATGTAAATAAAATCTTTAAAAAATAAAAAAGGTAGCAAAATATCGGGGAGATTAAACTTTTGACATAAAGAAAGTTAAAGAAACACCTTGACTTACAAGGTAATGTGTGTTTAAGTTTCTCCTGAGTAATTCAATTACCAGTTGTAAAAGAAAAACAGAGGTAAGAGGGTTTCTGAAGACTGAAAACTCCACTGCTAAATAGGATGTGGTTGAATTTCATCTTGTCTGTGATTTCAGAACCAAAACGATAGGCTTTTTTGGAGGCCCAAACATTCTGACCTTTGAACTTCTCATCTTTTAGTTTCTCTAAAATGGCTTATAAAAGTACATAATTTTTTACTTATATCAAAAAAAAGGTGATACAGGTGTCCCTCATTTTTATAAAGTTTGCTTTACATCACTTTGCTCTTATGAAAGACCTACCTTTCTGATTTTGCTAACTAAAATATACCCAAAAGGACTTTTGCTTTCAAGAAAAAAAGATGAAAAGTGAAAATGGTGTTCAACAGTTTGTTGGTGCTGCTGTTGTTTTTCTGAAGCCATTTACAGAACCAGTGGCACCTCCAGCAGGATGAGTGACCCCATCAAGCTCCATCTCTTGGAACCACACTCGGCAGCTCAGTATCAAGCTGCTTTGACTTTGAATTGTCTCTGTGAGCATCTGTGCTTTATCTTGATTTATTTTGTGTATTCTTTAGCAAGATGTTTCTTAAGTTAATTGCTTCTTCACTTTACACCACTTGGGCTTAGGAAAGTTTTCAAAGGAATACTCCGGGACAGCTGTGGAAACCTGTAAATCACTTGGTCCTAGAAAATTTTATTTAAATGGCCACATACAATAATAAAATACAAAGATAAATTTTATTACAGAAAGCTCCAAAGAGGAAAACAAAAAACAGTGTTGATGAGGTATGAGCAATCACTTTCAATTTTGATTGGTGATTTTCCTATTCCTTATTTTTTTTAATGTATCACTCTGTGTCGTAAATTTTGAGACTGAAGTGTATGTACACATTATTTCTGTGAGCAGTTTTCTTTAGCACTCTGCAGTTAGGAGAGACACCCTGCAGCTTCCACTGGAAATGAGGTAAAGGGGGAGGATTGTGCTTATCTTCTCTGGCTCACTTCGCATAATTTCCACCAGAGAAGCTTGGCTTTTATCTAATTTTTTTTTAATGCTGGACTTCTATATAATACTGTTTCTAGAAAAGAGGTTTTTTTAAAAAAGTTTAATTATTGATCTTTTCTAATTATTTTACTTTATTTTTTAATATATTTTATTGATTATGCTATTACAGTTGTCCCATTTCCCCCCTTTATTCCCCTCAGCCCAGCACACCCCCTCGCACCTGCATTCCCCCCTTTAGTTCATATCCATGGGTTATATATATATATATATATATATATATAAAGTTCTTTGGCTTCTACATTTCCTATATTATTTTTAACCTCCTCCTGTCTATTTTCTACCTACCATTTATGCTACTTGTTCTCTGTACCTTCTCCCCCCTTCTCCTCCTCCCACTCCCCTGTTGCTAACCCTCCATGTGATCTCCATTTCTGTGATTCTGTTCCTGCTTGTTGTAGTTGTTTGTTTAGTTAGCTTTTTTTTAGGTTCAGTTGTTAATAGCTGTAAGTTTGCTGTCATTTTACTGTTCATATTTTTATCTTCTTTTTCTTAGATAAGTCCCTTTAACATTTCATATAATAAGGGCTTGGTAATGATGAACTCCTTGAACTTGACCTTATCTAGGAAGCACTTTATCTGCCCTTCCATTTTAAATAGTAGCTTTGCTGAATAGAGCAATCTTGGATGTAGGTTCTTGCCTTTCATTACTTAGAATACTTCTTTCTAGCCTGTTCTTGCCTGTAAGGTCTATTTTGAGAAATCAGCTGACAGACTGATGGGAACTCCTTTGTAGATAAATGCCTCCTGATCTCTTGCTGCTTCTAGGATTCTCTCCTTATCTTTAATCTTGAGTAATGTAATTATGATGTGCCTTGGTGTGTTCCTCCTTGGGTCCAACTTCTTTAGAATTCTCTGAGCTTCCTGGACTTCCTAAAAGTCTATTTCCTTTATGAGATTGTGAAAGTTCTCCTTCATTGTTTGTTCATATAAGTTTTCAATTTCTTGCTCTTCCTGTTGTCCTTCTGGCACCCCTATGATTCAGATATTGGAATGTTTAAAGATGTGCTGGAGGTTCCTAAGCTTCTCCTCATTTTTTTTTTTTTTTTGAATTCTTGTTTCTTCATTCTGTTCTGGCTGAATGTTTCTTTCTTCCTTCTGCTCAAAACCATTGATTTGAGTCCTGGTTTCCTTCCCGTCACTGTTGGTTCCCTGTAGATTTTTCTTTATTTCACATAATGCAACCTTCATTGCTGCCTGGGTCTTTTTTATGCTATTGAAGTACCCAGTGAATTCCTGGAGCATCCTGATAACCAGTATTTTGAACTGTTAATCTGATAGGTTGGCTATTTCTTCATTGCTTAGTTTTAATTTTTCTGGAGCTTTGAACTGTTCTTTCATTGGGCCATTTTTTTGTCTCGGTGTGCCTGTTACTAGTAAAGGGTAGAACCTTAGGTGTTTACCAGGGTGGGGCAACCCACAGGACTGTGTTCTGAAGCTATATGTGGTGGAGGAGTTCTAGAGGGAACAGCGCTGCTTGCTCTTCTGTCTGCCAGTTTTCAGTCACTTCCCCAGCCACCCACAATCAAATCAGGCCCTTCTGGTGTTGATTCCCTGGTGCATGGATTTGTGTACATTCAAGGACCCTGTGGGTCTCACTAATGAGCTCTCCTGTGAGGCTGGGAGTTTCTCCCACTGCTGTCTCAACCCCCACAGGTGTTTTCAGTCAGCAGCTTTGAGGTTTTATTTCTCTGTGCTGGAACACTGAATTGTGTGGTCTGTCTCATTCCCTAGTTGTTCCTCCAGGTTTATATGCACACAAATGTGGGACTGCCCAGTCCACCAGCCTCTGCCTTGCCTGCCCCAATCCTCTAGCTACTGCCTTGTCATGAATCCTCTCCACCCAACTGCCCATCGTCAGCCCTCCTACTTGTCTGGATGAATGTTTCTTCTTTAACTTTTTGGTTGTCGGACTTTCATACAGTTCAATTTTCTGTCAGTTCTGGTTGTTTTTGTTTTTAAATTTGTTGTTGTACTTCTTTTGGTTGTGTGAGGAGTCACAAGGGTGTCTACCTGCACCTCCATCTTGGCCAGAAGTCTTAATTATTTAACTGAAAAGATAAAATGAATGAACATTTGGAGATTAAGGAGTTACACAAGGTCACAGCTATGATTTTTTTTTAATTAGGAAGAAATTTAATTTAATTTTCACAGTAAAAAAATTACTTTCATGGTCCCAGTTCTTGTTAGGCTTATCTTTTATTTTTCTTTATTATTCTCATGAATACAGACTATCAAAAGAAGGATGAAAATAGTCTTTTTGCTTTGCTTCTCAGGACTCATACATACAACTATATACACAAGACTCCAAGAGGGGCCAGTGAACAAAATCCAATTAAAATGAGTTAACTGCTATAATCAGGTTATATATATATATGTGTGTGTGTGTCATATATATATATTATATATCATATATATCATGTTAATAATTAAGTTTGATTAATATCCAACTTCTTTTTTCTTTCTTTTTTTATTATTCAAGGACAGTTATCTCTATTTTTTCCCCATCACTGCCCCTCACCCCAGCCATCCCAACCTCCCACCCCCAATCCTACTATTAGATGGAATTACATGCTAATAATATGACCCAAACTAGAATCAATGATAGTACTAATAGTAATGAGTGAAGTTATAAATTTCTAGAAGTAAAGGAGGCTGATAAAACAACACCATACAACCTCTTCTCTCTCTCAGTATTCTGTAAAAAGATAAAGGAATTTATGAAAGGGCATAGACCAAAATAAATGGAGTGGGAAAATAGTGATCCATTTACTTAAAAAAATTAACAGTTATTAGAAGATGGAAAGGGAGTGAGGGAGTATCAAGTGATATAGACCCAATCTTAGCCATGTAAACAGGGTCTCCAGCTGAAAAAAAAGATGCTTGTCTGTTTACAGAGCTTCAGAGACACTTTACATTTAGAAATCAGTCTATGATGCAGACAAGAATGAGGGTTAAGGCTTAAATCATGAGACTAATAGCACATAAGTAAGTGGGAGTACTTCATTCCATGTAAGAACAGAGAATACATCTGCAGTCTAGTATCTATATCTAAACAATGTTCTTCTTCATAAATGAGCATTTAATGTCAGGGGAGACCAAGGCTCCTTGAGGATAGTGCTCCTTTTCTTAACTTACTGATGTGAGGATTCTCTCAGCACAGCTGCCAGCTTCACCCCTGAGCCTGTCTGTGAACAGGCTGCCTATGAACAGTGAGAATCCTGGATTTTCTATTGCTCCACACACATATATACATCTAAAATGAATGATCAATAAACATTAGAAGAAATGAGAGGAGTTCATAATTAAACCAGATAAAAGAAAAATAATTTTAAAAAAGTTCAGGAAAATGTAAAAAAATTATTTATAGACAAAAGCAGGATCTATGACAAAGAAAAATTATAGAACTAGATCTTAAAATCATTGACAAAATAAAATAAGCAATAGATGAAGTAGAGTCTAAGGTAAATAAATGTACTGGAAGATATGACAAAAATATGATTCAGAAAATGAAGGAAAAGATTAAAGACAAAGAGGACCAACTGAGGACAAAGAAGTGTTCCAGAAAGACAGAATACAAAAAAAGTTATGGGGTAGAAAATTATTAAAGAAACATTTAAGAAAATTTTCCACATCAGGAAGAATACATTAGCATTTAAATGAAAAGTATACAGTGAATACCAAGCAAGATGTCTGAAAATTAAGTTGGAAATCAAGATGTATCAATTTTAAATTGCAGAATTCTGAGGATAAAGTGAAGGCCCTAAACTGATTAAAGCAGAAAAAATAGGTCAGTTACAAAGGTATGAAATACAGAATGGCCTGAGCCTTTATTTATTTATTTTTATTTTTAGCATCAGTGACTGTAGGAAGACAATGAAGAAAAAAACCTTTAGGATTAATATAGAAAAAAATTTCAATCTAGAACAGCAGACTTCGACAAGCTGCAATAAAGTAAGAAGACAGGATAAAGATATTTTCATCATGAAAAGACTCAAAGAATTACCTTTACTTACCTTTACGCACATTTAGGAAATTACTCCAGGTTATAGTCTAGTAAGGGATATATCTGCATATATCCCTTATCCCAAGATATATTAGGAATATACCCCAGGAAAAGAAACTGATCTGATTGAAATGAAGACATAGACTCAAGAGAGCAGAAAAGTAAGTCCTGTGGTTTCAGCTTTGTAGCAGACCCAAAAGTCTAAATTAGAGCATGAGGAAGAGAGCCTGAGAGATTTCTCTTGAAGAAAAGATCTTGAACATTTTTCAAGAGATGGAGATATACTGCCTTACTTGAAGCTGCAGACATGACCAAAACAAAACCGTAAATTTCTGTAGGGCCAAGAAGACAATAATATCTTTATTCCTTTTGTGTTGGTTTACATTTTAACTCTGTGGGTCAGAAGTTCTGGTTATTCATGCCAACTCCAAACCCATGAGCAAATTGCACTGGACAGTCCTCCCTTCAACAGCAGAGTTGACCGTCTCTTCTCCAGGACATAATAGGATTTTTCCCCCAGCCTTTCTGCCTGATGTGTTTGTTTTATATTTTCCCAGTGCTTTTAGGCAACCATACCAAGTGGTGTGTAAACTAGTATTTATATGGTTTTCTTTACTTTTAAAAATAGAAACTGTGAGCAGTTACTTTATATTGCATATTCAAATTTCAACTTCTCATCTTTAAAACAATTTGACATTGAGGAGATAGTGTGCTCTGGTGGACAGCGTTAAGTCACTTTATTGCTCTCTTATATGTGCTAAGAGAAGCTGTAATGTTCACCAGCCCCTAAGCATTACCTGTAGAATTGGATAGTTCATGTATCTGGGGGAAAAAGTGCCCCCCTAGTAGCAGTGTGCCGGTTACTAGTAAAGCTGATTATTTGTACATGATTTACTCAAGTTACTGATCAAATCAAGCCATTGCCTTTGTAAATATCTCAGAAATTAGAACTCTGATGAACCAGATTAACAAGAAGTTCACAGAAGAATAACAAACACTCAAATTCCACTCAGGTGAAAGTCAGCCAGAGATTCCCTCTCCTGAAGAAGTGAAATTTGGCCAGGTGGAGAAGATCACTGGAAAGAGAGGCAACGGGCCAGTGGACTGATCAAAATTCTCTTCCAGATACATTTGATGGGTGCCAATAAATATGGATTTTGTTAATGTAGGGGAAAAAAAAAACCCTTGAAGCTTGACCCTCCCACCTCCCAGTTCGCCAAGCCCTTTTTCTTCCTGGTGCCGGGGTGGGTATCAATCTCTCACAACTACGTGGTACAGGGCTGTTGACTTCTTGGTGCACAATGGAAATTACACTATTCACAGTAAACAGACAAGTTCTGCAGTCCAACATCAGCCAATCACACAAGCTGAAGAGTGAAGAAGATTTCTAGGAATTGGCTCTTGTCCCATTTTTAAGCACAGTAGTTTAGATACACCATCTATCACCTAGAAATTAAAAACAACCCAAATCTTACATTTGTTCTGTCCATGGTTAGTCCATGGCTTCCGATAAATGTGCAAACTACATCCAAAAAACATTTTTTGTGGTTATAAAATATTTTAGTTGATAAGATATAACTTAAAATATTGAGAAGGTTTGGTTTTAGAGTGGCATGTACGTGTATGTTTTGGGGACTCCATCCTTCCGATGAGAGGCCTTTTGTATTCTGTGTAATGAAGCCTGCACAGAGTGGTGGTATCCATGCTCGCACAACTGAACAATAGTACAAAGGAAAGGAAGCTATGTCTACCTGAGAGCAGTGTCTCCGTCCTTGTGTTGTTCACAATACTCTATGAATGGGTTTCTGTTATCCTGTATTAAACTGTTGCCTTTAGGGGACTTTCAGTTCTGCTTCTGTCAGGTTCATTCTTACACAGGTTCAAAGTTTTGAACTTGTTTTTAATGTGAAATTTTTTAAATAAATAAAAATTTGAAGACTTTTCAACAAATATGAGTAAGACATATAAAATTTTGTTAAAATGTGAATTTAAAACCAGAACAACAAAAACAAAAAACCCTCTTGCAAAGATGGGGATGAAGACCCTGCATGGAGAGGCTACATTAGATATGTGAGCTATTTTCTAATCTCTTTACTAATTTCCAAAAAATGCATGGTAACTAAATCTCATATATAAAATCATAGCAGGACATTATTAATGAGGTGAAAGAATACACCATTAAATTAAGCCCCAAACCAAACAATAGCCAGGTGTCCAGGATACAAGAATGAGGAAAAAGGGACCGTCACTGTTGCTTTTCAATATGGGACTATTCTATTATTGCGGCCTTTATGTAGGAATTGCTTTGATAAAATAAACAATAAGTCTAAGTGGCCATTTAACATCTCCAAGATAGGTTTTCCATAAGCAGCCTAACATGTTTTCATGTGCAAATGCTTTATTACTGAAGTGTTTCTGGGAGAAACCAATTACACAGTTTTCTGAGCTGGTCCAGGAAGGAAAAAATTCTACCAGGATGATTTCAGATGGAAGTCTCACCTCAGATTAATCTTGTAAAGTCTTGTCTTGACTGTGTATAAGGGAGTTGGGCTTTTACTCTCCACTGCAGGTTATACACTGTCTCCTCTAAGGGACTATGCAGGGGGAAGATGGGGACACAACTTTCAGGTATTCTTGTCTCTCTGATGGTGCAGGCAAATTGAACATAGTAACCCCTGGACAGTCATCTAAGGAGGGGCAGGTGCTTGCCTTTGCAAACAAAAGAAGTGTTAACTGGGGTATGGTGACACAGAAATGGAAAACAGATCTGAACAGATGTTGGTGGAACAGCAATGATATCTACTGCAGAATATAGTTCAAGCTTGTTGAATCTGATAGTCTGGCCAGGGTTTTTAGTTTAAAACATTCTTAGTCAGTTTTTGTAGTAATGGATCTTCCTCCCACACCCCCAAACGTATTTTGAACTTGTACCTTTCCCGTTCTCAAACTGTACAAGCTATTAAATTGTACATAACTTATAAAATGCTATCATAAAAATAAGCTATGAGGAAGACATTTGACCAGTTAATGTGATTAGGTTGTAGCTTGGGGAGTTGGGGTGGGGCACTAAGTCCAGAAACATTTCTAAGAGTTGATGCTGATGTTGAAGTATGAGTAAGCCTTGTCTGAGCCAATTAAGTGAGAAAAAAGGTCTTTCCTAGGGGAAGTTGCAGATGTCAGCCAGGTGCAGAGGAGGAAACCTGGCAGAGCTTGGCACATTTTGGGAGCTGACAGCTCTTCAGAGCAGAAATAAACATGCATCCATCAACCACTTTTAAAAGGATATTTACTAAAGACAAAAAGATTGGATCATGAAAGTAGGCCCAGAAGGATCTCCAAAGTATTAATCTTTCATTTTGATTTGACTTTTTAATATATTTAAAACCAATAACATTTCTAATGAATCACTCAACTGATGGCCTTCAAACCCACATGGAAGTTGCCCAGTCTTCTTCTGATAGAGAATATACTGAAAAATCATTGGTTTGCCATACACAGCAGGGTGAAGAAGAAATAAGAAAACACATTTCAACCTAGTATTATCATTCACCTTTGGCAATAATTCTTCTTAAAGACAGTCATTAATTCCAACTTCTCTATTCTTGCTTCTTATGAACCATATTGCATTGGGCAAGTTTTACCTTTCAGAGATGAGTGTTTTCTTTGTTATAAAATAAGGATAGATATATGTTTATATATATATTACATTCACAAAGTTATTGTGTGGATTTAAAGAATGAGGCCATACACACAATAAATTAACCAAGGGCATAACTCATACTAGGTGCTAAACAGATTACAGTTTACTTCCTTTTTCTGATTCTGGACACTGTTCACTTACTATAACTTCAGGAAAAGATTATTTCATAATTGGGTTTTATGTTCCAGAAACCCTCCTTGCATTATGTGCACTATTCATTCTCAGAGGAAAAACTTAAGATAACTATTCAAATTATTCCACTTTACATGAGAAAGTTAAGAAAAAAAGGGATTAGGTTTTGGTTGCTCTCCTAATGTCACATGCCCGGCAGGAGACAAAATCTGGGGTTCAACCTAGGGGATGCTGACTAAAACCTTGAGTTTTTTTTCCATAACAACAAAGGTTGTTTCAGCCTGTGAAGTAACTGAGAATCAGCCACAAGTAATGCTTGGATGTAAACCTTTATTTTAAATGTTCTCAAGTATTCCTTTCAAATGAGCAGAGAGAAACAAAACATGGGAACTTATCTGGGCATTGGCAGCACTGCCCATACCAGCTGGCAAATGTGATCTTTTGTAATTTTATTAGGTGGTTAGAGTATGTAAACATAATATACAGGATAATTTAAATGAGCATGATGCTTCTAGGCTGATTATAGGGTGAATCACCCTAAGTGATAAAATTTGTAGAGAGCATTTTATGGTCGTGTTGTTTTCAAGCTAAACCAAGATACAAGATTAGAATGTGTGATACTCTAAAAGGAATCGAAACTTCCTGTGAGTCAGGATTATCTGATTCTGACTCATACACTGCCTGTAAAATTTAAAAAAAGAAAAAGGATTTTTCCATAGGACCAAACTACAGAAGGTCCTATGAAACTGACACTGAAATGGAGTTAGGAGGACAACAAGCTTAAAGACCAGTGACATCTGTGAAAGCAAAACAGATTGGGCAGGGAGTGTCAAAAGTGTGATGAAAATATAATAAATTCTCTGCCAGCTCAGTGGGGGCAATCCTGTAGTGAGCAGTTTTTGGCTGAGGCTGCCTCAAGCCAATCATGATCTCAATGCAAAAGGGTATGCACACCTGCAGAAGTTAACAGCAGGAAGCTGTCTACTAACCACTCATAGTTGGACAAGTCTCCTTGAAGGGGGATTCTAGAATTACAACCCTCCATATTTGCCACAACCCATCCCTTGTAACCTGTGGATTCATTTCTCTGTATGCATTTGTAAGGCATCACTCATGGGGTGGGAATTTATAAAAGGAATGTAGCAGCTTGAATCACATTGCCTTTCCCCATTTCAAGACCACAACTGGTACTCATCCATTTCTTTCTTTATCCATCCTTTTAAATCCCTGTGCCCCTCACCTAACACCTACACCAGTCTCAGTTGGTGGCCGGCCTTATGATATGTCTCACCCTCATTCTTGGTGGATGTGAGTTCCTGACAACCATATTCTTCTCAGGTAAATGTCCTGCACTTACTCATTTCCAATAACTATTGGGCAAGGAAGTACTGAATGGCACCCAAGTGCCATTTTTGTTAGTGCCACTGTTGCATAATAGCTGCTGTGAATTCTTCTGTTCACCAGGTTCAGTGGTCTGCTTGCTAAGTAAACCTCTGAACCTAATCCCTGCTTTCAGGATACAGGAGTCCAAAGTGCCAGCTAGTAGTCATAGCCTTTAGTTCTATAAGAGGTTGATTGCATCTATTGGCAAGAGTATACTTCAAGTATACTTCTTGTGGAATGGGATTTCTAATCCTGCAGACCCAACAGTAGAGGGAATGAGAATTACAGAGTCTCCAGTGTGGCACTGGAATTGAGTATGACAGTGGTTGGCTCTATTCTTTCTGCTGAAGATAAAATGCCATAAAGAGATCTTTAATTCCAGGAAGACAATAACCCAGGCTCATAGACCATTACCTCCCAGCTGGTATATCAGTTGTACCTTCAACAGGTCATTGTGTTCTCCATCAGCTAGCTGCTTCTGTATAATATCCTGGGGGATCCTAAATACATGGCTCTATCCTTGCACTTCCTTTGCTATGAAGTGGGACCAAACAGAAGAACCTACCTGATGGCACATCATAAAAATGGCGTGTTGTGTGCTTATTCAGTAGTGTCTCTCTGGGAGATGTCCTCAGCTGCATACTAATATGTGAAACAGAGATATTTATACTTTGTTTCTACTCTCATAGATCCATCTGAATCTTTCAACCCTGAACCTCTTTGTTTTTGATTTTTCACTGTTTGTAATCTAGCCCTTTGTTCAGCCCATGAGCTCATCTGTAATTTTGCATGAGTCTGTATATATTCTATTCTGTATAATTCTAATCAATTCTTCTTCTACATAAAATAAATGCCCAAGTATAGCACTTTTCCCTTAGGAAAGATGGGCAATGAGGGCTTTCTTAAAGGATAAGCTAAGCTTCACATCTTTATGTGTGTCATAAATGGACCTTTGTTATTCTAATTTACCCAGCATTCCTTCCCCATTCCTTTTGTAACAAGGTCTCCTTTTCCTTTAGTGAAGAACCCTTCCTTACTCTTTCTTAATAAGACTTAATCAAGCTGACTTGCTCCTGTTGACTGTCCTTCTGCAAGGCATAGTGTTCTATATACTACCCAAATATTTTTACAAAAATGTTCTTTTCTGTTTCCTAAGTTAACCAAAGTAATTTTTTATTGCTTGCTATAAAATCCTTAACTGATCTGAAACTCTATTAAATCATAAAACTAGATCTGGAATCCTAGGAAAAGCTATATTTTTACCAATTAAAAATAGCATTTTCTTCTAGACAGATGCAAATTTGACGCACAGCTTTCTGAGCAGATGGACTTTTTGTACTAATGAGAGAAAGAAATCCCTTCAAGTGGCCTTTTTGGTATCTCCCTTGTGAAGATTCATCCTTGAATACCTTTGCTTGAGTCAATTCTTCAGGTAATGTCTAACAGATAGCAGGGATAAACAGAATGTAACAAAGCACAAAATGTTTTTGAAATGGAAAAATATAATACTTGTAATGCTATACCCTTAAGTAGGCCACAGGTGATAGTGACTTTGATCCCTTAGAGTGGAGTAGAAAAAAGGAAGTTACTAATATTCTTGGAAATGGAAGAAAGAAGATTTTTTTCAAAGTAGAATAAGACAGCAGAAGCTACATATGAATAAGTTTTGCTTTTGAAAAGACAGAAATATATTTTATTCAGTTGACTTTAATTTAAAGGTACCAAAGTTAATCAAAGTAATTATTCAAGTTTCAATACCGAAAGAACCATTGTAAGAGAAGAAATACTTTATTTTAGAAGGACACAATTTTAGCATAAATTTTCAAAGGATTTTACTTATATTTTTTATTTAAAAAGCTTTCTTTAAATGTACAACCTTATAGAACTGAAAGCTTTGTATGATTCCTTAAATAATCAATTTGATAAAAGAAAACAAGAAGCTTGAATGGAAATGTTAAGACTGAATATGAAAAGTGGTCCTGAGAAAACACAAATAAAAATTTTGGTACCTTAATGAATAATACTGTTGATAATATATATTCCCCTAAATGTACCAGAAGAACTTTGAAGCCATCCTCTCAATTTCATAGCACAAATCTTGTCTATGTCCAGGCATGATTTTACCAATGAGCATAATGGCAAATTCCATGTTGGTACTGGAAGCCACTTCAGTTACAAGACCACCACTGTGGTACAGTCATCCTAGCACAGGCTGATCCTGTGTAAACATTGAAAACAAAGTAGGATACAATAACTGTCTTACGCCACTTAACATGCCAATTGATTAAATGTTTAAATTCTGGAAATGTACTATTTGCTTATTGAACATATTTTTCCTTGGGTATCTACTACAGTAGATAGCCATTTGTCACTTCCACAATTTCTATTCAATATTCAAATGGTTTCCAAGTAGTAGAATTTACCTCAGTCTCTAGAAATGGAGCAGGTGACTAGACCTAAACCCAACAATCATTCTACAAAGCTGGCTGTAATTATCAATTCAGATGAGACAGTTAACCTAAGTTCTTCTAATTTAGTTAATGCCAGAACATTTAATGGGGACGTTGAAGAAAATGTAAAAATGATACTCTTTCTTGTTTTGGGGAATAAAGGCCTAGCACTTTTGCAGCCCTATATGGGCCTAGAAAGAAAACAACCCTAAGGAGATGAAAGTGCAGAAAAAATAGAGCCAGAAGACTGCCCTACTGATCAATCCCTTTGAATTATTTAAGACAATAAAATTATATTTACATTTTAATTAGTTTGAATTCAGTTTAACTCAGTTTCTGTACTGAAAAGCAAAACCATCCTGAATTATACGAAATTAATACTGGAAATAGAGGGTGTTGAAAGAATATTATCTTCAATTAAAATACAGAGATATATTGAGTTTCCTTCTGCTCCATGTAAGAAATTGATGATTAAGGATCTTCATTGGCAAAATAGCGGTTAAACTGTGGCCTGTTTAATGTTTTGGCATAGATCTTTTGCTTAGCAAGGGTTCAGTATTAGGGAACATGGCTCAAAAGTCATGTTGCTACATGAATGGTGCTACATAGTGCTGTTTCGAGTGAGGTCATTCATCACAGGGACAAGCTACTTTGAAATCTGCCTGAAAGAAGATCAGCATCTTCAATATGGGGGGAATTTCCTGTCCATGAACATCAATCCATGTTGATGAGATTCAGTATTTTGAGTGATTTTAGGATTTGAAGAGTTAGATTTTTCTACCCCAAATTTTAACATTAGTTCTGGAAGAGACAATAAAGTTAAAGCCTTGTCAGCTGGGGCACAGGAAAAGATTGATCCCCAAAGCCTCCCTTAACAACCTCAGCAGAGCAATCTTGTCAAAGGGGAAATCACTCCAGTTCAGAAAAGAGGAGGGATACAGCTGAGATGAAAGGGCAGCTTACCTTCACCATGTTTCTTCTGTCTACATTGTTCAATTTACCCAGAAGTATTTTTAAATTGTGGTTTAAGGAGATGAAAATTCTTGTTATGAGTGCGCTGTTGAGACAATCAATCTCAAGATTCTACTTACAAATTTTACAACAGATATGTGTTCTTCTCCCTGTGAATGATGAGTTGGTAGATGGTGAGTCTGAAAGTGCCGTGGTCCTTTTTCTTCCCTGAAGAATTTGGCCAGAATAGGATGAACAAGAACAGTGAAGTTGAGAAAATTTCAGAAAACTGGAGCTGGAGAACTGAGCAAATGACACTGGAGGCTTACTACCTCTGAACTATTTTCATTTACATGAGCCCATAAACCAAGTCATGTTTAAGTTATGGTTGGATTTTCAGTTATTTGCAATAATAGGCATCCAGGGCATTGTGAATTAATAATGAATACAAAGTAATAACACGCTGTTTCTCATGAGAATGAGTTTGCATGGTTCTCTCTTCTATATTTTAAGAAAAAATATCAACAAGTGTTGAAATGTTGGAATCTATTGATTCCAAGAAGAGATGGCAGGAAAATAATATTAAATTCTGAACTGGAGAGCATTATGCTAAGTGAAATAAGCCAAGTGGTGAAAGACAAATACCATATGTTCTCAACTACAAGTGGAAACTAATCAATAAAACAAACAAGCAAGCAAAATAGAACCAGGGATATGGAAATAAAGAGCAAAATGACATTGACCAGAGGGGCAGGGGAGAAGAAAAAGAAGGGTAAGAACCGTCAAGGAATGTGTGTGAAGGACACATGCTCAAAGACAATGGGGGTGAGGAGAGGACTGAATGTGGGAGGTGGGGGTGGATGGGGCAGAGGAGAGTAATGAGGGAAAATAGGGACAACTATAATTGAACAAAAATAATAATAGCCAAAGAAAAAAGTTCTGAGTTACACCCAAGTATAACTTGCAACTAAAATCCTCAGTTGAATGTAAACACTAATACTGTGAACATTGATTTAAAAAAAAACACATTTGAAATGGAGCTGGGAATCCAGAAGAAAGAATTCCCACTCAGTTGTCACTCAATGCACACTCCTGATGGCTATAAGAAGAGCCGCACCTTTCACCTCTGACAAGAAATGATACTACTTTACTACCTCAGCAGGAAGAAGAAAACATTTATTTTTGCCCAGTAACATCTCAGTCTATGGGAAATGGCCATAAGTTGGCCAATGAAAAGTCACTATACTTCAAATTTTTGATTTGCTCCAATGAACTCTTCCCTTACAATAGTTCTTCCAAAGTCCATTAAAAAGCATTCTTTCCCTTTGTTTCTCTGTTTCACCATTGGATCGCCTGTCATCATGAATTGCAACTCTTTGTTGTTATCAAATAAACCAATTTTTCTAGAAAATATATAGTTGTCTATTTATAAGTATTTTTACTCAATATAGCTAAATTAACTTTCTGATCTTCACCTGAAATCTGTTACTATTCCTAGGGTACCAAGTAGCTGAACCCACCCATATTTACTTTAGTAGGCAGAAGCTGTAGCTTCATCCTTAATCCTTGCCTTTGTTTCACTCCCCATACATAATCTGTCCCATTTGCTTATAGGTTTATTATCCAGATGGCTCTCACTGCTTCCCTTTGCCAGTTCAAGCTAAAGTTGCCTTTCTTCTTATGTGCCTTTCAAGGTCCACATCCGCTTTTTCTAATCTGACTCTTTTAGGATAGGCCCAGTGATCTTTCTACCACTCAAATCTTTTGCTCTCAGCCTATTTAACATGGTTGACTATGACATAAAATAGAAAGCCCGATGAAGTCTAGATGTTTCCTGCCTCTCATCTCATTTTGTGCTATGTGACCCTCACAGGCTATACTTCAGCCACACTAGCTTGCTTGTAGTCTCCAGTGTTTACCTGTGGCTCCTGGGAGATCTTAGTTTCTCATGGTGTGGTCTCTGCCTAGAAGAAGATTCTTGGCTTTGATTCCCCTTCTGCAAGAAGCCTGTCCTGACTTATTGACAAGGTCAAATCCTTCTAGTATTTTCTCTAATAGTAATATAATTTACCTCTTCTTCTTAGCTTTATTATGATTTATAAGTATGCATATTTAATTTAAATATATGATTATTTGATTAATATTATGGTTTTTTTCTAGTAGGTTTCTAGTTTCTTGAAGGACCATATCTGTCTACTTGTATACACAATTGCCTAAGGAAAAGATGGTCAGTAAATAATTTTTTGAAAGAATGAAAAAAATATGCCAGGGTGATATTTAAAGTGTATTTCTTCTTTGATTATTTAACAAAAATTAACTCTGTATACCTCCCTTACAACTTCATTATAAATCCTATTACAAATTTAGAAGGAACGTTGTTAATGGATTAACTGTGCATATTCAATTTTGACAAAGCCACAATAAAACTGGCTGCAGCCTAGAGGAAAAATATGTTATTCTTCTTTATGCTCTTCTTTGTATGACGGAAAGTTTATTCATTTTTAAGTCAGAGTAGAAAAATCCTAGAAGTCCTATTGTATCACACAGTAGTTTAGTGGTGTCAAAGAAAAACCATGGCTGCACCAGGGGACAAGGTTGCAGCAGGGAACTAGACGTCAGTGTAGAACTGCACTCAATTCTAAAGACAGAATGGATAAGCAGGGATTTATAGCCAAGGAGAAGGCTAGGTGTTGGTGGAGGAAAAATTACTAAAAGGAAATATTGGGGTGAAGGGGTATTTCTGGCTAAATTGACTTGACAGCATCCTTACTGTCAGCAGCCCAGGTGGATCCGATATCCCCTAGGACCTGGTCGGGGGGGGGGGGGGGTTGGATATTGAGCGCAGGGATTCTTTCCAATCATTATCTGCCCAAACTGGGTGATGAGACCTTGACAGGGACAGACACTGAATGTTGAGGCCTCCAGAGCATAGAGGAGCCTGATTAAAGTTTAGTTAAAAAGAGAGTCCTATCAGTAGTTTAGGAAAAAGCATAATCCTCCAAAGCTTTGGTTTCTTTATCTGTGAAACAGTCATAATAACCCATCAAACTTTCTTCATGGGGTTATTTAGAAAATTATATAGTGTCAGCATGAAAAATTTTGAACATTTTTTAAAACAGACTTCAGATTCCTATTGTCTTTAATCTTTCTTGGATGACCATATAAGGGGCAGAAAGTTTTTCTTTGGAACTGCAGGAGCATGTGGGCTTATCATCACAATGACACTTTTTACAACTGCCTATTACAGTCATGAGCTTACTTCCTGGAAAATTCTTCTAAACTTAATTCATCTGATACTATGAAAGTGACTTGCATGCAAGCCAATCATCATGTTGCCAGACAGAGAATGAAGGGCTAAATTACACCTCCCATGTTTTACCAGTGCTCATAGAAATAGTTTTTCAGCATATACATTGGAAAAGTTGACATTTTATATGGATCTCTTGATTTCAGGCTAAACAGTCAACTTAGATACTTAACAGGACATTAAATTATTATTATTTTTCATATTTTATTTATTTATCTTTAGAGGAGAAGGGAAGGAGAAAGGGAGAGAAACATCAATGTATGGTTGCCTCTCGTGGGTCCCCTGCTGGGAACTGGCCTGCAACCCAGGCGTGTGCCCTGACTGGGAATCAAACCACGATCATCTGGTTTGCAGGCCCGCACTCAATCCACTGAGCTACACCAGCCAGGGCTAAATTATTTTTTGAAATGAACAACATCTGTGTTATTTCTGACATTGATATGAATAAACACTGACAAAAAAGAACAAAAGAGGAAGAGAAAAATAACAAAAGAAACACATAAATAGATTTAAATCAAAGCTATGAAATGGGAAACTTCAGATATAATTAATAATAAGTATAAAGAAAAACTCTTCTATGAAAATTTATAGTGCAGATAAATCCAGAAAAACAATGTACAGGATTTCTATTCAGATAGTTTCATATTCTAAATTCAAATGTGTTATCTTAATTCCCAATTATACATATACATTTTATCTATAATATACATTAAGCACATAAAGAAAAGTAAAAATATAAAATGTCTATATAAAAATAAAAAATGTAAGTTAAAGAAAACAACCCAGGGACCATTTTTTGTGAGTATAGCTAACACATGCATATCCGGCAAGGATAATAAATAATGCAAATTAAATTGAATAATGATTTTACTCTCTACTTGGTTTCTGCATGTGAGATATGCATGGGTTTGAAAGCAAGCCAGTATTTATAGTGCAATATAAAGTGTAAGTCATAGCCTAAGATGGGATTTCTGAAATATCAGCAATACACTAATTTACTGCTATTTTCAGAAGAAAAATAAAAGCATTGAACACAACCAGTACAGACTGAATGTTAACAGAAAATCTCAATTGCAAATCATATTTTCCCTGGTAAAATTTGCTTTAAGGACAACTTCAGAGAATTTACAGAAGAGAAGAGAAAGCAAAAAGGAATAATATTTACTATTTATTTAGAAAAATGTCACTTGATAAGTTTATAACTAAATTGGAAATTGATGACTTTATATGTGCTTCAATCTATAAAGGCCTTTTATGGTCAAAAATTCTGTAATGGAATGTTGTGTGCCAAACCCCCAACTATATTTTGTTGGTTAAAAAAATAATTGCAGAAGATAGATGCCAGTTACTTTTAAAAACACAGATCTACAAATCTAAGACTCAAAGAAATTTCCAGGCCATTGAAAATTAAATGGATTTAAATAGATATGTGAAGAGAAATTCAATTTCAGAGATCTGTGCCAATCTAAAATGATTCCAAACCAAATGGTTGGTTCCAAACTGGTACCTTATGCTAATATGCAATGTGTTTGCTTCCTTACTGCACCTGGGTTGTGTAGCTTAGGCAGAATCTGGCAGAGATGCAGGGATGTAAAAGAAAGCAGTGTTTGACAATGCCAGCCAGTAATTCCTAACTAGCATGAATCTTTAAACAATGGAATGTTGACATTTATTACTTGAATAGATGATATTAATAAAATGACAATTTTTTCATTCTCCATGGTAAAGTGGATTAAAAAGTAGATTATTATACCAGAATAGTACTTGAGTTTAAATAAGAAATAAAAATAATCAAGCATGCACCTATTTCTTTCTATGAGAGTTTTTAGTAACACATTCCATTAATAAAATAGTAGAATACACAAATTAAAATGACATATGCTACCTCTCAACATATTGCTTCACCCAAAGCTGGGTACAACCAGACAATGTACTCTCTGTCCTATTGAGAAGAGATGATATTATATGTCATTATATGGATTTGTGAATTTTCTAGAAGACTGTGTTCACTGTATGTGTGCATATGTGTGTGCATGTGTGTATGAGGAAGAGCAAATATAATAAAATTTAAAAAATGAATTACTACATGAGTTGACTATCATGTAGCTTTTTTAAAAGGTGGTATTGGGGTTCAAGTGCTTTTTTTTACTGATGTCTCTTCCAGAACATACAGCCTCCAGTTTCCAGTGTGGGGGGTAAAAAGAATGGGCCCGTAAAATTGAATATTATTCAAAACTAAAAAGAAAGGAAGAATCAAGCTAAGAAAAGACATGCATATGACTAAGTGAGAGAAGCCAATTTGAAAAAGCTGCATGATTACAACTGTATGACAGTCTGGAAAATGCAAGACTATGGGGACAGTAAGATGATATGTGGTTGTCATGGATTAGACAAGAGAAAAGAGTGGATAGGTGGGTGGAGCATAGTGTATTTTTAGGGCAGTAAATAGTCACCCTATATCAGGGGTGTCAAATTCATTTTCACTGGGGGCTACATCAGCCTTGTGGTTGCTTTCAAAGGGCTGAATGTAATTTTGGACTGTATAAATGTAACTACTCTTTAACTAGGAGCAAGGAGCTCAGTGCTGCCACTGGATAGAAACAAGGTGCTGGGCTGGATAAAACAAGGTGGATGGCTGGATTTGGCCTGCGGACCTTGTGTTTGCCACCTGTGCCCTATGTGGTACTATAATAGTAGATACATGTCTTTATACTTTTCTCAAAATCTATGGAATGTACATGGTCAAGAATAAACCCTAATGTAAACTATGGACATATATAAATAAATACATAAATAAAAATAGTATTAAATTACTTTCGATTCAAATATGTTCTCATTTTGTAATCATTAGGCAGATTGGGGAAGGGATATATAGGCATGAGTGATGGGGCAATTGGGGGTGAAACTTTGTTAACAGCAATAGACATTTGTAGTTCCTGCTATGTGTATTGGCTTTGAAATACCAGGCTTGTCACTGTGATTGTTAATTTTATGTGTCAAGTGGACAGGGCCATGTGATGCCCAAATATTTGGTGAAACATTCTAAATGTTTCTGTTAGGATGTTTTGAGCTGAGTTTAACATTTAAATTGAGAGACTCAGTAAAGCGAGTTGCCCTCTCGAATATGAATGAGCCTCTTCTGAACAGGTGAAGGTCTGAATAAAACAAAAATGCTGACTATCTCCTGAGCAAAAGAGAATTCCTCCTGCCCGACTACTTTGAGTCGGAACACTGCCTTTTTTCTTGTCTTCAAACAAACTGAAACATGGGCTCTGTCTGGGGCTTGAGCCTGCTGGCCTTTGGACTGAAACCACACTTTTTGTTCTCAGGCCTTCAGATTCAAATTACAATGATATCACATGTGCTCCTGAGTCTCCAGCTAGCCAACTACGGATTTCTCTTGGGGCAAGCTAGTCTCCATAATTACATGAACTATTTTTTATAATAAATGTATTGTTATATTAATATATAACTAGACCTCACATACGTATCTCATAGATACATATTTTCTGTATGTAGATATATGTAGGAGATTGTCTATCTACCTAATCATCTATCTACCATCTATCATCTATAATCTATCTATCGATCTATCTACCTATCTACCATTTATCTATTCTATTGGGTCTGATTCTCCAGAGAACACTGACATAGCGCAATTTAATTCAAGGAACTTTGCTTGTTTGATTTGCTTTTTTAAAGTTCACCATGCTGGTTGCTTACTGTAAGAATTTAATTTTGTTATTCTTGGTATTCTACTCTGTCCAGAATATGTCTTTTGGTCATTATCTCAACATACCTGTTTAGCAATTATTATAATCAACTATTCTCCCCTGAGGAGACCTAACTCAGAAAGTATTATCTTCCTCTGAATGTTTATATGCCTAACATTTTAAATAACCATTAAATCAAGGTTGAGCAAAGTGTAACCCCTGTACAAATCTGGCCTGCCACCTATTTTTGTAAATAAACTGTTGTTGGAGCACAGACATGCTCACTCAAGTATCTGTGGCTGCTTTTCCCCAACAACAGAAGAGCTGATCAGGTATGTACAGCACACAAAGCCAAAAATACTCACTAGCCTTTTATTGAAATTGTTTCCTGGCCCCTAATTACATAAATCTCTAGTTGGTTCACTTAATTCTTTTCATATGTAATATACATTTATTGAGAGAAACTATCCTATTTTCTACATATTATGTTTCCATTGCCCCTAATGGAGTTCATGACATGGTGGATACTTAAAATGGATGACGACCTGATTTCTTGACTTGGATTAAAAAAAAGGCAAGGAGAAAAGAAAGCAGAGTTGAGATATTTAAGAAATGTAATGTGTTAACCTGGGTTCCAAGAAGCTGCTATGTTGTATTATAGTGAGGAGTTTTGTTGTTGTTGTTCTCTGAAAGGACTTTTCTTGCTAAATGATGGGCTTTTTAGAGCAGACACATTAAAAAATTCTGATCACCAAACAAGTGCAGTGTTTTGCTCAGAGTAGGTATTTAGTGAATGAATGAAATAAGTAACCTAAGATGCTGCTGAAGCATAAAAGATGGAAGAGTGGGTGGTAAGAAATCAGGTCAGAAAATTAAGCAATCATCATATATTATAAAAGGTTTAGTGAGATAAATTAAGGACTTTCATTTTATTGTTTAAGTGGTGGAGTGACCACTGAAGAATAATAATAGAGAGTACTGTAGGTCAACTTGTGTTTAGATAGATCACCTGGAAAAGTTCACATTACAATATTAGAATAATGAGTTGAGTGTAGGCTGTGAATCAAAGGGTCGCCAGTTCGATTCTGAGTCAGGACACATCTCTAGGCCAGGCTCCCAGTGGGGCTCACATGAGAGGAAACCACACATTGATGTTTCTCTCCCTCTCTTTCTTCTTCCTTTCCCCTCTTCCTAAAATAATAATAATAATACTAAGTTAATTTTAAAAAGAGTATTAGAATAAATGTTATTGAATAAGAAATAGAGAATTAGGTAGAGGGCTATCTTATGGCTAATGAAGCAAATAAAAATACACTATACATTCCACAAAACAAATATGTTAAATGTTTTTAAGGATATTTTAAATTCATTTATAAATGTACTTATAAAACAAAATAAATAACTCACCCATGTGTAGAAAACATGTAAGGCGGGCAGAATCACTTTACCAGAAGTTTGGGGAATGGATGTGTGATACAGAACTGCATCGCTTTAACCTCTGCCCAGAGATCATATTTTATTTGTATAAGTTGCAACACTCTGAATGTCTCTGCAAGAAGCTGTTTTAACTGCCATTTTATAAAGCAGACGGAACTATATATCTCCAAATTAATAGGGTACTTAATCCAGTTTTGTTTCGTTTGAAATTTCCTACAGAGCTGTTTGATCTCTTAACAATGGCAATGCCACAACAAGCAAAATATGAAATGATTGAGAGCTGACACAGAGACATTGCTTAATTTAGCAAATTTTTACATAGTGGAGTTTTTCCAATTTATGCACATTTTGCTTTTATGAAACTATGCTTTTTTATACAAGAGTCACATTTATGTGTGAAATAAAAATAATACAGGGGAAAGATAAAGAACTTTGGAATCATAGAGTTGGATATAATTTCAGCACTACCAAACTATGATTTTTCATTAACTGTTAAGTTTTTTGTGCCTCAGTTTCCTCATTTGCATAGTGATAATATCATATATTCTTGTATAAATTACAGATAAGGCATATATAACCATTGTAACTAAACAATAAAATTCCATATAGCATATTTTTAAATCTATTTAGCTAAATTCAATTGCACATCAGGACATAGTTGCACTAATAATAAAAATATACATCTATATAATACATAATTTGGTTTGCATAAATGATAACTCACATATGTTTTTAAAATGGCTACTTATTAATTTATTTAAAATAATAACAAACATTTACATTACATAATTTTTTCTCAGAAAAACATTTCAGTGCCATAGTTTTGCATTTTTTGCAAGATCTCTCTCTTTTTTTAATTGTTGGCACTATTACAGATGTTTCCCATTCCCCCTCCACCTGTGTCCTCTCCACCCAGCACTCCACCCTGCCTTCACCACATTCTCGTCTGCATTCATGGGCTATGCATATATGCATGCATACACGAGAATGGTCGTTGGCTAATCTCTTCCAGTCCCTCCCACCCTTTTACCCTCTGATTGTTGGTCTGGTCCATGCATCCATGCCTCTGGTTTTATTTTGGTCATTGAAACCATGTATGTTTTCATAGAAAAAAATCTCAATGTAGCCAGAAAGCATATGCCTTTTTCAAAAGATCTGCATTCTTTACTAATTTTATCCACAGTTATATAATGAAAAAGGAGAAAATATTGAAAATGATGTTTCCAATATTACTTATTTCCTACTTTTTCTTTGCATTCTCAAAAGAAAAAATATGAAAGCATTGTCATATTTTTAAATTCATCCCACATACCTATAGTACAACTACTCTGACACACAATTAGTAAAATTTTGGCTTTTGCAATACATTACTAAAACGTATTAGAATTAGTTCATTTTATTTCCAGTTTTTTTAGCCTTTCTTTATATTGCAGATGTTAAGCTCCTGTTTTCATGTGAATGTGAACCCTGTGACATATTTTTAAAATAAGAACAAAGGACTAAACTTGATCTCATTAGAAAAGTCCAAATATCTACCTATTTTAAGCCAGCCCTGTCCATTTTCCTTGTGCATCTAGGTTAGCACACCTTTGACATGCCAGAGAAATCCTTCCCTCCAGACACCTCAAAGGTGTAGCCACACACTAGGGAGCTCATCATCTTGTTAACTGTCCTGTACCTTGCTCTCACCCACTTTGATGCAATCTTCCTTATGTTCTCCCGTTAATCTCAAATACATAAACTACAAAATTTTTTTTCCAGAGCATTTGAGATCTTGTCAGTTTTGGCTAAACTCTTACAAAATTAAAAAAGAATAAAAATACTCATAATGTTTATTCATTTTAATACCTTTAAAAGTCACTCTCTAATTATCTCCATTTCATTTGTGACCAATTCGCTTAGTAGCTTGAATCACTGGTCTGATAATGAAACCTGATTGCCTATTCAATCCTCGTATAGACCTGCTAAATTTAGTTGAATACTGTATAAGTCCTCATCACAACCCTCAACCAACTGTTTTCCAAAGATATGCCAGCTTATGTTTTAAGCTGAGGTAATATAAAAACTAAGGGAAAAATGGCATTGCAATCATTCACTTTTTATAAAGGAAAGTTGTTAAACCTGTATATACTTTCATGTGCATATTCCACTAACATAAATATGAGTCAAAAATGACAATTTCACTTCTCAAGTCATATTAGAAAAAGAAATAGTTGCAAGGTAATCTTGCTTCTTCCTTATTAAAAATGTTGATATATAATATTGGTAAATTTAAAGTTGTGATTAGGGAAGTAGATGTTTTTATTTTATGTAGAAGAAGGATTATAAATAAATAGGGAATGGGAAACTATACTAATATAGACAGAAATAGTTAAATATTTTTATTTTAGTTCTAATTGATGTTATTTTTAATCGCAACTAAAATTTCTTATCTATATAAACACTGGGTAGCTTTTGGGGTGTACATGTAAGTGTACATTTACGGCGTGAAGAGGGAGGATGATGCTTTGTAATTAGGCATTCCACTCCCTCAGCCTGTTACACAGAGCAGATTTCAGGGTACAGATGCTTATCTGCATTTGACTCCTTCTAAGCACCACCATGTCTTTTACCTAAGTGTCTCTAACTTCAAAACTTGTTATTTCAATCTGGTTAAAATTTCTCCATCAAGTAGCTTGGTACAGCATCTGAAATTGTTCAGTGATTAGAATCATGTTTAAGATAGGGCACTCTGGCAGCTGAATATTATAATAAATTTAGTAGGGTCAACTTTTAAAGCAGAAAGACCAACAAAAGAGGAGCACTATCAAATAAAAATATAATAGAACCACACAGGCCATTTTATGTTTTCCTAGTAGTCATGTTAGAAAAGTAAAATGAAAAAAGTAAAATCAAATTTAAGAATTCAAATATAATTTCAACATAAAAATTATTTTAAGGTAATTAATAAAATAGTCCATGTTCTTTTTAAAATACTATATTTAAGTCTAGTAGGTAGTATATATACTTTCAGCTCATCATTATATGCACCGGCCATATTTAGAGTGCTCAGTGTTCACATGCATCTAGTGGATAGTCAGAATTAAAAGCTTGCTCTATTATTCCAAGACAAAAAAAAAAAACATAGCCCCAGCATATAAGCTTTAGCCAGAGTGAATAAAAAGTTCAGTATTAGGTGAAATCAGTGAGCCTTGATAACTTTTCAGAGGTTATAGGTGAGTGGGAAGGAAGAACCAACATATTTTCTTATTTGTTGAATTATAGTAAATACTATGGGAAAAGAAAAACAAAATCAGTTGCAAAATATCACATGATTCTTAACACTAGGAAAGTTATATTAGATATTTCACAAACAACTACCTCACAATATGTGACATAAAAATCAAATAAACAAAATATATATGAAAAATATAGTCATTTTGCTACAAATTTGGGAAATGATTTCTTAATCATTTAATCACAGAACAATTATATATATATATGATCTTTTTTCCAAGGATCATTTTTTTCATGTTACGACTTTTAGAAAACATGTCACTTTGGAGAACTTTGTAACTTCCACTTTGTTTCAAGATTGCAGACAAATATAAATTGTCAAAGTAGTAGTGTATATTGATCTAGTTTTGTTTAGTGGGGTTTATTTTTTTACAAATTTCATTAAGAAAAACAGATCTCATAACTTCAATGAAATGAAAACACAAAAAGTTTCAAATAATCAAGTTTTCAATTAAAGATTTTTCTCATTTAGCATTTTCCATGGTAGATTTTTTTTCATTATGCATGTGTTGCTTTTATGTAAAGATGCTTATGAAATAACATTAGGAAATGAATGTTTTGATAAAATAATGTAGTAGATTTAAAATGGGCTGAGTTTAATTTTCAGCACCAACACAACCTACCTGGGTAGCTTTGGGCATAGTATTTAACTTTCTTGTGCCTCAATTTTTTCATCTGAAAGATAATGATATAATATCTATCTACAGAATTCTTGTATAAGTTAGAGAAAATGCATATAAATATTTAACCTATGTAATAATTTAAAACTGTAAAATATATAATATATAATAGACTTTCAAAGTATTATAATATCTGTTCACATGGATGATTTCTGATTCAATGTTACTTTGCATATAAGAAAACATGTAAGATTAGCATAAAAAAACTAGATGAAAATGCTCACGTTTGAGAGTCTCTTCAACCAAATTAAAAAAATACATCAGTGTTACTATTTTCATTAATACTACAGAAATTACAGAAATATATAATAAAGAGAATACATATGTCTGCATTATATGAAAGAGTTAACTAAAAAATATTTCAAGGCAATCAGATAAAATCTTCATCTTTTTTTCTAAAGAATCAAAGTTCTTTATTTACCATTACTGGTAAAGCTGTTTGACAAAATGAGAGAAACTGAAGTTGTTGTTTTAAATCCCACTCCTCTTTATTTTTAATGGTAAAAAAGAGAAAAAAAAGAAAATGTCTCTATATACTTTACCTACAGGGCCTGAGTGTTTTTTCTTTTATGACTTTCCCTGAAATACCCACACCTCTTTCTGTGTTGCACTGTGAATCTACTGCTACTTTCCTTTGGGTCCCAAATAAAGTATTTTTACTAAATGTATAATTAACTTACTAAAGTTCACTAGATCAGCATTTGCTGATTTTTAATTTAAAAATTTAAAAATTTCAATCTATCACAGTTCAACACTTTAAAATATAAAAGTAAATTACTAAAAAATCAAAATTAATGATAAAATAAGTAATATAGAATCTAAGATTTTTTCATCTCTTAGAGTCAATAGGCATATTAAATTTTTATATATTCAAATAAACATAATGTGGGTAAATAAATACATGCCATGTTAATTGCAACTATGAGTAATTATTTACTATAGAAACTATTAAATGCATTGTTGTCACTCTATACTCATAACTAAATGGATATTTGGGAAGGATATAACAATTCTTTATATAAAATACTCACAGGCACACTTTTACTAATATATATGTTAACAAAAAAATATTAATATGGTAAATGAGCTTGCCTGTCACTTATTAACTTATCTAATATGGGTTGCACCGACAACAGTGCTCCTCATGCAAATAATATGTGGCTGAACTGCTTTAATGCCTGGTTATAATAACACTCACACTGGAGGGCCTGTGCTATAGTGGTGTTTTAACAGGATGCAGCTAAAGGGGGGGCCCAGATGGGGATTTATAATGGGGTCCAGAACTCAGTTTCCAGGAAATAGAAAAATATATGTATATAAAATGTCCTCACCCCCATTTGGACACTTGTACTAAAATACAATCTGAGCTGGGGGAATGGGAGGCACAGAGCAGGGCCATTGAGAGTTGTTTTGAATAACAACAGTTTTGCACATAACCTCTAGAATGGTCATTTAACATATCTATAACCTTTAACTGGTTTCATAGATATGTTAAATAGTTGTGGTCATGCTTTGAGCCAGGGGATGGGAGTGACTTCAACCCAGGATGCAACTAGGAGGCAACTACCCCTGGTTATAGTGCTTTCAACACAGCTTGGAGATGATTGCTCCATGCCCTGGGACCATGCCTGCTCCGACTTTCTATGGCAGCCCAGTAAAGCTGGAAGAATATGGGAATGCTGGCAGGTGTAACTGATTGTGGGAGGAGTTGGAAATGTGGCTTTTTTTGGTGGGACCTCGAGGCTTTGGTGAAAGTTGGGACCATGCAGCTTTAGGATGCTAGAGGAGGGGTGCCATGTGGCTTAGGAAGAAAGAGAGACATTTTTGCCATGTGGCTTAGGAAGAAAGAGAGACTCTTCGTAGAAGAAAAGGGTTGTTTTTGGCCCCCTCTCGTGGGCCATGAGAAGGTGCTGGATTAACTGGAGAGTGGAGACACAGCTGATGGTGCTGGAACTGAGGGGCTGCCTGAACCAGGGACTTCTACTTCCTTTCCTGAGATATGGTACCCTGGGCTGGACAAAGGGGAGAAGGAAGGTCTGTGTGTTTGTGGGTATTCTAAAGGACTTTAGTACTTTAATGAAGAGATTAAATCATTACTGTAAGTCTGTAAACTCTGAATAAATAATTCATTTCCTTTTCTTTTCACCAATCTCTGGCAGAGAGATGTCTTTCCCTGGCAGTGGGTAAGGCAAACCTAGTACATGGGGAGGGGAGGACCACTGCGGGGGGACCCCTGGAGCACAAGGGTGGGTCCATTGGGTAATAGTATATGGTTCACTGCCCCTACCCTGGGTCTGTTCTGTAACAGTGTGCTAAGGGGAATATAAGGATTTTAAAGCACTTTCAGTAAGCTAAAGTTATTCTTTTAAAGTTTTATGCAAAATGTAACGAGTGATGTTTTATTTTTAAAATCCACTGTCAATCTTTCATCAATAGCTAGTGTGTTTATTTTGCAAATTAAAATTAAATTTAACTTTTTAAATTAAAAATAGATTTTGATTATAAACATTTTTGCATGGGTATTATCTGGATGGAAATAAAATTTAAAATGTTCTATCAAATTTTACAGGTATACTATTATGATCATCTAATTGAAAATTATTATTAAATTGTGAGATATCATAATTTTAAACCTCTGTTCTTACAGGTTTCTAAACTTTGTTTTTTTCCCTTTTAAATTATATACAATTAAAAAACACTTGTGTTTCTTCTTTGCATAGAAATGTTAAAATCGCCCTGGCTGGTGTAGCTCAGTGTATTGAGCTCAGGCCTGTGAACCACACGATCACAGTTTGATTCCCAGTCAGGGCACATGCCTGGGTTGCAGGCCAGTTCCCCGCAGGGGACTCAGCAGAGGCAACCATACATTGATATTTCTCTCCTTCTCTCCTTCCCTTCCTCTCTAAAGATAAATAAATAAAATCTTAAAAAAAAAGAAATGTTAAAATCATTAAAGATAATTAATATAAACAAAAAAATAAAGTACAGCTGTTGAAAGCATGTGTTTATATCAGGACAAAACTGATCTTCTACTTCACAATAACATTACCTCACAAAAAAAGTGTTAGCCCATAATTTAAACATCATTGACAGAATTCTTATTAACCTCTGTACCTCCATATTAAATAAGTTTGTTACAATGTTTTGATAGCATTGTGTAATAAAGAGCATAAACTTAAGCATAACACACTTTCTTTAGGGGGCTTGTGGGAGAGCTTTGCCCGCAGAGCCCCCTGCCCAATGTGGATGAGAAGGAGTCTACCAAGTCATGATCTGCTTGAGGAGGAAAGGTGGCTAATCTCTCAAAGGAGAAGGACCAAGAGCCTTTTCCTCAGTGGGCTTTTATTGGGTTCAATTTGCACAGGAATACAGGTAAAGCTCATAAATCATTCTCAGGCAGTAAGGATCAAACAATAGATAACATGTAAAGAACTCTGAGGACTTATTCTGAGTCAGGGTCAGACAGCTAAAGGGCTACAGAACTTTGGGAAACAAACTCATTTCATGCTTGGACCCTTGTCAGAAAATTGAGGGCATTCTTAGCAAAGCAGTTTTTATAGGATTTTATGCATTCTTTCTTAGGCCTGATTGCCCCAGGGAACACCCACCCTTCCAACACAGGGCTGTACCACCCTCTGTCATTGTTTCAGGCCTAAGTCAGGCAGGGGAAGTAAGGCAGCCAAGAGATTAGGAGACTTCTCACAGACAGAATGAGGACTCAGGCTATGTCAAAGCTGAGGGGCAAGGGTTCATCACCCTCTTTTTCTATAGCCCCCCAAGTCCTTCCCTGTGGGCCCCATCATGACCATTCCTGTCTTAGGTTGTTCTTCCCTTGAGGAATCTTACCCATTATTGTCTAAGTGGTCAGGCTTGGGCCAAGCAGGGTGAAGTAAAAGAGGCAGAGGTGGCACCCCCACCAGGGAGATAAACTTTGTCTAATGGTCCCAAGGTCTTTCACTCAGGTTTAGCCATGGGGGGCTACAGTTTCTGAAACCTGGCAGGGCAGTTCCCAACAGGGACTCACAGTTTTTACTGAAAAATGAGCACAATTAGTATAGCTGAAGTTTTTAAAAATTTTTGTAGCAACAATTTTTTAATAAATAAAGCAGTGCATTGATTTACATTTAACATAAACTTCCTAATCTGCATATGGTAGCCAGCCTTCAAGATGGTCCACGTGTCTTGCTATTGTCACTCTTATATAGTTCCTTCCCCCACTGCACCAGGGTTGATCTAAGTGACCAATTGCATATGGTCAGTATGAAAGTATATAACTTTCAAATTAAATGATAAGACTATGGCTTTTTTTTTAGATTTTATTTATTTATTTTTAGAGCTAAGGGAAAGGAGGGAGAAAGAGAGAGAGAAAAAATTGATATGTGAGAGAAACAGTAATGGGTTGCCTCTCTCACACCCCTAATCGGGGACCTGACCCATAACCCAGGCATGTACACTGACTGGGAATTGAACAGGCAACTCTTTGGTGCGCAGACCAGTGCTCAATCCACTGCGCCATGACAGACGGGACAAGACCATGGCTTCTGTCTTGAGTGTATTCTCTCTTTCATTCTCTCTTGGATCACTCATCCCAAGAGAAGCAATGTTATGATCAGTGCTATGAAGAGGCCAGCAGACCAGGAAATGGCCAAGAACTAGCAAGAATTGACATCTACCTACAGCTATATGCAATGTTTAAAGCTAATCTTTCAGCCCTATTTCAGTCGTCAGGTGTTTGCAATTCCAGCTTAGAACCACATGAACAATTCTGAACCAGAACTATCCACTCAAAGTTCCCACATACTTGACTCCTGGAAACAATGAGAAAATAAATGTTTTTTTAAATACCTTATTTATTTATTTTTAGAGAGAGGGGAAGGGAAGGGGAAAGAGTGGGAGAGAAACATCAATGTGTGGTTGCCTCTCATGTGTCCCCTACTGGGGACCTGGCCTGCAACCCAGGCCTGTGCTCTGACTGGGAATGGAACTGGCGACCCTTTGCTTCATAGGCCCGTGATCAATCCACTGAGCTATACCAGCCAGGGCAATGTTTGGTTTTTTTGAAGCTGTTAATTTGTGGGTGATTTGTTACACAGCAATTAGTAAATGATACACTGGATAACTAAACCATATTGTTTTCATATCTTTGTAGCTGGGTCATCAGAACTGAAGTCAAAACAGTGTAATGTTACAATGTTTATGCCCTTCAGACCTAACTGTGTTTGTTAACAGTGAAGCTAAAGAAAGTAATCCTTACGTCCGATCATCACCATGCTAAAATAACCTTTGTTTTAACAATGTCTAGGCATTGTAAAATGAAATAAAAAAATTACTTTGATGGCTTTATGTTTTCTAAGAGTTAATATTCTATGTCATTAACCATTTTCTAAATATGTCAGACTATGTTATAATAGTAAACTGGTGCTTGACCAACCTTCCTTACCACAGATGTACTCCATATTTATAGGCATATATCTCTGATACAGTCTTTTTGTTTGTTTGTTTTTGCATGATGACCCCCATCATTTATTTTATTTATTTTTTTAATGTAACAAATCCATTTACTTAACCAATACTTTTGTTCAAATGTTGTTTACAAAGTACTCTGCTAAGCCCATTCACAAAAACAGCAATGATGCTGGTCTTAGAGTTTCCAACAGGAAGACATCAAATAACAAATCATATAGTCAATACTAAATCACATCTGGGATAAATGCCTGATAGGAATCAGCAGTGCAATAACATTCTATAAAAAAAATTAGTCTTAATATATATTAAAGCTTAAAGTTTTTTTCTTTTTTCCCCCATTTTTAAAATTGTTGTTGAGGTACAGTTGTCTCCATTTTCCCCTCACTACTCCCCCACCACCCCAGCCATCCCCACTTCCCAACCTTGATCCTGATACAGTCTTTAATTAATGTCTCAGCAATTTTATAAGAAGCTTTTGAAAAACCAATGTGTATATTTGAATCAATGAATATCAGCTCCTCTTGAGTTTTTAATCCAGTATCTTTTCTTTCCAAATATTCAGGTTAATAATTACCAACTATTGATTACTTTACTTCTTTCATGTAGTGGTTCTGTATTAGGTCATTTATTACTTCTGCATTATTACTCCTGTAAAAAAATGAGAAAATATTATGATTTTGTTTTGCTCTCTTTTTTTCATAACCCACCTATCCAAAGTTTCCATGACATAATCCAATTTAAAGCTTGCCTGACTTCCTAGTTGGTGCTCTTTCAATACCCTAAATTATTAGCCAAGAGTAAAAATAGGAAAGATGCAAATAGAGTAGAAATAAGAACAGGCAAATAACATTTAAGTTAAGTAACAAATAACATTTAAATAACATTTAACACTTAAATTTATTTAAGTTAAAATAAACTTAGACCTGTAGAGAATTTAAACTTCGATCAGTAGACAAGTCATTTAATTAAAAAATTTCATCCTTAACATATCAGGGAATGAAATCAAAGCCACATGTATTGCATTGATTTTATTATGTATTTTAACATTAAAAAAACTATGAGGTTGATTATAATTGATAAGTGTATATATACTTATATATATATATACTTAATTGTATATATACTTATATATAAGTATATACATATATAAGTATACACATATACTTATCTATAAGTATATATATACTTATAAGTATATATAATTGATATATGTTTATCAATTATAATTATATATAATTATATATATATATGCCACTATCTTAATAAATAAAATGATACTAATAGAATTTAAAATCTTTATGTACATTTCTGCAATCCAAACATCCTGCATGCCCTTTTAAACTGGCAACTCTGGTAATTTATCAACATTTGTTATTTCTACATTTTTAATGTTAATTATATATATATATATATATATATATCCTTGTACAATATAAAGAATTATGTTGATAAAGGGTTCACTAAACCTTATTTCTTAGCTAATTATACAGTTCCAGATTTTAAACTATTTCTTGCAGTCCTACAAAGATAGCCTACTGCATCTGGTTTTCAATATTGTGATATTGTCCTTTGTATGTTATGTCTTCCCTCCACTACCACCTGCAAAGGTGTTGTAAAAAAGAACACCTTTGATAGATATGCCAAATATCTATCTATATTTAGATATTTGGTATATCTAAATATATCTTGTTATTTAATCTTCTTGGAATTAATTATAATTCCTGAATATTACTGTATTTCAACAACTGAAAAATACTCGGATATTTTTTGAAGTATGTTCTATTATCCTTTCTCATTATTTTATTCTTCTTGGATTTCAATTATGTGTATATTGAATCTTTTTATATCCTCAGTGGGTATAAACCTTCTTTAAAAGCTTTGTTTGGTGTCTCAGTGTTGCATTTTGGATCATTTATACGTGTATTTGTCAGTACACTAATTTTCTCTTTTAATATGTTCTTAATTTGTTTTGTAACACACTAGTTCTTTTTTACATATGCCAATTTGTTTCTGAAAGCCATGTGCATGTATTTTATTGAGAATATTACTTTTTAAAATACATGTTCATAACATCTGAAGTCCTAATTCTGCATTTGGTTCCTTTTGTTGTTCACCCTTTCTCTTGAATATTTCACATGATGTTTGTTTCAGTTGATTTGTAATTTGTTTGTTAAGCTTTTATTTAGCTGATCTTATTTAATGGAAATCCCAACATATCTAGGTTGAGCTCGAGTATCCTTAAAAGAATTTTTACATTTCATTCTTTATGATTCTCTGAGGCAGTGCTTCTCAGTCTTTAATATGCATGGTAGAAAGAAGAAAAGCTCCCCAAAGATGTCCATATCTTAATTCCCAGACTCTGTGCGGACCTGTGAAGCAAAGGGTCACCAGTTCGATTCCCAGTTAGGGCACATGCCTGGGTTGCAGGCCAAGTCCCCAGTAGGGGATACATGAGAGGCAACCACACATTGATGTTTCTCTCCCACTTTCTCCTTCCCCTCCCCTCTCTCTAAAAATAGATAAATAAAGTATTTTTTAAAAGATGGAGTGACTATTTATAAGCAGCTTCTAGAAACGTGAAAAGGCAAAGTGACAGATTCTCCCCTCAAGCTGCCAGAAAAAAAAAAAAGCAGACTTCCACCTTGATACTGGGACTTCAGTTCTTCAGTAACATAATAATTTTGTGTTGTTTTCTACTTTTTGTGTAATATTATAGCAGTTAGTTCCACTAAATTTATTATAGAAGCAAAACAAAAAGTATGCAAATCACCTTGGGATCTTATTTAAAAAGAGAATTTGAATAGTAGGACTAGAAAGGAGTAAGAGTTTCTGTATTTCTAACAAGTTCCCAGGTGATAAAGATGTTGCTGTTGTTTGTAGATCATATATTGAGTATCAGGAATCTAGGGTAATATTAGCTTGAGAACACATTAAACAAGATTCTCAACTTGAGTTTTACAGGATTATGCAGGTCTTTGAAGTTCAAACCCAAATATCATGTGAAGGTAAATAGTTTTTAGCACAACTTTATTGTAGATAGGGCCCCTATCTTTAAAAAAAAAAGTCATCTCATTTTACTTCCCTCCTGGTGTGAACTCAATGACTTGTCTTTGTTTCCTTAAGAGGTTTTAAAACTCAAGGCATTAAATTTATGGTATAAGCAAATACATGTAAGGAAACCTTTATCTTATTTCTTATTTTCTTTGCAGGTTTCAGCTACTCTGTCTGTGTACTTTCTTGTTATTTTAGATACGCATTTGTGTGGGAATTATTGCATTTTATCCAGGATTTCTAGTTATTTTTTTCTAGTAAGAGATTTTCCCTTCAGAATATTTAATCTGCTATAATTCTAGAAATAGGATTCTTCATCTATATTTGCAAATTTAGAGATTCTCTACTCATTTTTCAACAAATGTCTTCTTAATGATTTCTGTTTGTTTTTGGTGATGTTTGCCACTGAGACCAGTTAATTGCTAATTAAAATCTTTCTGTCCTAAATAATAGTTAATAGTGGTTCTGAGGAGTAAAAGTCAATGTAAAAAAGAACAAGTGGTTAATATAATTAATGTGTATATGGATTGCTTTAAATGTTTGGACTGAAAAAGAGAAGTCACTGAGAAAATTAAGGAAATCTATACTTTCTGTTAATTTTCAATCACTAACTTAAAAATTTAAAAATTTAACAAAGCATGAACTTTATGTATATATATTGATTAATTCAGTTGATCTTCACAACTTTACAGAGTAAAGATCATTTTGATTTTAGACATGAGGAAACTGAGACTCAATAAGATAAAAAAAAAAACTTTTAAAAGGAAGGAAGAGCTGTCATGCATACCACTTTATGTCAAGTACAACTCTCCATGAAGAGACACACATTGCATTCATTCCCAGTAAGAAATGTCTATACTTCAACATCCCAGCAAAAGGAAGAGAGGTTTCCTCTTTTCCTAGCAGCAAGTTCAGCCATTGGAAATCATTGCAATTCAGCCAATGAAAAGCCAATACCATTATGAACCCTTGCTTTCCTCCAATGGGTTATCATTTAAATCACCTCATTCCAACTTTCTCTTCTTTTCTCCACAAACTAACATTCCTCTCCTTTGCTTGCTGTACTTACCCATAGTTCTCACTATAGCATGCTTGTCCAGAATTGCAATTCTCTGCTATTCCCAAATGAACTAATTTTTACTGGTAAAAATAACTGCCTGTTTTCTTTCTGAAGATTGTTGAGGCTATTTGGGGCCTTTTGGGCTTCATATAAATTTTTGGAATATTTGTTCTAGATCTATGAAATATGCATTTTAATAAAGATTGTGTTGAATCTACATATTGTTTTGGGTAGTATGGACATTTTAATCATGTTAATTCTTCCAATCTATATGCTTCCATTTATTTGCATCTTCCTCAGTTATAAATAAAATTGTCTTCTTAGGTTGCCTTTCTGATAGTTTATTATTGGTCTGTAAAAATGCAACTGATTTCTGGTATTTACTTTGTATTCTGCTACTTTACCAAATTCATTTCTCAGCTCCAGTAGCCTCTTTGGTTGAATTTCTAGGTTTCATTGTATACGGTATCATGTCCTCGGCAATTAATGACAGTCTTACTTCTTCCTTTACAATGTGGATGCATTTTATTTATTTTTCTTGTCTGGCTGCTGTGGCTGAAACTTCCAATACTGTGTTAAATAAGAGTGGTAAAAGCAGACATCCCTGTCTTTTTCCTGATCTTAAGGGAAATACTTATAGTTTCACCCATTAAACATGATGTTGACCCTAGGCTTTATTATATATGGTCTTTATTATGTTGAGATATGATCCCTCTATTCTCACTTTGCTAAGAGTTCTTATTATAAATGGATGCTGGGTTGTATCAAGTACACTTACATATGTATTGATATGATAATGTGACTTTTATCTTTCATTTTTTAATGTAATGTATTACATTTATTGATTTGAAGATATTGTATCAACTTTGCATCCCTAGAATAAATCCCATTTGGTCATGGTGTATTGCTGGATTCAGTTTGCTAATATTTTGTTGAAGATTTTCACATCTATATTCATCACAGATATTGGCCTGTAAGTTTCTTTCTTTGTAGTGTCTTTATCTGGTTTTATAACTAATAAAGTTAAAGGAGTACATCATTGACAAGTCCTTATTACAGGAAATGTTAAAGGCACTTATCTAAGAAATAGAAGACCAAAAACTATGAATAATAAAATGACAACAAACTCACAACTATCAACAACCGAACCTAAAAAACAAAAACAAAAACTAAGTAAACAACTAGAATAGAAACAGAACCAGAGAAATGGAGATCATGTGAAGGATTTTCAGAAGGGAGGGGGAAGGACAGGGAATTAGAAGTGTAATTGGTAAATATAAAATAGACAGGGAGAGGTTAAGAATGGTATAAGAAACAGAGAAGTCAAAGAACTTACATGTACAACCCATGGACATGAACTAAGGGGAGGGAGGATACTGGAGGTTTAGGGGGTACAAGGCAGAGGAAGGATAAAAGGGAGAAAAAATTGGCAAAACTGTAATAGTATAATCCATAAAATATACTTAAACATTGAAAAATAATTAGGTTAATTGTGGCTTCATAAAGAGTATTTGGAAGTCTTCCCTTTTCTTGAATATATATACCTGATATAAAGCTATACTATAGTGCCGTTATAATCAAAACAGCCTGGTAATGGCATAAAAACATGCATTTAGATCAATAGAACAGAACAAAGAGCACAGAAATCAGCCCACATCTTTATGGTCAATTAATATTTGACAAAGGAAGCAAGAGCATACAATGCAGTAAAGGCGATCTCTACAAAGAATGGTGTTGCAAAAATTGGACAGGTACATGCAAAAAAGTAAAGGTGGATCACCAATTTACATAATACACAAAAATAAATTCAAAATGGATAAAAGGCTTAAATGTAAGTCACAAAACCACAAAATAAAATATAGGCAATATAATCTGAAACATCTCTCATAGCATTAGTTTCACTTGTATATATCCTACAGCTATTAAAATAAAGAAAAAATAAATAAATAGTACTATGTCAAACTAAATAGCTTCTGTACAACAAAAGAAGGCATCAATAAAATGAAAGGTGAACCCAAAGTGTGGGAGAACATATTTGCCAATGATATATCTGATAAAGAGTTCATTTCCAAAATATATAAAGGACTTAACACAATTCAACACCAGGAAGACAAACAATCCCATTAAAACATAGGCAATACTGACTGGTGTGGCTCAATGGGTCAGATGTCATCCCAGAAACTGGAAGGTCACTGGCTGATTCCCTGTCAGTCTAGCCTGGGCAAAAAATGGAATTGACTAAAGGGGACAGACCCTCCTGAAGCATTCAGAAGTTTGGGCCAGGAGATTTTAACAGAGGAATGGGAATAACATGTAATTCCTCTTGGCCCCATGGCATGAATGTAGGCTGGGGCCTGAGGGGCCTTTTTCATCCCAGAAGCCTTGTGCTGAATGGCGGCTCTGACAACACATACAGACTTCATAAGAGAGCCTAAAACTGGATAGCAACTGGGAACAAAAAAAGCCACCTGGATGATTGTGCCACAGTTTCTTGCAGTTCCCAAAGGACAGTATTTCCAAATGGGAGCAGGAAATCTTGGAACAGCCTTTGACTAGTCTGGCAAATGGTGCCTGGGTTCTCCTCTGAGCTTTCTGGAGGGAATGAGTTTTGAAGTAAGATCCTGCCACCCTCCCATACTGTGTAGCTTTTGAACAAAAGACCTTTCCTTTTCTCAACTAACCTCTGCCTCTGGAACTTGCCTAAGAGTGACAACAAGCAGCCAAACCCCACTTCTGTTCAGTAACAAAAATTGTGACTATTGTAGAGCACTAACTACCTGTGGCAGGACAACCCCAAGAGTGGGACTGTGGGCATTTCCCATTCCCCTGGAATTTCCCTGCACTCCTGCCCAAGGCACCAGCCACCTGAAATACCTGAGTAGGGGGCAGACTCTAAAAGGGGGTGAGGATTACCCAAGTTTTGGGGGCCTATTGCTTTTGGGGCCACAATTTGCATTACTGGTTGGCAAAAGATAAAACACTACACCTTGCTTGTGAACACTTGTTTGGAATAATGGAGGTGTGGATTCAAGTTTTGTTTATATGTTCCCAGATTTCCCAGGTTCTTGTGGTCATTGTTTTTGTTTTAGTTTTTGTTTGTTTGTTTTGTTTTATTTTGCTTGTTGAGGTCATCAGGGGCTGTCCTGTTTTGGCTACTGGAGGCAGCCCACTCGGATGCATTTTAAAGATTGGTCCATATACAGCCATCAGTGTCTAAGGAGGATTTTTTTTTTATTGTAACACTGTATGGCCTATGTATGTTTTGGACTGTGGGGGAAAATGACCCCTAAATAGTTCCCCAAATTACTGAAAAATTACCATCATGCAGTTGGATTTGTTTTGCCAACTGTTAGGCAAATGGGATGAAATCCATTACATCAGGGTATTTATGTCATTATATAATAGAGGTTCATCAGGGAAAGGGAGCCACTAAATTATGTATAGAAAGGAAGTGGCCTCAAAACTCCTCCATGATAGTAAGGCACAGGAAACTCTTGATAATGTCCTGAACTCAGGGGACACAGAATCAGTAGCAGTAGGACCTCCTCTGCTAGATTCCTTTGAAATAGGGCCCATAGAGCCACTGGTCCCACCCCAGTATGATAAGGGGAGGGTCTCCCCCTCAAAGACCCATCAGAGTATCCAATTTGTCTGGAGAATATCCTTGTCCAGAGCAAGATAAGTCCATGTAAGGCAATATCCTGTCCATGGAGTAAATCAAGAAGGCCAACCCAGTAGGTACTATTTGTCCCATATTCTTGTTCCTGCTCCACAATTATTAAATTGGAGTAATCCCAACCCTTCATATAAGGAGGATCCTCAGAAAATGACAGACCTTATCATGTCCTTTTTTGCCAATCCTCATTCATACTGAGTGGATATACAAGCTCTCATTAACATCCTGCTAACAACAGATGAAGGCTGTTAGTTATAAATAAAGCTAATGAAGAGACTCAGTGCCACTACCAAGAGAATCCCAATGGGACCCCTAACCCAGCTGGGGCAAGTCCATTGACAGAGCTGAATTGGGGCACAAATAGTGGAGATGTTGCCTTTCTAGAACATTACAAAAGATGCATTCTGGAAGGGTTAACAAAGGGATACCTTAGCAAAATATCCAGAATATGATACTTGTTGTTCAATGAAAACTGATGAAGATCCTTCTGAATTTTTAGAAAGGATCTATCAGGCTTACTGAAAGCATACTGATGCTGACCCACAGGCACCACAAAATGTCCAGATGGTAATCTTGACTTTTATTAGTCAAAGTGCCCCAGATGTCAGAAGGAAACTCCAATGTTTAGGTGAGGCATTGGGAATAAATTTCTCCAAGTTTGTGGACGTAGCTTTTAAAGCTTACAATGCCCAGGAAACAAGGAAATTAAGGCAGACCACCATTTTCTTAGAAACAGTGTGGGGAAACCAGAAGAGATGGAATCTGAAAGGAAAAGGGAAGGCCCATTAGGCACCAATCAACATGACTGTTGTGAGGACACGGGCCATTGGTGAAGGGAATGCCTGAAATTCAAAAGGAAAAATAAAGTGGATAAAAATCCTCACCAATAAATGTTAGAAAAGGAAGTGGAATCTGATGACAGAAGAGAAGGCCCAAGGGCTTCCCTAGATATCTCCTAACTTATTATTTTTCCCCTTAGGAGCCCCAGGTACAGCTGATAGTAGGAAACAAGCTAATTAATTTCCTTTTAGATACAGGAGCTATGTACTCCTTATTAAATACAAAATTAACTAATAAAAGTCCAGCTGTGATAATGGTTACTGGAGTGACTGGACAATTCCTACAACAGGTGTTCTTTCAGCTTCTAGAATTTCAGTTTAGGGATCAAAAGCCTATGCATAGTTTTCTCTACTTGCCAGACTTCCCCCTTCTATTGCTGGGTTGACATTTTCTTTGTAAATTGTATACCCAAGTAACTTTCTCCTGAGAAGGAGAAAGTATGTGTAAAAGCCCTGCTGGACCATGCTCCCCAGCTCCAGACACTCCTGACTTGTCCAGGAGGACCTGGTGATAAACTCATCTCATCCAAGATTGATGAGCAGGTTGATCAAGCCATTTGGGCTGATGAAATCACAGGCAGAGCAGTTAACATCCAACCCTTAAAAACTAACCTAAAAGAAGTGGCAAGGATTCTAAAGAAGAAACAATACCCCATTAAAAAGAAAACCTTAGAGGGGATTCAACCAGTAGCTATAAATGACAATGTCTAGGACATTCATTCTATGGTGCCCAACCCTTCTATTTTGTTAGACAATCCAAATGTTCCCTTATAGACTACCACAACCTTGGCCAGGCCACCTTGCTTCCAGATTCAGAGGGAGACTTGGCCCTCCAGCATGATTGCTTGGACCAGCTGCTGATGGCACCTGACTGGGAACTATATCCACATGGGACTGACTTTATGGGAAATGGCCAATGATAAGCTGGGTTTGGACTTCCTCAAATAATTCAAAATGACAATAGACCATCATTCATTTCAGAGATTTCCTGGAAGATTGGACAGGCGCTCTAGGTTCAATGGAAACCACATACATTTTGGAGACCTCAATCTATAGGAAAGAATGAGAAAATTAACCACACAATGAAGAAGACCCTGGTGAAAATATGCCAAAAAATGCATTAGAAATGGGACCATTCACTCTCTGTTGCCTTGCTCTGAATTAGGGTAGTACTTAGAAATGGGCTTAAATTGAGTCCTTGTGAAATAATTTATGGGAGAACCTTCAAAATCTTTGTTTTAGGTGTGTCCCCTTCAGATTTAGAGCATAAATCAAAAATTAAATGATATGTACAATATTTAAGGCAAACACCAACAATTTTGCACAAATTTGCTCATTGCAGGTTCGTGTGTCCAGCTGTCAAGTCCTTGTGCCCATTTTGGCCCAGAGACTGAGTCTTTTAAAGACTTGGAAGACTCAAGGCCCTAAACAACAGGTAGTCAAGCTGTTGACAGATTCCTATGACATCCTACTAACAATATACTCTTCTCTAAAGCTAGGGGAGTCAAGCCTTAGATCCACCACACAGGGATGAAGCAGGTGTCACCTGAGGAGGACTGGGACCCTGCTGCTGGTTGATACTGAAAGGGAAAGCTGGATCCGCACTCCCGAAAAGATTTTAAAAATTCCTCTTTTGGAAAGGGACAGGAGCTCCCAAAACTAAGTCCTTTTCTTTTTCCATTTTGCATTTCCCAGGTGGCGGCTTCCTTAGCAAATTTATTCTGCTTGGGTGAAAAGGAAGTGCCACCCAAAGCCTTACTACACAATAAGGATTTACCAAGGAATAGGAACAAAAAGGCTGTGTTTCAAAGTTTTGGAATGTGTTTATGGAGCTAAGAACTTTCAGCTGTCTGATACAGAGTTAAAATATAGTCATGTCCACTGTTAAAAGGACCAGCATTGGAAGTGAGTTAAACTAAAATAGTTATCTCTGAATGGGTAAGAAGGTGTGCAAAGGTTGTAGAAATATGTATAGAAGGTTATGACAGTAGTAGAAGTTTGTAAAATTTTTAAATTTGAAAAGAAAGAAACCTCAGTGGTTGGTTAAAGTTATTCTTTGCTTGCTCTATTTTGGGGGGAGCTGGTTTGAGTTTGCTGTTTTGTATAGGAATTGTGTGTCTCTGCCATTTAGATTTCATGCCATTTGGACCTTGTCAGCATTCTTTGTAGTACCAGTTGATGTAAGTAAAATTCTGAGGCTATTCCGAGTACTTCCTTTTAGCTGTTTTGAATATAGATTGGGGTTTCTAAGAGTTAAAAGTTCACATTAAGTTGGAAAGAATTTGTATAGTTTTTATAATAGAAGGCATAAGGTATGAAAATGAAATTTTGAAAGACACAGGTTATTTTCTTTTTGCATGGTATTTTTATCCCTAACCAATCCCTCCAGAATTTTTTATTCTTCATGACTGAGTGTTGGCATAAAATTTCTTTGCATTAGTGCCCATCAGATGAGTGAATAAAAAAACTGTGGTACAATTATACAGTAGAATATTACATGACCATAAAGAAAATGAACTTTTACCTTTTGCAAAAGCATGGAGATTATTATGCTAATAATAAAACAGTCAGAAAAAAACAAATACTATATGATCTCACTTATATGTGGAATCTAATGAATAAAAATAAACAGACAAAATAGCAACAGAAGCATGGACACATAGAATGGACTGGATGAAATAAGGGGAAATGATTAGCCAAAGATGATATATGTATTACCTATGGACCCAGTCAACAGTATGATGATGGCCAGAGGGAAGCGGGGCAAGGGCTGGGTGGAAGTGGGCAAAGGGAGAGAATTTGGGCACACTTGAAAAATGTCAATAATAAAAATAAAGAAAAAAAGAGAAAAATAACTGTCTGTTGTATTTTTAAGGTCAATGGGGTCTTTCTCATATCAAAATTATAGTCTTTCCACTATTTCATGTTTGGTCTAAAGCAATCCAAAATAGGAATTTGCAACTGGCTTTGAGCGCTGTGTAAAAGTCTACTTAAATGTTGCTTAGGCAATGTAATAATAGCTTTTATACACTGCCAGTTGAAAACAAATTAGAGGAAATATTTTTCAAAAATAATCTGGGAAAAGTAATATATATATATATAATATATTTGCAAATAAGAACTTTTTGAATATATATACACAGAGAAACACAAACATGTATCTGCATAATCTGATGCTGATTGTTGCTATTAAATATATATGGGTCACAAATTCCTAACCCAAGCTTCTCAACATATTCTACATCTAATTCCTTTGAAGAGCATTATATTTGCCACACCACCCCAATTTCATCCATCTCAGTAGATCAATTCACTGAGATTTGTCATTTAGCATAACATTATTTCTCCTGCCTTTCTTGCATAATTTTGTAAATCCAAAAATATCCTCCAGTTACAAAGGGACAAGTTACTACCTTGATTTCAAAGCCACTTCTCCACATGTTTTTAATCCAAATACCCTCTACCTCCCAGAGATTGAGTTCTATTGATTATTTGTGCACCCCTTTTACTTTTAATTTCTCTCTCTGACTGCATCCTTTTGTTAATCATGCATAATGCTCCCAAATGCTAAAAACTACCTGTATTTTTCAGACTATATAATGCCTCCCCCCAAATTTCGGAGGAAAAAAGGGGGTGCATCTTACACTCCAAATGTAGCTTACCTGGCTCACTGGGGTGGGGGCAATGGCCTATGTTATTTATGTTATAAATATGTTACTAAATATTTTGCCACATTGTTTTGCTTCAAAATTTTTTTCCTATTTCCTCCTCTAACACCTAGGTGCATCTTACAGTCTGAAAAATTTGGTAATTCCTCCTTTGCCTCATATACCATGTGTCCTGCACAATAAGGTTTTATCTTCTCTTCCTACTTAAACTTCACACACACATAACACCTACCCTCTGTCATCTCACCTGACATTAACTTTTCAACATGATCAGTTAGTTTCAATTTTCAAAAAAGAAATACCTTTTTCCTTAGTAGAATTGAATTGTCAAAATTAATCATATTTTTATGACCTTATGTTATACAATTTTCTGTTATATGTGGCACCACTAGTTACTCCATGCTTGTGAAAATGTCTCCTTTCATAAATACTTCTAAGTTTTTCTCAGTAATTATTATGTATTTGTCTTGCAGGGATTTCTGTCCTTGAGTCTCTGCTTTTACCATTCATCATATGTTGGAAGTTTAGGTGATCACCTCCACTGTCATAATCTCAACTTGCTCTTGAATGCTGATTAGTTATTAATTCATATTTCCTCTCTGCCCTCTTTCCACCAAGCTTCAGTTATGCTATCTCACTACCTGATGGCCAATTTCCTCTGAATGCCCTACAAGTACTTCACATTGTCCAGATTCAAATTAAATTGATTTTCTTCCCCTACTTGCTCCTACTTCATATATCAGTCACAAGTGCCACTATTAATCAGGCTCCATCGTAGAAACATCCTTGACTATTCTTTTCTTCACCTTCACAATTAATTCAACATCATTCTTCTGCGGTTTAAAGCCATTCGGGAGACAGAAGCCACCTAGTAATTTGAAACAGAGAAACAATGTAAAGAATTAGCTATATCATGATGTAAAGGAGAGGATACCTCTAAAAATATATAATAGGGATGAAGGAGAGTATCAAAGGAAAAACAAAGTTGGAAACAATATTTTTTCCAGAATTAGGTTTGAGACATTGCTGGGGCAAGTATGGTGGCAGATCACTAGCTGGTAGAGAAATTTTCTGGTTTTAGCTAGTTGAAAGCTGTTTTATACTTTCCAAGTAAATAGAAAACACCTGTCCAGGGTAGGTAAGTAAAAATTTTCTCTGAGAATTTTAACCGGGAAGCAACCACTGAGGTACTGGTAACTAACTCTGGTTAGGAAGTCAGCGAATGAGATCAGGGCTTTAGGAGCTGCTAAATGGCTAGGGATGTGAAGCCTGTCATATATGGTGTCAGTATTAGGTGTTACTTGGCATGGCTTTGGTTGATGAAGGCACAGAGATGGGTGCATGGAGGTTTGACTTAGCAGCCTTCTTACTGAATGTCAAGCATGAGTGTCCTGGTTGTAAGACTGGTGAGGTAGTAATTGGGTTGAAACTGAAGCTGGAAGCTTATTTATGGACTGAGTGCTCTGGACATGCACCTGTATGGCAGAAGGAAGAAAAAGCCAAGAGAGCACATGCAAACCAGGGAAAGAAATACCCTCTTTTTTCAATTTCCTTCCTATAACCTCTACTGCTAATGCTCAACATCATACCTTCTGTAAGGTGAATTGTTTACAGAGTCCAACTTTATTATCACATAGCAATATTCATAACTGGTAGTAATTTTCAAATGCCTATTATCTTAATTTTCTTTTGAATCTGTGTATTAATACCCTTTCTTCTATCATTGTTATCTTTTATGACCATCCAAATATAAACTTATCTTTACTGATCCAACTAAGTGACTTGCCTAAACAGGAATTCCAAGTCACTCTTCCCAAAGACCTTCAAAAATACTCATTATTCATAAATAAACTCTAAACTTATTATTCTTATCAAGTAAAGAAGCTTCTTTCTCTATTTACTAGCCAGATTTATTAGTATTTATTGGCTGTACTTGTAATTTGGTATATATAACAATAAGGATTATTTTTTCTTCAAGTGTTTGTGAAGTAACTGGTATTGTTTGATTCATGGTTGGTAGTTAGGTGGCTTTCAGCAACTGTTTAGGGCCAGTTCTACTTCAAAAGTTGCTTTCTGCATCAGCAGGTGACTGAGGTTACATTATTCTCAAGATAAGAGCAGAGATGAAGGAGAGTATATCATATTGTACACACCCATCTTCTGGCATCCTTGTCCTAAGCAGATCATATGATAAATCTAAAATTAAATATACGGGAAGTATATTTCTCCTATGAATGTGACCCAGAAAAGAGAAAATATTTTTGAAAAACTTAATCTATATGTTACCTTTAATATAATTACCACCATCACCAAACTGCTAAATTAATATTCTGATAAGTAATATGTAATATGCATTGCCATGACACACTAATGTAAATCCAATGAAAGCAAAAAGAGTTAAGGTTTTAGTTAATGTGTACAAACTTGTCATTGCTAAGTGTATGATTTGTTAGGGTTTTTGAAGAGGTGGAAATAACTTACAGAGCTTTCAATGATTTCAAGTTATCTACTAATCTCAGTCTATGAACCTGTTATACAAAGTATCAATCAAATGTATTCTTTTGTGGTATGTTTATTTTCTTTGGAAAAACTGTTTTTAAAACTGTAATGTTATTTTGTGTGTTTGTCCCAGTTGCCATCCCAACCACAGCTGCCCTTTCTCTTCTTACATCATGTATCTCCACCTGAAGCTTCTGTATACTGCTCAGAATCAGGTGCTTACTGTGCTGTCCTTCATCATTCTTCCCTCTCTACTTATTTTCTGTCAGTACTGGGTCCAAGTGCCTCGCATTTCCATTCATACATTATAGGATGCTTATATATTTGTGTTTTAAAGGAATCATGGACTTACCACAAAATATTTATACTGAGTATGTTACTTTTTGGCTAATTCCTGCTTACTAATAGTTACTGAAAAGAATTGTCCTTGCATAAGAAACCAAAAAGAACATACTCAAAAAATTAAACTGAACTTGAGATGTGGGGTTAAATATTAATTGGCTATTTTGGACAAAATATAATTTAGCCAGAATAAATAAAAAAGAGCAACGAAAAAAATTTTAAAGCTTAAAGGAAACAAAATAAAGAGCACAATATCTTTATATTAAGCATAGAATTCTGACAAAAAGATCTAGAAAGATGCTTTCTGAAGTAGAAGTAGGAAAATAAAAGATGAACCCCTTTTACTAGGTAAGTATATTCCTGCCAAGAATCCTCTTTGATGACAGAAATCTACATCATTTTATCTTTTAGATAGCTACAACCTGTCTCAAGGAGTTCTCACTCATCTGTTCTCTGAAAGAAGAATTCTCAATTCTATTTTGGTCTTGCTCGAAGAAAATGAATAATGTTAAATGGAGGCTCCTGGAGAATGGTAGGGAGTCTAATTCTAATTGTACTTCCTAGGGCCAGAACAGACATTAGATAAATAGGAACAATGAGGAAGATACAAAATCATTGTTAATCAATTGTATTTCTTAGTACCCGCTGTGCAAAGATTGATGATAAAGGATGTAAGGCTATCCTTAAATTCAATGTTATCTTTCTTTAATAGGTTTAGATCATTTAAAAATATATCACAGAGGAGTTTCACTGGGTCTTAATAATTTCATAAAACTGGCCTTTTTTTTTGGTATACTCAGAAACAGAAATGCTAGGAAGATTTCAGAACCAGTGTTCACCTGCCACTCTCCCTTTCAGTTGACACTCTCAGACCACTCATTTACTCCCCTAGGTCTTGGAAACACAAAGCCCCTGATAGAGTCATTACAATGTATTTTCAGGTACATCATAACTAAAATAATATTTGCCTGGGTCTATTACAACCACAACTATGAACAAAAAATAGTTTGCCAGAGTACATAGTACTTCATACAACAACCAACCTGTTTCCACCATTCATCATCAAATTATAAATTACATGGGAATTGGAAACATAAATCTCGTGTTCATCTGATCTGTGATATAGTTACAGAAGATGCATACTTCTATTTAGATGAAAATATTACATAGAAGTTTTCAGCCACAAAAGGTCTCTTTATGCTAGCTGTTTTTATTAACTAAACTAAATATTACATTAGAAGGTGCTGAACAGTTTTATGTATGTTGAAATAGTGTTTCATTTACCCAAAATTATATAATCTTTACAGAAATCTGAATTTTATAGTAAAAGATTGTTATGATAAGTGCTGCGTACCATAAAAATTTTTTAAAGATAAAATAAGTAGAGTATTGGTGAAAAATGGCGGTGGAGTAGGATGGAGTGACTCCAGTTCTCGTACCCCTGGGAGAAAATCCTGGCAGATTTACTGAAGAACAGCTCAATCAATTCCCCAACCAACAATTCCCCAGCATTTATGAAAATAAGAGACCAGAGATAGTGAGGAACCAGGCAGCTATAGGCCATTGGGGTCTCAGGGATGTGAGTAAGGATGGAGGCAGCTAGGCTGGGGGCAGCCATTGGCTGGCACGTAAAGACCTCGGAGCCACGGCTGCCGCAGCGGTCAGGGCCCAGAGGCTTCCGCCTGTGCCCAGCGACAGGGCCGTCTGCCACAGAGGACTCATCGGGAGCCTGGCACCTGTGAGGAAAGACAAAACTGGCAGAGGCAGGGCCGGCTGCCCTCAGCCAGCCCGAAACTCCTCGGAGCCACCACTGCCGCTGCATTAGGGGTGTAGAGGCTTCTGTCTGTGGCCAGTGCCACAGAGGACTCATAGGGAGCCCAGCACCCAGTGGAGCATTGGGCCAGCTGAGGGGTCCTTGGAAGAGCTGGCTCCCTCCCTCACCATCTAGGCGGGGCTGGGTGGCAGAGACCTGTCTGCCTAGGTGTGCAGGGACGGTGGCAAGGACAAGGGGCCATATTCAGTTGCGATCTCTGTGGTTGCCAGCCCACCAGCCTGCCAGCCCAGGAAATGTGAGAGGAGCATTGTCCTAACCAGTCAGGTTGGGGATGGGGCTGGGCTGAGAGGCACACTTGCTGGAGAAGTTTTTACAGGAAAGTGGACTGAGGTGTTCTCCTGTGAAGGCAGCTTGACTTGCTTCTCCCCAGCCACAGGACTGGGAAGGACCAGTACCAGATCCTGGGGGACCCAGGCAGCCTGTTGGGTGGGCGGGCGCCCACACCCAAGTCTGGTAGTCTGGCTGGCAGGCGGGTGTGCACCTGGGCCTACAACCCAGTCATCAGAGGGGTCCTGCCGAAAACCAGAAAAAACGGATTGGACAGTTTGAAAACAACAAGGAATGAGTTTTGTTTTCTTTATTTTTTAACTTTTTTAAAAAACGTTTTTCAGTAATCGTATATATTTTTTAATTGTATTGTTGCTGTATCTTTCAGTACTCTGTTCCTCTCCTTTCTTTTTTCCTGTTTTAGTCCTTTTTCCTTTCACCCCAAACTTATTGCTTTTTCCTCACTTCTCTTGCCATTTTTTTGTGTTTGTTTGTTGCTTTCTATACCACTGTAAATACTTGACAACACATCTCTCGTGTCTTAGCCCACTTTACAGGTTCCTGAATTCTATTACTGTAGTGATTAACTCTACTTGCTCACACGATACGTCTATTTACTATCCTTTACTCTCACCTTACCTCAAAATCTGACCACCCACAACCCCAATGCTTTCTAGATACAACTCACAAGCCTTCCCTCCCCAACAAGAGACTTATCTTTGGTCTATCCTTTCTTAAAAGTGGCAAATTGGGTTGAAGATTACAGTTAACACTATATAGAGCCTAAAGATCTTCTATCTCTTCTCTGCTGGCTGTGACTGTAAATATCATAAAGTACTCTCCTGCTGTCACAAACCATTTTGCCTCCCCCTCCGGCTGATCACACACACACAAAAAAAGGAGTGGGTGGAAGCGGAGAAGATCAAGATACCTGCAGGAGACTGCACCACTGAATTTCACAGGTATTCTACCACAGAAGTTCACACCATAAACCCAGGGAGTCAGAACAGATCAATTTAAGAAGCTGAAGCTAACAAGAAAGTCTCATAAGCTATGGGAAGACAAAGAAACAATGCCCAAATAAAAGAAAAGGTGGAAGTCTCAGATAAAATGTCAGATGAAAGAGAGGCAAGTCAGCTATCAGATATTGAATTCGAAGTACTAGTTATCAGGAAATTAAAAGAGCTCACAATGAGCTACCAGAAACTAGAGGGGAGCTACCAGAAACTAGAGGGGAGCTACAATGACCTCTCCACAAAGTATATCAACATGAAAAAGGAAATAGAAACTATCAGCAAAGGACAAGAGGAAATGAAGAATACAATTTTGGAACTGAAGAACACAGTAGAAGGAATGAAAAGCAGGATCAATGAGGCAGAAGATCGGATCAGCAAGTTGGAGGACACAGTAGAAAGAATCTCCCAGAAAGAGCAAGAAAGGGAAAAGAGGATCAAAAAGAATGAAGAGGGACTAAGAGAAATGCAAGATAATATGAAACGTAATAATATCTGAATAATAGGAATGCCAGAAGGAAAGAACAAGAACAAGGGATAGAAAACCTATTTGAAAGAGTAATGATGGAAAAATTTCCTAATTTGGTGAGTGAAAAAGTTACACGAATCCAGGAATCACATAGAGTCCTATTCAAGAGGAACCCAAAGAGGACCACTTCAAGACACATCATCATTAAAATGGCAAAATTCCAAGACAAAGAGAGAATCTTAAAGGCAGCAAGGGAGAAAAAGGAAGTAACATACAAGGGAGCCCTAATAAGATTAGCTACTGACTTCTCAATGGAAGCGTTCCAAGCAAGAAGAGAATGGCAAGAGATATTCCAAGTAATGAGAACCAGAGGCCTACAACCAAGGCTACTTTACCCATCAAGCCTCTCAATCAAGATAGAAGGCCAAATAAAGAGCTTCCAAGACAAAAGAAGTCTAAAAGAATATGCCTCCATCAAACTAGCTCTACAAGAAATACTAAAAGGAGTGCTTTAAGGAAAGGAAGGAAAAGAGAGAGACAGAGAGGAACTGTGGTACAAAAATGGCAATAAATAAGTACCGATCAATAATAACCTTAAATGTAAATGGATTAAATGCTTTGATCAAAAGACATGGAATAGATGAATGGATAAGAAAGCATGACCCACACATATGCTGCCTACAGGAGACCCATCTCAGGACAAAAGACCATCACAGACTCAAAGTGAAAGGCTGGAAACAAATTTTCCAAGCAAATGGTGAAGAAAAAAAAAGCCAGGGTAGCAATTCTAATATCAAACAAAATAGACTTCAAAAAAAGGGCCATAAAGAGAGACCCAGAAGGTCACTTCATAATACTCAGGGGAAGAATCAACCAAGAACACATTAACATTGTAAATATATATGCACCCAACATAGGAGCACCCAAATATATAAGAAAAATCTTAGAAGACTTCAAGAAAGATATTGACAGCAACACAATTATAGTAGGGGATTTTAACACCCCACTGTCAAAAATGGACAGATCTTCCAAAATATATCAAAAAAGATATAGTTGCACTAAACAACACCCTAGATGAAATGGACTTGACTGATATATATATAGAGCCCTTCATCCCAAAGAAAATAAATACACATTCTTTTCAAGAGCACATGGAACATTTTCAAAGATAGACTACATGATAGGACACAAAACGAGCCTCAACAAATTCAAGAAAATTGAAATCATACCAAGCATTTTCTCTGACCACAAGGGACTGAAATTAGAAACCAATACCACAGAAAAAAAACCAAACACCCCAAATCATGGAGACTGAATGGTAGGCTATTAAACAATGAATGGGTCAAGATTGAAATTAGGGAAGAAATCAAAAAGTTTCTGGAAACAAATGAAAATGAACTCATAACAACTCAAAACTTATTGGACACGATGAAGGCAGTCCTGAGAGGGAAGTTCATAGTGATACAGGCTTACCTAAAGAAAATAGAAACATTTCCAACAAACAACCTAACCTGACACCTGCAAGAACTTGAAGAACAACAACAAAGACAGCCCAGAGCAAGTAGAAGGAAGCAAATAACCAAGATCAGAGCAGAATTAAATGACATAGGGTCTAAAAGCACAATTCTAAGGATCAATGAATCCAAGTGTTGGTTTTTTGAAAAGATAAAAAAAATAGACAAACCTTTAAGTAGGCTCATTAAGAAAAGAAGAGAGAGGACCCAAATAAACACAATCAGAAATGAAAGAGGAGAGATTACAACTGATACCACAGAAATAGAAGGCATTGTAAGGAATTACTATGAAGAGCTGTATACCAATAAATTTGAAAACCTAGGTGAAATGGACAAATTTCTAGAAAAATATAATCTTCCAAAACTCAGTGAAGAAGTAGAAAGCCTGAACAGACCAATAACAGCAAATGAAATTGAAGCAGTAATCAAAAAACTCCCATCACACAAAAGCCCTGGACCAGATGGTTTCACAGGAGAATTCTACAAAGCTTTTAAGGAAGAGCTAACCCCTATTCTTCACAGACTATTCCAAAAAATCCAAAAGGAGGGAAAACTCCCCAACTCCTGTTAAGAAATCAGCATCACCCTAATTTCAAAGCCAGATAGAGACACAACAAAGAAAGAAAAACTTTAGGCCAATACCGCTGATGAACATAGATGCTAAAATCCTCAACAAAATATTGGCAAATCGCATCCAATATTTTGTATGCGATGTATTGCCAATGATGTATTGGCAAATACATCAAAAAGATCATACACCACGACCAAGTGGGATTCATCCCAGGGATGCAAGGATGGGTCATTATCCACAAATCAGTAAATGTAATACACCACATAAACAAAAGCAAAGGCAAAAACCACATGATTATATCAATAGATGCGGAAAAAGCTTTTGATAAGGTACAACACCCATTTATGATAAAGGTACTCAGCAAAGTGGGAATAGAGGGAACATTCCTCAACATAATAAAGGCCATATATGAAAGATCTACAGCCAACATCATACTCAGTGGGCAAAAACTAAAAGCTTTTCCACTAAGATCAGGAATAAGACAAGGTTGTCCACTTTTACCACTTCTATTTAATACAGTATTGGAAGTTTTAGCCTCAGTGATTAGGCAAGAAAAGGAAATAAAAGGCATTGAAATTAGAAAGGAGGAAACAAAACTGTCATTGTTTGAAGATGACATGATAGTGTACACGGAAAATCCTATAGACTCAACCAAAAAACTGCTCGAACTAATAAATGAATTTGGCAAAACAGCAGGATACAAAGTCAATATCCAGAAATCAAAGGCATTTTTGTATACTAACAATGAATCAGCAGAAGCAGAAATCAAGAAAAAAATCCCATTTGATATAGCAAAAAGAAAAATAAAATATCTGGGAATAAATCTAACCAAGGAGATAAAAGACCTGTATGCAGAAAACTATACAATGCTGAAGAAAGAAATCAAGGAAGACACAAACAAATGGAAGCATATACCGTGTTCATGGATTGGAAGAAGTAACATCATCAAAATGTCCATACTACCCAAAGCAATTTACAGATTTAATGCTATACCTATTAAAGTACCAATGACATATTTCACAGACATAGAACAAACATTTCAAAAATTTATATGGAACCATTAAAGGACCCCAAATAGCAGCTTCAATGTTGAGAAAGAAGAACAAAGTAGGAGGGATCACTATACCTCATATCAAACTGTATTACAAGGCCACTGTAATCAAAACAGCCTGGTACTGGCATAAAAACAGGCACATAGACCAATGGAACAGAATAGAGAACCCAGAAATAAACCCAACTCTCTACAGTCAATTAATATTGGACAAAGGGGGCAGTAACATAAAATGGAGTAAAGATAGCCTCTTCAACAAATGGTGTTGGGAGAACTGGACAGCTACATGCAAAACAATGAAACTCAAGCACCAACTTACACCATACACCAAAATAAATTCAAGGTGGATAAAAGACTTAAATATAAGCCATGACACCATTAACGTCCTAGAGGAGAACATTGGCAGGAAAATGTCAGATATTTCATGCAGCAACATTTTTACTGACATGTTCCTTAGAGCAAGGAATATAAAGGAAAGAATAAAGAAATGGGATCTCATCAAAATAAAAAGCTTCTGCGCAGCTAAAGAAAACAGCATTAAAATAAAAAGCAACCAACTGTATGGGGAAACATATTTGCCAATGATATCTCAGACAAAGGTTTAATCTCCCAAATATACAAAGAACTCACACGACTTCACTCTAAGAAGACAACTAACCCAACTAAAAAATGGGGAAAGAACTTGAACAGACACTTCTCCAAGGAGGCCATACAGAGGATCCAGAGACACATGAGGAGATGCTCAATATCGCTTGCTATCAAAGAGATGCAAATTAAAACCCCAATGAGATGCCACTTTATACCGGTGAGAATTGCTATCATAAACAAAGCAATAAACAACAAATGTTGGAGAGGGTGTGGGGAAAAGGGGACTCTGGTCCACTGTTGGTGGGATTGTAGACTGGTACAACCATTATGGAAAACAGTGTGGAATTTTCTCAGAAAACTAAAATTGGACTTGCCTTTTGACTCAGCAATTCCACTGCTAGGATTGTATCCTAAGAACCCTAAAACACCAATCCCAAAGAACCTATGCCCCCCAATGTTCATAGCAGCACAATTTACAATAGCCAAAAGTTGGAAGCAGCCTAGGTGCCCATCAGTAAATGAATGGATCCAAAAACTATGGTACATTTACACAATGGAATTTTATGCCACAGAAAGAAAGAAGGAGCTCCTACCTTTTGCAACATCATGGATGGAACTGGAAAGCATTATGCTGAGTGAAATAAGCCCGGTGTTGAAGGACAAACACCATACGATCTCACCTTTAACAGGAAACTAAACAACAAAACAATGAAGCAAGCAAAATATAACCAAAGACACTGAAATAGAGAACAGGCTGACAGTGACCAGAGGGGTGAGTGGAGGGAATTTCAGGGAAATAGGGGAGGGATTTAGAGGAACATATATAAAGGATACATGGACAACAACTGAGAAGGGTGGAAATGGGAGGGATGGGAGGAGCATGGGGGTGAGATGGGATGGGAGTAATAGACAGAAAACTGTACTTGAAAAATAATTAAATAAATAATTGGAAAAAATAGGACAATTCTAATAAGACAAAGGAAGTGTAATAAAAGTTACACAGTCTCTTAAAAAATAAGTAGAGTATTGCTTTCATTGAATAAAAGCAATTAATTCTTTCTAGGACAGTGGGTAAATATTATAAGTTAAAGGATGCTGCTAAATTCTAATCTTTGTTCTAGGCTACGAGGATATTATATCTTTCAATGGAAAATTAGTATCAATCTATGTTAGACCTTTATTAAGCATTGATAAAGGAAGTTTATAAAATGTATACAATATCAACCGAAGACCCTCTTGGAGAAGACAGAAATTTGGTAGTTTTATTTGAAATTTTTGTGTATAGATTTAGTTAATTTTTGTTTGATCTAAACCCTCCTTAAACTGTGTGTTTCTGGGTATGAAATCATGATCTGTGGCAGGAAAGGCTCTAGGAAGTTTCCTCAGAATTTTTTAATACCCTTAACAAACAAATGAGAGTGTTTGCTTTCCCTGTAATAAGTATACATTGTTACTAATAATCTCAAATGAAACAAAGAGTATTCCTAATAAGCATTTTCTCTGACTTCATATGCCAGATATCACCATTCTCTTTATTTCTATCTTCTTTATATAAGGCATTTGAAATTATTAAGTTTATTTGCGGATAACATAGATGGTTTCATAACTGAAACTCAGTTGTTGCTCCAGAAACCATCTGTTTTCAAGCTCAGAAGGATTTGGGGCCTCATGGTTGCATATCTTAGTCAGTAAGACTCTGAAGAATCTTTTTTTAGGACCCAAAGAGTACCTGTAAGATAAGAAAAATCATTTGCCATGTAATTTTGATTAATAAAGTGAAGATTAATTTAAGTTGATCAATTAACTTTATTGTTATTATGTGATTTCTTAATTAATAGAGTTGACATTCCATCACGAGAGATTCAATGAAAACTTGCATTTAAAATTGGTTTCCTAACGCAGACATTCAGAGGATTCTCTTCTGTACTTTGTTGTTCTTTATTCCTGACAGAGAAAATGATTAGTGTGAGTCTACACAGGGAACTGGCTAGACATGTTCATTTATAAAACAAATATTTTTGAGGGGGTCATGTACCAGACACTTGATCCAGACCCTGAGAACTCAACAGTGTACAAAAACGTAAACATAGCAGCAAACCTTCAACCGTATTCAAGTGAGAAGAGACAAGAAGGAAAATAAAAAGAAAACATGAATTAAATGGAGCATCAGGAATATATTAGATAAGGAGAGAAGGAATATAAGGTTTCTATGTGTGTGTTGCAGCTTAAATAGGGTTATTGCACAATTCCGCATTGTGCAAATGTCATCTAAACAAACACTTAAAGGATGGGAAGAGATCAGCCTGTGTTAATATAGAGAGACATAAAGAAGAACAAGTGCCGAGACCCCCAAAATGTCTTTGAGGAGCAGCAAGAGGGACACTGTGTCTGAAAGCAAAGTGAGTGATGGGGAGAGTAGGAGTAGAAGGGCGTAAAGCTCACAAAATTCATGTAGGACTTATAGGCTAATGATCAGATGATAACTTTTACCTGGATATGAAGAGGCCTTTGAAGGGAAAGTTAGGGTACATGAACTATTTTTATCATTTGAGTACTTCTGAAAGGCAGCCAGGTACCTCTGGAATACAACAGCAGTATACATGTTATAGTGCTGAGTTAATGCCATATTTTGGGGCTCTTTGGGAAACCCACTAGAATAGGATGGAAAATCATGGTGACTAAAAAAGTAAGGAAGATGAATTTATCTGACTAAACTCACCATGGAGTCCAGCAGTTGGCAAACAAGGAGGGTGTATGAAGAGCAAATATAATGTAACTAGAAAAAATTTATATTAGCCTGGCACAAAAGTAACACTGGAGTCCCAACTGAGGATGTGTTGCTTATAACACATACACTAATAGAAATCAAGAGGTTCTCACACATATTAACACAACATGCAAATGATGGTTTAGCTTTGAGGGCATGGATGGAGAAATGAAGCAAGATGAAAGAGAAAGAACCGCCAGTATGCCGAGGGAGCTCATCCCCTCTGTGAAAGAGAGCATCAGAAAAATCAAGAAGACCTCTCTGAGCTATTCCCAGCCTTAATAATCTGTTTGTAGATGATAACAGATGATACTTATCAAGAGGAAGAAAACATCTGAGAACATTTAATTAGTAAGATAATATTCAGCATTGACAAGATATTTGAACACATTTGACACAATTTTAAACGATTTGCCTCTAGGGGGTTTGGGTGTATTTTTTCTTCATATAATTCTCAACCTACTAGACTCTCAGGAGGGGCTCAGAAAAGCAACCAGCAATTTTTTTCTGCTTGTCAGCAGTGCCCTGACTGGTGCTCCTACTAATGGCAGGTGTATCTTACAGTCATCATGAGCATTGGCTTCCCTATGAACAGAAGCATACACATTTTTATTTGCAACTAATTACTGTAAGTTGCAGTTTACCACCCAGCACCATAAGAGGCATTCTGTTGTCTACACATATTAAACTTTGCTGCTAGGAAAGGGACTTTCAGGGGACGGACAGAGAATACAAACTGAGATGTTTGCATAGAAGAATTAAATTATGAATATCTCTCATAATTTTCATAACCTTGAATGAAGAACTTAAATTATCTGAGCTTCTCATCTTTAAAACAGGTGCAATAATTTTCTATTCCCCTTGGTTGTTAAGATAGTTAACTTAAATAACATACACAAATTATAATGGTTTATAAAGTAACATACACTTGTATGGCATAATTTGAAATGATGGTGCTAATATTAAAATCATAATATTGTTTTTAACCATACATTGTTCAGTCATGTTCTTCTTGATATATCAAACTAAAATTCCATTGGAAATTCCAACCATATAGTAAATTGTGTTTTCTTTCCTCCTTTTACTATTTTTTAAAGAGCACTTCTTTTTTTAAAGATTTTATTTATTTATCTTCAGAGGAGAAAGAAAGGAGAAAGAGAGAGAAATATCAATGTATGGTTGCCTCTAGTGCATCCTCTGCTGGGAACTGGCCTGCAACCCAGGCATGTGCCCTGACTGGGAATTAAGCCGCTATCCTTTGGTTTGCAGGCCCACGCTCAATCCATTGAGCTACACCAGCCAGAGCCTTTTCCTATTTTTCTTAACCAATGTCAACCTCCACTACATTTGAAACCACTGTCCTTCATGTTTTTTACAAGCTAGACATATGAGACTGCTTTGTGATGGCAAAGGTAAAATTAAAATCTATCACTTTGCTTTAAAACTTGCAAAAGCTTAACAGAATGACATAACATTCACTTCTTTTGTATAAGAGAAAAATCACACTAAACAGAATTGCATTACTCTCATTGCATATTGCCCACTGAATGGTTTGTCAGACACATTAATCACTCTGAGAAATACCTTTTTTCAAAAAGCTTTGTTAGAGTAGACCAAATTTCATGTTTTTAGAGTAAATGAGGGACCAGATTTTTTGCCTACTTAAGCTGAAGCATTTGCATTCCAATTGATATTATCCTTTTGAGTTTTATCCTTTATTATCCATTTTGAGTTTTAGTTTTCTCCCAAGAAAGTGGCTCTTTAAGTGGATTCTTTTGTTTTTAAGTTTGCTTACCAGTCAAGAGGATACTCTGGTAGCATAGCACTGAACATGATTATTTCATTATTTAGACTGCTGTAAAGAAAAATCTACATCCTGAAAGCACATGAGGTTTATTGAACCACATAGAAGACAAAATCATCGCCCCCAGTATAAAAGCACTGATGGGTGGAGTCTGAGGAAACAGAATATCAAACCACTGGTTTGTTTCCCCTCTTCCTCCTCTGAACCCACTTACAGGAGATTTCAGAAACTTGTTGGAAATAAGACCACTTCAAAAACTCGTCTCAACAGCTAACCTTTAGAGGAAGGTTATGTCTATATACTCAATACTACTTCCTAAAATTTCAGGCTGCCTATTAGGAGATAGGGCTGAGCATATAGACATATAAGGATTCTTAGAGAACAATCCCAAAATCTCTCATTTTACTAGTGAAGGAATTGAACCTCAAGAGTTAAAACAATTTGTCCAAGATCTAGGGAGAATACCGGCAGGGTAATGGCCCCAAACCAGGTCCTTGCCTTTTAGTTTATACTGCTTTCACTTTGTTTCCTGTGATCACTAACATCTGACAGATAACAAATTTCTTCAAGACCTGCTAAAAAGAAAGAAAAGAATGAAGAGCCCTGGCTGTTGTAGCTCAGTGGATCAAGTGCGGGACAGAGAACCAGAGTCACGGGTTGGAATCCCAGTCTAAGGCACATGCCTAGGTTGTGCCAAGTTCCAAGTAATAAGCAAATGAAAGGCAACCACATGTTGATGGTTTTTTCCCTTTCTTTATCCTTCTCTTCTCCCCTCTAAAAATAAATAAATAAAATCTTTAAAAAAAAGAAGAAAGGAAGATAGAAAAAAAGAGAGAAGGAAAGCAAATGAAAACTGTTTTACTTGGTTTCCTTACTAATATAACTGCATAGTGATCCCTTCTTTTCTGTACCTTTATCTTCCACTAAACTACAAATTCCTAATACTGGCTGCTTAGAATTATCATTTATGAGAATAAGTAAAATTATAGATGCCAGGGCTCTGCCAATACCTAATAAAAATAATTTCCCAAGGAAAGGCCTAGTGTTCTTTAAAGTAATTCTGATGTATGGTAAAGTTGGAGGTCTATAACAGACAGAGTATCTGAAAAGCAGGGATAATTTCTTCCTCTTATAACCTAATGCTCAGTATGAAGTAGGTAGAATTCAATACGTTTTTATAAATTAGTAAGTGAATGAATTGTTCTCAAATAAGGCAACAGTGAAGAACTACAGAAAAGATTTAGACTTGGAAAATAAAATGAAAAAATTATTTAAAATATTAAAAATAAAATAAACATTTGTTTAAAATTGATATATATATGAGGAAGAAATCAACTATACACCTGGAGGGAATGTTAACATTTGCTTAGTTCATACCCACATTTTAGATGTGACAAAAATGAGACCTAGGGAGATTAAGCAACTCTTCCATTACCACTTTCTTGTTGCTATAAGAAATGGGATTTTTTGTGTGTGATTTTCATTTCTGATATTTCTTTGTTGGTGTACAAAAATGCCATTGATTTCTGAATATTGACTTTGTCTCCTGTTATTTTGCCAAATTCATTTATTAGGTCAAGTAGTTTTCTTGGTGCAGTTTACAGAGTTTTCTATGTATACTATTATGTCATCTACAAACAATGAGAGTTTTACTTCTTCCTTTCCAATTTCAATGCCTTTTATTTTTTTCTTGTCTGATCCCTGTGGCTAGGACTTCCAGTACTATGTTGAATAGAGGTGGTGAAAGTGGGCATCCTTGTCTCATTCCTGGTCTTAGTGGGAAAGCTTTTAGTTTTTGCCCATTGAGTATGATATTGGCTATAGGTTTCTCATATATGGCCTTTATCATGGTGAGGTATGCTCCCTCTACTCTCAGTTTGCTGAGTGTTTTTTATCATAAATGGCTCCTATGCCTTATCAAATAATTTTTCTGCATCTATTGATATGATCATGTGATTTTTGTCATTTCTTTTGTTTATGTGCTCTATTACATTTGACTTGTGAATATTGCAGCATCCTTGCATCCCTGGGATGAACCTCACTTGATCTTAGTGTATGATCTTTTTAATGTATTGCTAGATGTGGTTTACCAGTATTTTGTTGAATATTTTAGCATCAATATTCATCAGCAATGTTGTCCTATAGTTTTCTTTATTTGTTGTGTCATTATCTGGTTTTGGAATTAGGATGATTCTGGCTTCATAAAAAGAGTTTGGGAGTCTTCCCTCTTCTTGGATTTTTTTGGAATTGTCTGAAAAGGGTAGGGGTTAACTCTTTCTTAAATGTTTTGTAAAATTCTCCTGTGAAAACATCCAGTCCAGGGTTTTTGTGTGATGGGCGTTTTTCTAATTACTGCTTCAATTTCACTAGTGTTATAGGTCTGTTCAGGCTTTCTGCTTCTTCATTCAGTTTGGGGAGATTATATTTTTCTAGAAATTTATCCATTTCACCCAGGTATTAAAATTTCTTGGCATATAGTTGTTCATAGTAATTTCTTACAATCCTTTGTATTTTTGTGGCAACAGTCTCAATCTCTCCTCTTTCTTTTCTGGTTTTATTTGGGTCCTCTCTCCTCTTTTCTTTCTTTCTTTCTTTTTTTTTTTTTTTGGATGTGCTCTTTTTAAAATATATCCTATTCATCATGTTATTACAATTATCCCAAGATTTTCTCCCCTCAATTCTCCTCTGTCCTGCAGTCCCCCTCTCACAGCACTCCCCCCACCTTAGTTAGTGTCCATGGGTCACATATATAACTTCTTTGGCTTCTCCATTTCCCATGCTATACTTAACATCCCTCTGTCTATTTTGTACCTACAATGTACCTTTCTCCCTGTACCTTTTCTCCCACTCTCCTCCCTCCTCTTCCCCACTGATAACCTTCCATGTGATCTCCATTTCTGTGAATCTGTTCCTGTTCTAGTTGTTTGCTTAGATCATTTTTGGTTTTGGTTTTGTATTTTTTAGGCTTACTTGTTGATAGTTGTAAGTTTGTTGTCATTTTATTATTTGTTTTTTTGATCATCTTCTTTTTCTTAGAAGTCCCTTTAACATTTCATATAATAAGGGTTTGGTGATGATGGACTCCTTTAACTTGACCATATCTGGGAAGCACTTTATCTGCCCTTACATTCTAAATGATAGCTTTAGATATGCTGGATAGAGCAATTTTGGATTTAGGTCCTTGCATTTCATGACTTCAAATACTTCTTTCTAGCCCCTTCTTGCCTGTAAGGTTTCTTTTGAGAAATCAACGGAAATCTTTTGAGAAGTTATCTACTTTGTGGATAACTGTCTCCTTTTATCTTGCTGCTTTTAAAAAGATTTTCTCCTTATTTTTAATCTTGGGTAATGTAATTATGATGTGCCTTGGTATGTGCTTCCTTGGGTCCAAATTGTTTGGGACTCTCTGAGCTTCCAGGACTTCCTAGAAGTCTATTTCCTTTGCCAGATTAGGTATGTTCTCCTTCATTATGGATTCAAATAAGTTTTCAATTTCTTTCTCTTTCTCTTCTCATTCTGGCACCCTTATGATTTAGACATTGGGACATTTAAAGATGTCCTACAGATTCCTAAGCCTCTCCTGATTTTTTTGAATTATTTTATCTTCATTGTGTTCTGGTTGAATGTTTCTTTCTTCCTTCTGCTTCAAACCATTGATTTGAGTACAGGTTTCCTTCCCTTCACTGTTAGTTTCCTGTATATTTTCTTAATTTCATTTTTCATAGCCTGCTACCTTTTCCTCTATTTTATGACCACACTCAACCATTTCTGTGAGCATCCTGATTACCAGTGCTTTGAATTCTGCATCTGATAGGTTGACTATCTCTTCACCACTTAGTTTTATTTTTTCTGGAGCTTTGATCTGTTCTTTCATCTGGGATATATGTGTGTGTGTCTCTGTGTGTATGTATACATACATATATGTGTGTGTGTGTGTGTGTTGTAGACTGCTCTGCCTGGTTTTAGGAATTGTATCTCAATCCCTTGTGGCTAAGGGCAAGGGACGACCTTTGGAATGGGAGCCGCAGGAGACAAAGCTTGTCTCTGGTAGCAAATCCTGCCTCAGTTTCCTCTCCCTGCCCCCAAAGCTTGGTCGGAAGTCAGTGATGGGTAAGACCCCTCACAGCAGGGAGCAACCTAAGCCAGACTCAATTACTTGGGAGACCTTCATGGAAGGACTCAGGGGGCTGCAACAAAGAGCAATGGACTCTCGCCCCCCCCGGCTTTGACATAGCCCGAGTCCCCATGTTCTCTGGGAGAAGTGCTTCCTGGCTCTAATCCCCTTAAGCATGAATACCTGTTGGGGAGAGGTACAGCTCCTTGCCTTGCAAAAGCGTGTCCTGGGGAAAAATCTGACATCACAAAAACTTCCTGATAAACCTGTGAAATCTGCTCTGCTAAGAGTGCTTTCATTCATATATTAAGGGTTGAAGCAGGAACCCCTAAAATTCCTGACAGACTCTGAAGCCCTCAGATTTCTTTGAAATGTTATATACTGTTTGATCCTTGCCGGCCTGTATTTCTGTGTATTACAACCCAATAACAGCCATGGAGCAGGGGGCTCGGGGGCCTTTTCCTCTTCAGAGAAACTGGCCACTGCTCACCTCTCCTCCCTAAGCAGATCACATCATGTCTCGGCCATATTCACTCTCATCCGTGGCAACTGGGGGGCCTTGTGAGAAAGTCACTCCCACATGTGTGTATGTGTATATGTACATATAGTCTTCACACTTCTGTTAATATAGTAAGGGGCAAAACCTTAGGTATTCACCAGGGTCAGGTAACTTAGGTTGCCTTGCTATGACACTAATGTGGGGGTGGGGTCCAAGAGGGAACAATAATGCTTTCTTAGGTCTTAGCTGGCTTTCAGTCATTTCCTTGTGCTATCCACAAGCAATTTGGTCCCATATGGTGATGATTTCCAGGTGGGTGGTTTTGTGTACATTCTAGGACACTGTGGGTCTCTTCAATGAAGTCTCCTGTAAGGCTGGAAGTTACTCCTGCCACCTCAACCCCCGCAATCAGAGGTTTAGAGGCTTTATTTCCCCATTCTGGAACCCTGGGTTGTGGGATCTGTCTCACTTCCCAGTTGTTCCTACCAGTTTATCTGCCTGGCAATGTGGGACCATTTGCTACACCAGCTGCTATCTCACCTACCCCATTCCTCTATATGCCACCTTGCCACTGGTCCTCTCTACCCCAGTTGTCTGTCTCTGGCCCTCCTAAGGGTCTGGTGAATATTTGTCTTTAACTTCTTGGGTGTTGGACTTCCATATAGTTGGACTTTCTTTCAGTTCTTGGTTTTTTTTTTTTTTAATTTGTTGTTGTTCTGCTTTTGTTTGTTCAAGAAGGCAAAATGTATCTACCTCTATGAGTCTGCTTAAAGGCTTGTTAATTTTGTTAGGTTTTCAAAGGACCAGCTCCTGAATTTATTGGTCTTTTGGATTGTTCTCTTAGTGTCTATGTCATGTAATTGGGCTCTGATCTTGGTTATTTCCTTCTTTCTACTCACTCTGGTTTTCATTTGTTGTTGTTACTCCAGTTCTTATAGATGTAGGGTTAACTTGTTTATTTGAAAGTTTCTGTCTTTTTTAGGTAGGCCTGTATCACTCTGAACTTCCCTCTTGGGACTGGCTCAGATGTATTCCATAGCTTTTGGACTATTGTATGTTCATATTGATTTGTTTCCAGATACTTTTTGATTCTTTCTTGATCTCATTATTAACCCCTTCATTGTTTAGCAGAATGTTAATCAATCTCCATAAATTTGAGTGTTTTCAAATTTTTCCCTTGAGGTTGGTTTCTAGTTTCAGGCCCTTATACTCTGAGAAAATGCTTGATATGACTTCAACTTTATTGAATTTGTTGAGGTGCTTGTTTTGTGTCCTATTATGTGGCCTATCTTTGAAAATATTTCATGTGCATTTAAAAAGAATGTGTATTTTGCTTCTTTGGAATAAAAGGTTCTACGTATATCTGTTAAGTACATTTGATCTAAGGTCTTGTTCAACAGTGTAATATCCCTGTTGATATTTTGTTTAGCAGATCTGTCCATTTTTTATAGTGAGGTGTTAAAATTCCCTTGGATAAGTGTGTTGCTATCTATATTTTTCTTGAATTCCTCCAAGATTTTCCTTATATATCTGGGTGCTCCTATGTTGGGTACATGTATGTTTGCAATATGTAAGTCTTTTGTTAGATTCTTCCCTTGGGTATTCTGAAGTGTATTTCAGTGTCTCTTTTTATGGCTTATGTTTTGAAGTCTATTTTATCTGACATAAGTATTGCTACCCCAGCTTTTTTTTTGTTGTCCATTTGCTTGAAATATTTTTTTTCAAACCTTCACTTTCAGTCTGTGTAGGTGGGTCTCTGAGGAGGGTCTCTGGTAGGCAGCATAAGTGTGGGCCATGTTTTCCTATCCCTTCAGCTACCCTATGTCTTTTGACGGGAACATTTTAACCATTAACACTTAAGGTTATTTCTGATAGATACCTATTAATTTTCTTCTTTTGTACCTATATTTCTCTCTCTCAAACTCTTTTCCATCCTCTTCTTATAGCAGTCCCTTTAGCGTACCTTACAATGCTGGTTTGGTGGAAATGTATTCTTTCAGCCTTCTTTGATCTGGGAAACTTCTCATTTTGCCCTCCATTTTAATGGAAAACCTTGCTGGGTAGAGTAGTCTTGGTTGCAAGCCTTTGCTTCACATTACTTGGAATATTTCTTGCCATTCTCTCTTGGCTTGCAGTGCTTCTGTTGAGAAATCAGCTGCTAGCCTTATCAAAGCTCCTTTGTATGCTACTTCTTCTAAAAAAAAAAGCACTGTACTTTAAGAGTAGTGGTTAAGAGTGGAAAAAGCAGACCAATGGAACAGAACAAAGAGCCCAGAAATAAACTCCAATCTCAGTCAATTAATACAGTCAATTAATATTTGACAAAGGGGGCAAAAAATAAAGTGGAGTAAAAGCAGCCTCTTCAACAAATGGTGTTGGGAGAGCTGGATAGTTATGGGCAAAAAAAATGAAATCGAGCACCAACTTACACTATACACCAAAATAAATTCAAGGTGGATAAAAGATTTAAATATAAACCATGACACCATTAAAGTTCTAGAGGAGAACATAGGCAGAGAAATCTCAGATATTTCACACAGCAACATTTTCACTGATATGTTCCCTATAGCAAGGGACATAAAGGAAAAAATAAACAAATGAGGTTTCATCAAAATAAAAAGCTTCTGCACGGTTAAAGAAAACATTATTAAAATAAAAAGAGAACCAACAGTATGGAAAAACATATTTGCCAATGATATCTCAGACAAAAATTTAATCTCCCAAAAATATAAAGAACTCACAAGACTCCAGTCTAAGAAGACAACTAACCCAATTAAAAAAATGGGCAAAGGACTTGAACAGACACTTCTGCAAGGAGGACATACAGAGGATCCAGAGACACATGAAAAGATGTTCAATATCGCTAGCTATCAAAAAGAAGCAAATTAAAACCACAATGAAACACCACATCACATCAGTCACAGTGGCCATCATAAACAAAGCAACAAACAACAAGTGTTGGAGAGGTTGTGGAGAAAAGGGAATCCTAGTGCACTGTTGGTGGGATTGCAGACTGGTACAACCACTACAGAAAACAGTACGGAATTTTCTCAGAAACCTAAACATAGATCTGCCATTTGACCTGGCAATTCCACTGCTAGAATTATATCCTAAGAACCCTGAAACACCAATCCCAAAGAACCTATGCACCCCAATTTCATAGGAGCACAATTTACAATAACCAAGTGCTGGAAGCCGTCTAAGGGACCATGAGAAAATGAAAAAAAAAAAACAAAACCAAAAAACTATGGTACATTTACAAAATGGAATTCTATGCAGCAGAAAGAAAGAAGGACCTCCTACCCTTTGCAACAGCATGGATGGAACTGAAAAACATTATGTTAAGCAAAATAAGCCAGGCAGTGAAAGACAAATACCATATGATCTCACCTTTGACAGTAGCTTAATAAACAAAACAAACAGGCAAAATATACCCAAAGATACTGAGATGGAGAATAGGATAACAGTGACCAGAAGGGAGAGGTGAGGGAATTTCAGAGGAAAAAGGGGGAAGGGTTTGCAGGAACCAGTATAAAGGCCACATGGAAAAAACAAGGAGGGGGGAGTAGAAACTGGAGGGAGGTGGGGAGGGCTGTGGGGGTGGGCCGGGATGGGAGTAAAAGGCGGAAAACTAATTGAACAACAATTAAAATTAAAAAGTTAAAAAAAGTTAAAAAAGAGTGGAAAAAGCCATGAACTAGAAAAATATATTTTTAAAACAATTTATCTAATACAAGCAAGACTAGTCTCCAAAATGTGTAATCAATTTTCAAAACTGAATAATAAACAAAACTATGTTTTTTCCTTTTCCTTGGGGGCTTTTTATTTTACTCTGTTTAATTTTTAGCAGTTTTAATATTTCTATCTCCAAGTTTACTATTCTTTGCTTCTAATATATCTAACATATCAATCCATGTATTTTATCATCTGATATATTAAAATTTTTCAATTCCAAAAGTTAAAATTTTTTTAATAACTTTCTTATATCTATCATTTTCTAATTCTATTTCTTAAACATACAAAACATAATTACAAAAATAAAACTAATGCACTTCCTAGTCATTCAATAATAGCAAATAATACATTTGATTTTGCTCTTCATTATGAATTTGATTTTTCTGTTATTTTTGTATGCTAGATGCTAGTAATTTTACTTTGTTGGACTTTCTATATATTTTTTATTCTTTAAAGTATACTTGTGTATATTTCTAGTATGCACTTAAGTTGATGGAAAAAATTGAATTCCTTCAAGGAGTTTTGTTAGTTCTATTGAACAGGACACAAACATCCTTTATTAGAGAGGTAATTTAACTCCCTCTGAATATTGTTTCAAGTAATCCACTCTATACCCCATAAACTATGACATTTTTCTGTTTAATCATTGAAAGCAGACCTATCCTTGAATGTGGAAATTTTAAGTTATTTCATCTACAATAATTTACTCATAATGGACCAAATATATAAATAAAATAGCTAAAATCATAACTCTTAGAAGAAATTATGACCTTGGATTGGAAATGAATTTTTGGGATTATACCAAAAACATGAGCAACACAAAGAAAATAAGATAAGTTGCAGTTTATCAATATTTAAACTTCTGTACATTAAAGGACATCATAAAGCTAAAAGATAGCATACAGAATGAAAGGAAATATTTGCAAATCATGTACCTGATGAAGATCAACTAAAAAATGGACAAAGTTTTTCCTGACTAGGTGTCTGAGTTGTGGGAGCATCACCCTCTACACCAAAAGGTTGCAGGTTCAGTTCCCAGTGAGAACACATACCTAGGTTGTAGGTTTGATCCCCAGTTGGACCATGTATGGTATCCTCAGGTGAGAATTTTAAAAAGTGTGCAAAAATTTGAATAAACGCTTTTTACATAAATTACAAGAAAAGATAACAAGAACCTAAAAAGTTGCTCAATGTTAGTAGTCATTAGAAAAATGCAAATCAAAATCACAAATACCACTTCACACCACTATGATGGTTATTTGAAAATAACAAGTGCTGGTGAGGGCATAGAGAAACTGAAACCCTAGTGCATTGACGATAGAAATGATAAAAAGTTCAGCCACTGTGGAAAATGGTTCATCAGCCAATCAAAAAGTAAAGTTCAATGACCATATTACCCAGCAGCTCCTCTTCTAAGTATATAAGCAAAATAACAATATAGGTTCTTAAAAGATTATATATATATATATATATATATATATATATATATATATATATTATTGCAGCACTATTCAAAATAGGCAGAAGGTGAAAACAGTTCAAATGTCCATATACAAAAGAAAAAATAAAGAAATTGTGGTATATACATACAATGGAATATTATTCAGCATAAAAAGATATAAAGAACTGATGCATGCTAGAACAGGAATGAACCTTTAAATGTTATACAATGTGTGAGACAAAAGGTCACATATTATATGACTCCATTTATATGAATTATTCTGAATAGGTAAGTTTATGGAAATAAAAAGTATATTGATTGGAAAGGGGCAAGGAAGAACAGGGGGTAACTGGTTTAATTTTCTATTGAGATAATGACAATATTTTGGAACTAGATAGAAGTAGTGATTCTGAAACATGGTGAATGTACTAACTGGCACTGAACTGTTACCCTAAAATGGTTAATTTTATGTGATATGAATTTCCCATTAATAGTAACAATAAAGAATCATTCCCTCTGATGCTTTCAGAGAGTGCTCTAGTTTGTTCTTCAACTTTGTCAGTTTCTTCACAAGAGTGTACCAATAAGTAGTCAGTTGAAGATTCAAGGGTGAGTAAATACCTACAGATCTTTCTCCCACTGTACTCTTGTGCACTCTACCTGCCTTGGTCTCTCTGGGCTTTCCTCTGTCTTTTTGAATCAGAGATATATATTGGACTTCACCTGGTTCCTAAGTACCTATGCTTCAGTTTAAAAATCCCTTGATAACAAAATGGAACAAAATAGCATGGGTTAATTTTATTTATCTTCTTTGTGTCAGACATTGTCTGGCAATGCCCAATGTTCAATGTCTTAAAACCATTGTTTTATGGGTGATGTCTAATTTTTAGTTGTTCTGGGATGATGCTAACTTCGGTGTCTATTATCTAGCATGAGCATACATTAAAGTCAACATTTACCTTTTGCTGAAGTGTTGCTCAGCCTAGGTTTTCCATATTTATTCTCAGGTGTTCATTTTATAAACATATATACATGCACTTGTGCACACACACAGGCATATTTTTTTTCTTTAGAAGATATAAGTGTACAACTTAAATGTAAGAAACATTAATCTAAGTCTCCCTGAAGATAGAAAAGCATAGTTGCATATGCTCACTATGACAATTCAAATTACATTTTATTTGCTGGAGCAATAGGAATTTCACCATTGTAAAGCTCTTATTTCAGTGAGTTCCATGACAGAGCTCTTTTTAAAGTTCAAAATATTTTCTTTAATGAGATTGTGCTGCCAAGAGTTAATAAAAAATAAGAAGTACATATGTCCATGCATCCACTGCACAGCCTTTAATCCTAGTGGAGAGAAAGTGTCCATGTATTGCCTTGGCTGGTGTGGCTCAGTGGGTTGGGTGTCATCCCACAAACCAAAATGTCACAGGTTTGATTCCCTGTCAGGGCACATTCCTAGGTTGAGGGTTTAGTCCCCAGTCAGATCATGTACAAAAGGAAACCAATCAATGTCTCTCTTTCTCCCTTCTTTCCCCTCTCTCTAAAATCAATAAGCATATCCTCTGGTGAGGATAAAGATTTTATACCTCTGTGTGTGTATGTGTGTGTGCGTGTATATATATATATATATATGTGTATGTGTGTATGTATATGTATATATGTATATATATAGAGAAGGAGAATATATATAGCACACTGAAAAGTATATATTCTTCATCATATATATTCTTCAGTATATATGTATATATATTATTTAGTGTGTGAATATATATATATATATATATATATATATATATATATATATATATTTCCCCCTTCAGATTCTTCAGCATGCAATGGGGATTAGATTGCCAAGGACAAAAATTTTCTAATAATATATCTTGACTAGAAATAGCTACTGGAAGTGAAGAAAACATACCTTGTTAAGGAAAAAGAATATTAATTAAAAAATATATGTTCACCAGGATAACATAAATTTGGTTAACTGACTCTGCCCAATGAATAGATTGGATAGAGAACCATTTTTCTCAACTATAGGGCAACATGAATCTGTATTTTGATTTTTTCTAAATTGTATTATAAGCAACTGATTTTAAAGGATTGCTTTTTGCATGAAGAATGGTGTATCACTCCTGGAAGTATAACTTGTGGTTGTGTCATTCTTGTTCTCAAAATTACTTGTGTGATAATTTAAATATGTTTCTTTTTATTATGTTCCTAGAGCAGTTTGCAGGAAAAATAATTATCAATCACCATCTTCAAAGAACAACTGCAATAGTAACTTTTTACTAATTTGTCCCATGGAGGCAGTCCTTTCTGTGTCATCCCCCCCTACCACTCACTCACTGTGATAAGGGAGCAAAGAAATCACAATTGCATATGAGTCCGCTAGGACTTATTCTTCCTCCATACCTTGTAATCTTCCATGTCTCTGTGGCTTTGTAACTGCTGTGTTCCTACCTAAAGACATTTCACGCTTTCTTCATTTTAAGAAACTTATTTATGTTTCAAGACCTGTTAGGAGTGTCATCTTTTAAATGGAATCTTTTCCAATTTCCCCAGTAAATTAATTAACACAGTCTTTTCTAAACCATCCCACCACAGAGATCATTTCATTACACACAGGTTTCACTCAGGATTTCATTTCCCCACTATCTGGAGCTTCTAAAAGTCTGAGCCTTGTTTGTGCTACAACATCTTTGGAAGTTTTGCCCCCTAGTCCATAATAAGCCTTTGAGAAATAGATTCTGGGAGTAAATAACAAGGCAAGAAGCAAGGTAGATAAAAAAAAAAGTAAATGAAAATAAGTGAATGAATACTTTATTGTAGACATCAAGAAGTACAGACATAATTTACTTTATTATTCTTCACTTTATTGTGGTTTGCATATATTGCTTTTTTGAGCAAGTTTATTGGTATAATTTTGCAAAATGATTTACAGAATACTTTAAATGTGCTGCTTAGAAAAAATTTCAAAATATTACTGCTCATTGGCAAGGTAACTTGCTCATTCAAGAGCTATGATGGAAAGCCCTGGCTGGTGTAGCTCAGTGTATTGAGCGCGGGCCTGCGAACCAGAGGATCGCGGTTCGATTCCCAGTCAGGGCACATGCTTGGGTTGCAGACTGGTTCCCTGCAGGCCAACTCCCAGCAGGGGATGCACGAAAGGCAACCATACATTGATGTTTCTCTCCCTCTCCTTCCCCTCTAAAGATAAATAAATAAAATGTTTTTTTTTAAAAAAGAGCTATGATGGAGATGGACAATGCGATTAGGGTGGTTTTCATGCCTGCTAACACCACATTCATTTCACAGCCTGTGGATCAAGGAGTAATTTTGACTTTCAAGACTTATTAGTTAAGAAATATATTTTGTAAGGCTATGGTCCCATAGACAATGATTCCTCTGATGGATCTTCACAAAGTAAATTGAAAACTTCTCAAAAAAGTCACCATTCTAGATGCCATTAAGAACATTCTTAATTCACAGGAAGAAGTCAAAATATCAACACAAACAGGGGTTTGGAAGAAGTTGATTCCACACCTCGTGGACGACATTGAGGGGTTTAAGGGAGTAACTGCAGATGTGGTAGAAATAGAAATAAAATTAGAAGTGGATACTGAAGATGTGACCAAATTGTTGCAATTTATGATAAAACTTTAAATGGATGAGGAGTTGCTCCTTACAAATGAGTAAGTTGTTTCTTCAGAAAGAAAATCTATTCTTAGTAACAATGCTGTGGAAATTGTTAAAATGACAACAAAGGATTTACATACTGTATAAACTTAGTTAATGAGGCAATAGTGGGGCTTGAGGGGATTTACTGCCATTTTGAAAGAAGTTCTACTGTGGGTAAAATTATATCAAACAGCGTTGTATGCTACAGAGAAATCATCAGTGAAGAGTCAATTGATGCTGCAAATTTCATGGTTGTTTTAACTAATTGCCACAGACACCTCAACACCCAGCAATCGCTATTTTGATAAGTCAGCAGCCATGAAAATTGAGGCAAGACCTTCTACCAGCAAAATTACTTCTACTCACTGAACTTTCATAAAATGGTTAGCATTTTATGGCAATAAAGTATTTTAATGAAGATGTGTAAATTTTATATGAAATATTATTGTACTATTAATATAGTACAGTATAGTGTAAATATGCCTTGGGAAACCAAAAAGTTTATGTGACTCACATTATTACAATATTCACTATACAGGGGTGGCATGAAACCAAACTCACAATGTATCCGAAGCAAGCTTGTACAAACATTTGCACAACTGGACCATTTACACCACCAAAGCTTGGCAACAGCATCTAAATTAACGAAACCTTGAAAAACTCATGCATTTCCTAGAGTTCAGAACTTTTAAAATATATTTTATTGTTTTTGCTATTACATTTGTCTCATTTTTTTTTCTCCCCTTTGTTTCCCTCTGCCCTGCACTGCCCTCCCACCAGCATTCCCCTTCCTTAGTTCATGTCCATGGTTCATACTTGTAACTTCTTTGGCTTCTCTATTTCCTATATCATTCTTAACCTTCCCCTGTCTGTTTTGTACCAACCTTGTATGCTCCTTATTCCCTGTACCTTTTCTGCCATTCTCCTCTCTCTCCCTCTCTAATGATAACGTTCCATGCAATCTCCAGTTCTGTGATTCTGTTCTTGTTCTAGTTGTTTGCTTAGTTTGTTTTTTTCTTTTTCTTTTTTCTTTTCTTTTCTTTCTTTCTTTTTTTTTTTTAGAATTAGGTTGTTGATAGTCAGGAATTTGTCATCCTGTTACTGTTAATAGTTTTTTATCGCTTTTTTCTTAGATAAGTCCCTTTAACATTTCATATAATAAAGGCTTGGTGATAATGAACTCCTTTAACTTAACCTTATCTGGGAAGCACTTTATCTGCCCTTCCATTCTAAATGATAGCTTTGCTGGACAGAGCAATCTTGGATGTAGGTCCTTGACTTTCATGACTTTAAATACTTCTTTCCAGCCCCTTCTTGCCTGCAAAGTTTCTTTTGAGAAATCAGCAGATAGTCTTATGGGAACTCTTTTAGGTAACTATCCCCTTCCCTCTTGCTGCTTTTAATTTCTTGTTCTTCCTCTTCTCCTTCTGGCACCACTATGATTTGGATGCTAGAATGTTTAAAGTTGTCCCAGGGGTTCCTAAGCCTCTCCTCATTTTTTTTTTTTTGAATTTTTGTTTTTTCATTGTGTTCCAGTTAAATGTTTATTTCTTCCTTCTGGTCCAAACTATTGATTTGAATCCTGGTTTCCTTCCCTTCTCTGTTGGTTCCCTGTACATTTTTCTTTTATTTCACTCTGCATAGCCTTTATGTCTTCCTCTATTTTGTGACCATACTCAACCATTTCTGTGAGCATGTTGTTTACTTTTGAACTGTGCATCTGATAGGTTGGCTTTCTCTTCATTACTTAGTTTTATTTATGGAGCTTTGATCTATTATTTAATTTGGGCCTTATCTTTTGTCTAGGAATGATTGATTCATAGTATGGAGCAGAACCTTAGGTACTCACTAGGGCAGGAAAACCCACATCACTTCATCATAGCACTGTATGTGGGGGAGGGGTCCAAGAGGAAACAATGTTGCTAACTCACCTCTTGGTCAGCTTTCAGTCACTTCCCCCTGCTGCCCACATGCAAATTGGGCTCCTCTGGGGCTTATTCCCTGGAGGGTGGGTTTATGTTCATTCTAGGACTCTGTGGGTTTTGCCCCAAGAAACTCTCCTGTGTGGCTGGGAGTTTCTCCCACCCGCTGCAACCACCACAGGTTTTTTCAGTCAGAGGTTTTGAGGTTTTATTTCCCTATGCTGGAACCCTGGGTTTTGTGGTCTATCTTGCTCCCCAGTTGTTCCTCGCAGTTTATCTGGAGGCAAATGTGGGACTGCCCCACCTGCTGGCTGCTTACCTGCCTGGTCTGCCAGCCACAGCCTCACCCACCCCAGTCCTCTGGTTGCCACCTTGCCCCAACTCCTTTCTACCTCAGCTGCCTATGTCCACCCCTCCTACCAGTCTGGATGAATGTTTCTTCTTTTACTCCTTGATTGTCAGACTTCTACACAATTCAATTTCAGGCATTTCTGGCCATTTTTTGTTTTTAAATTTGTTGCTGTCCTTCTTTTGGTTGCGTGAGGAGGTAAAGTATATCTACCTACACCTCCATCTTGGCCCAAAGTCCCAGGACTTTTTTAATTATATATTTTTTTCATTACCATTTATTCCCCTGATACCTACTTCTACATCCACCCTGCCCCCTCCATAGTCTACTGTTGTTCATGTCAATGAGTTCTTTTCTTTTTTGCTCAAATTTAAAGTAGCTGAAGAAATTCTGTCATGAGACAACCTGATGATGATTTTAAATATGTTATAAAAGCTGAATATATGAATAAATATACATGGGAATTTTTAGTATGAAAGGAATATCAGCTAGAGGAGTCAGAAAGATTAAAGACATTTTTATCTCTCCCATATTTTTATGTTGATTATTGTAATGTTAAATAAAAATACATAATTCACTGGTTACCAAGGAGAAATAGAAAAATCATAGAAAACTTGTAGCTAGTTTACAATCTAGTTGAAGTGATAATATACATTGCTTAAAAATTATTTTGAATAAATTTCTAGCTTGATGTAGAGGACAGAAAACAGGATTTTATTTATAGCCATGAACCAATCACATCTAGCTTGTTGAACCTTCAGAAAACAATATCTAAGAAGTCTCCAATGAGAATATTCATACACAAGAATATATCATGACTGAAATCAAATGAAAAAATTTAAGAAAATATTAGTAAAGAAAGAATTGGGTTATGGAGGCTAAATTAATAAAAAAGAATTCTGAAGGGCTTGATGCCATGTAAAAACATATACCCAGAGGCCATGGTTGGGACTGTACTCTAATACTAGCTATTGATGGGCATGGCAGTTATCTCACAACAACATAAAAAAAAATTGTGCACACAAGAGAGAAGCTACTGGACTACACAAAAAATATGTAGAACAGTTGCCATGAACTTACAAAAGAACATCTATCCTGTGATGATTATATTTGCAGTATTAAGTTTGCTATCTATGAAGTTAGGGTCAAATTAACTTTTGCCACAGCCTAGCCCTCAAATATTTAAATAAACACTTTCTAAATTCTAAGGAACACTTTCCTTGAAGTTTGAGTCTATGCTTATATTTCTCAAAGCAACCCCACAAATTAAGTGCTGCAAATAACTAATATTGCCTTGATTGCTAGCTGCTCTCAGTTTCATCTCAAAAATGTTAGACATTCAAGAACAGTGATGATCTGTGGGGGTGGAGTGTTAAATGGACTTTTTTTAAAGGAAGTGATATATAATGTTTATCTTACTAAACATTGAATTATTTTTGTTATGAATATGAAATAATCTCTTTCTAGTGAGCTTCCATCATAAATCACAGGAACTAGGATGCTTTAATTTGCTATTTTGAGGCAATCATGCCACATACTTGCAAGGTTTTCAAGGCATAGTGTTTTTTGTGTGTGTGAGCTAGAAAAGAAAAAGAGAAAAAGCTAAATCTCAGTGTTTATAACAACACCATTTAAAGCAGTTGGCATTAATGCACAAATTCATTTGTGTATCTGTTGCTCACAAGGTGAAACTTAACCACAGTCGGCTTTCTTTCCTTCCACCCCCAACATACTTTGTTTTCTCAAGTATTTTCATTTCTGAACAAAATGCAATTTTTTAAATCCTAAATTTGTCTGAATTCTTAAGCAAAATAAAGAGAAAATCATAGAGCCTTTTTAAAAACTTTGATTCTGGACTAGAATACAGGCATGCTACAACTGATAACTCCTAAGAAAAGAAAGAAGTCATAGCAATTATCTGACTCATTCATTTTAAAAAATTAACAAGCCTATGAATGATAATCTTTGAATAACTCATGTTTCAAGAAAAGTGTAAAATAGCTTTTATCTAGCCTATTGTTGTAAAAGTTTCTTCTAGTACAATTTAATCAATTTTTCCATACTAAGAATCAGAAAGAAAGCTATAATTAAAGAGACCTCTATTTTCACTAAATTCTACAGAATGTACAACTAGATTCAGTAAAAGTAAAAATTACTATGACAACTCAGAAATGAATGGCTCCAACTATAAAATGTAATGATATCTTTAAATAAATCATTATTGGAAAATTGGGATTATTATAATCTAGTTATAAGGTACATGGCCATGTCATCCAAGAATACTTGTTTCTATGCTTACTGATGACCAATTATATAGATTTCACATAAGCACATTATTTTGTTTATTTTGTACATTTCTAGCCAGTCTCTTCAATTTATAGATGAAGTCAATTTTAATTTTTATAGTGGGATGTTCCAACTACATTCTGAGAAATTCAGATATTTATGAGTTTCTTTTAAGATTATTGAGCTATTCAGATAGTAATTTTTTAAACAGCCGATTCAATTACAGAGGACCTTTTTTGAGCAAAGAGTTTTATACCTAATGATGGCTTATCCATCAGTGGAAAAATAAAATTCAGACTGCATCATAATTTTTGTCACTAGTATTCATTTTCTAACCTAGATATGATAAAATTCACAGCAACTGAGTGGTAAAAATATTTTTCACTAATTGTCTCATATTCAAGGCCAAGTGTCATTGCTTTGGTTTTTTCTGAGAGTATAGCACACAAGGAGGAGACTCAATCTCTTTCACTTTGTATTTTGTAAAAATGTGACATTCTAATTTTGGGGAGGCATCAAACACCTTATAAATACTTTGCATAAAAGAAAATTTCACGAGTAATTGCAGAAAATATTCAAGATTTATCGTGTCTGGAAAAGCAGTAATAAGTATATTGTGGGACATTGCTAAAACCTTTATTGGTAGGACATGGAAGAGAACAAAAGGGCACTTGATCCCAAGGTTAATGTATCACCAACTCAAGGAGTGTCGTTCATGTTGAAATCTGGGTAAATGTGCTTGATTTTCATGTGAGATTTCTACTGGGAGCTCCCTAAATTCCTGAAACAAGAGAATGAGGGCATATGGTAATTAAAAGAGAGCAAGATTCCAGTTACACTTTAAACAGCAGATGTTTCCCAGGTTGTTTTCATTCTAAGCTTCAGAAACCTTTCCCTATGGAGTTCACTTTGTATGTCTTAGTACTGGGGGTGGGGGGGTGGCTAGAGCTAGAGATGTAGTGTAAAACAAAGCTCTTAGGCTGTATCCATGACACATTCAGCTTTCCCAATACAGCAGAAGGGGAATGGATCTGAACTTGAGACAAAACAGCTCAGTTTTACTTCCGGCTGTCACAAATTCTTTGCTGCCCTGATAAATCTCTGTGATCATATTTAGGCATCCATTTTCTTTCTTCTCTACAATATAAGGAATTATATTACAGTGTCACTGTGAAATATTTCTTAGCAACTGAAAATTACTATAAATGTTATAACACATTATAAAATGAATGTTATTATTCATTTCAAAGGTTCACTTATTAGTCACTGGTTTGGATACTATGAATATAATACTTCTGTCAATATTTTGTCATGTGATTCATGGACAAGGTATTGAAGTTCACAGTTAAGAATATTTTTTTTTGTTTCTACAGTATTCTATATACTACCTTAAGATTGAACTTCATCAATAGCTAATTCAAGGAAAATTCTTCCCAGTCTTTTAATGCAATATTTAATTAAATCAGCATTTGTACGAATGCACTTAAGATTTTATTCTGTTACAAAATAGGATTGTTGGCTTGGTAATTTTTATTTTCAATATAATCTGACATATTTAACCATGGAAGTCCAGTTTATCTCAAATTGGATGTGTATAGAGTAAAAAGCTTGGATCAAAAGTTTTTGAGACTAAAATACTAATCTTTGTCCACAAATGCCTTGCTGTATGATCACAGGCAATGTTTACTTCTTCCTAACTTTTTATTTCTTCTATTTTTCAATTCATCAGTATAATGTGTTTCATACCAACTTAAAAAAAAAGAGTAATCACTCTCATTTCCAACCATGAAAATGGAACCTTTGAGAGATTAATTGTATCACTGAAAGAAAATGTAGAGGATTAATGCAATACACAAAACTACTTTTTAATGACATAGAAAAGCAACCAAGGCAGTCAGGGGATGAAAGTACACCAGGTAACTCATTCACTTCTTGTTTTGTCTCAGAAAATTTACCTATCTCATTATTCATGGTGGCCTGAAGATTTAGGCAGTCAAACTGGGCAGGCGATATAGTTGTAGTTCAGATCTACTCGGGTGACCAAAACTTAAGGGGAAAACACGACTAGAGGCCTGAAATGGGGAGATAATTGCCCTCACTTCAGATATTGTCCAGTTCTTATACTATATATGCAAACTGAGACTCCTGAAGAGTAAGTGATAAATTGTATGAAAATTTGGGGGGAGCTAAAAATCTGAGAAAGTATTTTGGCAGACTTGTTATTAAGAAGTTAGAATTCAGGGTTATCCATGGATATAAAAAGAAGACAAATGAAGTAAGAGAGAAAAGAATTTGCTATTTTTGATGCTCAATTTCACATTAAAAGATTCATAAAATAAATAAATATTCTTCTTAACATAGAAAAGCAGGATTTCTCTGAGGAAGGTCTGATCTCTGATCTTTCAAGTGCCAGGTGCTCCCAAGTAGTGCACTGTCAATATTCAATTTACCAAAGCTAATTTTAAAATTCAAAATGTCATATCAGTTTACCTTCTCTCAACTCAGAATTATCTGCAGAAAAAAAACATTTTGTTTGCCTAAGGAACAGATCACTGGAACCCTGCAAAGCCCCTTTGAAGGGTAAAAATCATTTTATATTCGGGGAATCCATTATTTATTTCAGCCAACAGAGTACTCTGGGGCATAACAATAAAATATTTGGTTCAAACAGTGTTAAATAAAGAAGAGAAATAAAATATACATATGGGAATTTGGTTAAAATTTTTAAGGATATAGCTTTTACAGATATTTCTTGTTTTTTACAGGTCTTTTTCTCTTACATCAACTCGGTAACTAATAAATGCCCTAAGTGAATAACACAGCCACTTTGTATTATATATACACACACATATATATAGTATTTCTATATACATATGTATATACTATACATTATATATATGTGCATATAAGTATATTGTATATTTAATATATTTATAATTTAATAATATATATTTAATATATATATTTAATTTTCACCTGAGGACATTTTTTTCATTGCTTTTCGAGAGAGAAGAAGGGAGAGATTAAAGGCAAGTGAGAAACCTCAGTGCAAGGCAAAAGCACCAACAACTATTTTTGTTGACATTTCTCCCTAAATCTTTGATGCAGAAAACCATTTTTATTGTATCAAGGTTGAAATTACCAAAGTGATAGATTATTTCACTCTAAATAACTTTATAACTAGAAAAAACTGTATAAATTTTCTTGTTCCATACTCTTATTTTGCATATTAGAAAAATTATGTGAAAAAGGTGAAATGAGTTGATAAAACTCACATACTTTTTTCACGCTAAAATAAGAACATGGTTTTTTTACTTTTTTTTTCAGTTTCAGTTGACATACAATATTATGTAATTTCAAGTATACCACCCAGTGATTAGACATTATATAACTTATTAAGTGGCCTCCCTGTTAAATCTAGTAGTCATCTGATACCATATAGTTATAATATTATTGACTATATTTTGTATGCTGTCTTTTATATCACCATGAGTATTCTATAACTACCAATTTGTATTTCTGAATCTCTTCACCTTTTTCATCCAGTCTAACACCCCTTGCAAATGGCAACCATCAATATGCTCTCTGTATGTATAAGTCTGTTTCTGTTCTGCTTGTTTATTTATTTTGTTTCTTATATCTATTTTGTCTGGTGCAAGTATTGCTGCCGCAGCTTTTGTTTCTTTGTTTTCGTTTGCATAAAATATCTTTTTCTATCTCTTTCCTATAAATCTGTATGAGTCTTTTGATCTTGAGTGAGTCTTGTATACAACATATGTAAGGGTATTGTTTTGTTATCCATTTAGCCTTCACATATCCTTTGATTGGAGATTTTAATCCATTTGCATTTAAAGTACTTGCTGATATATATATATATATATATATACATATATACATATGTATATATATAAAATTTATTATTTATTGTTTTATCTTTTTAATTTTTCTCTTTAAATAAGACCCTTTAACATTTGATGTGATACTTACTGCTTTGATGGTGATAAACTTTAGCATTTCTTGTCTGGGAAGCTCTTTATATATCTTTTGATTGTAAATGATAACTTTGCTAGGTAAAGTAATCTTAATTTAGAGGTTTGCTTTTCATCATTTTCAGTATTTCTTGCCACTCCTTTCTAGCCTACAAAGTTTCTGTTGATAAATCAGCTGACAGTCTTATGTGAGCTCTTCTGTAATTATCTAAATACTTTATTCTTTTCCTTGCTCTTTTTAAGATTCTCTTTATTTTTAACTTTTGCATTTTAATCATGATGGGTCTTTTTGTGAGCTTCTTTGGGTTCATCTTGTTTGAGACTTTCCGTGCTTCTTGGGCTTGCATGTTTGTTTTTTCACCAGGTTAGAGAAGTTTTCTGTTATCATTTTTCCACATAGGTTTTTAATTCCTTGCTCTCTCTCTTCTTCTGGAATCCCCATGATGCAAAAGTTGCTTCACTTAAAGTTGTTCCAGAGATTCCTTATACTATACCCTTTTTTTTTTATTTTTGTTTTCTTTCTGCTATTTGAGTGTTTTCTGCTTCCTTATTTTTCAAATCCCTGATTTGATTCTCTGCTTTATCTACTCTACTGTTGATTCCTGGTAATGCATTCTGCATTTCAGTTAGTGTATTCTTCATTTCTGACTGGTTCTTTCTTTCTTTGTTTGTTTATTTCCTGTCCCTGTTTTTATATTTTCTATGTCTTTGTTGAAGTTCTCACTAGTTCACCTACTCTTCTCATAAGTTCATTCAGTGACATGTGCACTGGATCACAGTGCCCACAGCATCATGGATGAGACATGAGACGAATTCACACAGACTACTGAGTCCTGTGGAGGAAAATGGACAGCACGGCTACTCCCTCAAAGGGGGAGCACCTCAGAGTGGCTTGGCCACCCTCTCAAGGGGAGAGCACCCTTTCCCTTGCCTTGACAGGGTTTTATTGGGTTCACTTAGCACAGGAATACAGGTAAAGTTCATTAATCATTGCCAGGCTGTAAGGATCAAACAATGGATAGCATACAAAGAACTACGAGGGCCAATTCTGACTCAGGATCTATTAGCTAAAGGGCTACAAAACTTTGGGAAACAAACTTATTTCCTGCTCAGACCTTTATTGTTTAACTAAGAGCATTCTTAGCAAAGCAGGTTTCACAGAATTTTACAAATTCTTTCTGAGGTCTGATCTCCCCAGGACCCCACCCTTTCCAGCACAGGGATGCACTGCCTTCTGTCATTGTTTCAGGCTTAAGTCAGGTGGAGGAGGCAAGATAGCCAAGGAATTAGGAGAAATGGGGACTCAGGCTTCGTCAAAGTTGAGGGGCGTGGGCGCCCATCACCCCTTTCTTTATAGCCCCCCAAGTCCTTCCCTGGGGCCACCACATGATCATGCCTGTCTTGGGTGGTTCCCCCTTGGGGAATCTTACCTGTCATTGGCTAACTGATCAAGCATTGGAGGCCAGTTATGAAAAAAAGGAGCAGAAGTTGTGCTCCTGCCAGGGAAATAAGCTTTTCTCCTTAGGAGCTTAAGGTCTGAGGGTCACTCACTCAGCCTTAGTCATGGGGGGGGGGGGGTAGGTTACAGCTCCTGAAACCAGGCAGGGCGGTTCCCAACAACTGAGTATCCTTATATGTAGTGTTTTGTTTTTGCATCTAGTAGACTGCTTGTCTCCATTTTGTTTAGTTCTTTTTCTATAGTTTTGTTCTGTTCTTTCATTTGATTCATGTTTCTTTGTCTCCTCATTTTGGCTGGCTTCCTATGTTAGTTTCTATGTATTACATAGAACTTCTATGTCTCCTGGGCTTGGTGGAATGGCCTAATGTAGTTTGTTATCCTACAGTGTCCAGTGGCACAACCTCCCTGATCACCTAAGCTGGGCCTTCCAGGTGTATCTCCTGTGTAGGCTGTGCACACCCTCTGTTGCCATTAAGCCTTCATTGCTGTTGTCACCTAATTGGAGAAATTTACCCCCAAGCCCATTGGTTGTGACCACTGTGGAGGATCAGTTGTGTAGAGACTGACCCAACAGAACAGGACTTACTTCAGCAGGGCTTTGGTTCCTAAGAATCTGCTGCTTGAGAATATTCTTTGTGGAGAAGGTTGGGTGGTACTTTGAAGTGGTTTAAAAGTGTCCAAAAGGCTCACTGGCCCTGGAGCCTCCCGAAAAGTGCACACCAAGGTCAACTGCCACTTGCCTGGAGACACTCAGCATGAGCTACAAAGTAACCTGCAGATGGCTGCTACTTTTGCTGGGTTTGGAGGTACCCAAGAGAGGTCAAGCTGCAAACCAACACTAGTGTCTTTAGTGCTCAGCCTGGATTCATCTTTGCTTTGATAATATACTGTGTAAGATCTTAACCCTAGTGGAAGCTGAGTGAAGAGTATTTGGAAATTCTCTGTACTATTTCTACAACTCTTCTTTAAGTCTAAAACATTTCAAGATAAAAAGTATCCTACTTGGGCAAAGTAGCTAGTTATAAATATGCAAAATACAGAGTTTATTATTGTATTATTATGCATTAAATATTGTATTATTTTCCATAAGAATAACTGTAAACCTACTTTTTACTTGCTCTATATTTGTCTATTTAGTCACCTTATATTTCTTGAATGCCTGCTATATTCTGGACATTCTACAAAGCACTGAAGAAATATCTCATACTTCATGGTATTTACAGTATATCAAGTAAGGAAGAAACAAATATGCTAACAGATATTTTGTTACAAGCCTCAAAGGAAAGCTAGACTATAGCATGTGAAGCTATTATATATGACTTCATACAATGGTCACCTGAAGGCATATTACTATGCAAGCAATCCAATAGGTAGAAAAAATTTAACTGATCCCACACCAAATTGAAATGCTTGAATCACATGGTATATTAAAGTCAACTTAATGCACACAGGAATAAGCAGTGGGAAAGGGATGAAGTAAGTTACCACACTAAAAATATAGTACAGAGGGTTGGAAGGGCTACACTATCCACACTACCTTAATTTTTTGTATACACTATTCCTATGTTCTGTTTGTCCCTCAGCCACATCACCTTTTGCACTGATGATATTTTTGTGAGAATCAGAATTAATATTTTAACCAAAAATGTTCATAGACAGAACATTGTCTGTGGAAGATATTAATGACATTCTTGTTCTGTCAGAGAGACACAGGAACAAGTATGCTTGGCTACATCAACTATAGCTTGCCAATCAACTTAATGAATAGAATGGGCTTTATTTTTGTTCTTGAGCAGAAAGCATATGAGATGATAATCAGTGTGACCAATAGGTGGCCAAATTAAGACCTCATGAATATGGTAGTATTCATATGAATATGAATATTTAAAATATTCTTAATGGATACCTTTTACATGTATAGTATCTACTATGTACCATAATATTAGAATATAATAAGTATTTAATATCGTGCCCAAGTGTCTCATAAATTTTTTTCAGTCTTTCCATCTCTTCCTATCTATGAACACTTCTCACAACCTTCTTCTTACTACTCTTTTTCACTTCTCCAGAATTAAATAAGAGGTGAAGAGGAAAAGAAAGTTTAGAAATGATTTTATTAGTGGAGATGTAATGTGGTACTGGTATATTTAGGAAACAAAGTTGCTCAAATGTTTTCTCTTATAGGACACTTCTGAGTGTTCTTCAAAGACCCTTCTATATTACTAGCTAATTAGTATCTGCAGTTGTTTGACATGACTGAGCCCTTAAGCCACAGGCTCAGGGAACTCTCTCTTGGAGGACACCTTCACATAATCCTTTCAAGTGCAGACCCTTTCCATCTTGGGTCAATGCCTAAAGCATGAGGAGCAAGGTGTTAGCTTCATTCCGTGGTAAAACAGTTTGGTTCTGCCCTCGCCCATTTCTTCTGCTCTGCAACAAGAGGATATTTTAAGAGTGAACTATATACAAGTTCCTGCATTCATATATTGAAGCCCAAATTCGAGGAGCTGGAAACAAACCATTTCGAGCCTCTCCTCCCAGGAAACATATGGCATACTGCACTTCTCAAAGAATTTTTCACTGCTGGAATCCATCCAGGAGCAGGATGAAGGAAGGCCTCCAAAACTTGCTTATCAACCTCTTCATCTCTGCTTCCTTGGTGGTCAAGAGATTGATAAGCAAGTTTTGGCCTGGCTTCTGCTAATATTCTTAACTGAATAAAAAACTGAATTTAATATTTAAAATTTTTCAACATCATACACTATTGCTATTTTTAATTATTCTTTAACCTGCCACTGATTACTCCACCACAAACTGATTAATCCACCACTTACATAATTGATAGTTTCCAGATTGCCAGTTAAAAAGAAAAAGTGTACCTTAATGAAAAATTTTATTTATTGTATTTATTTTCTTTGATTTTTTATGTTTAGAGAAAGTGTACTTTAACGATTTCTATGTTTCAGATCACTTCCACATGGTAAAACTCTCTTAATCTGCCCATATTTCCCACTCTCATAAAGATAAATAAAGAAGCCCAGAAGTGATTCTGAGAATGAACCACTTAAATTTTTTATTGTAACTTTTCACATTATAGTAACTGTGAGATATTATTCAGGCTAAGTTTCTAATGATGAGGAGATCTGTATCTCCATTCAGACAAAGCCAGGAGGTAATATAACAATATAGTCTTGTCAAATCGTGGTCCAAGGATTAATATAACCCATTTAACTAAAAAGATGACCAAAAAATCCATGTATGGCTCTTAGTCCATGATTTTTAAAGTATTTTATAATTCAGTGCTAGACAGGTGAGTTTTGTAAGCAGGGCACTGGGCAAGTGACTCTGTCCTTAGGAAAACCTACAAATTGACAACTTTCTCATCACGCTTTTTCAGCCTTCTTACTGATAAAGAACAATCCATGAAGTTGCAAAACGCTGATTCAATTTAGTCAAAGCCAGTTGTCGGGAATGTTCAACTGAAAATGGCCTTTAAATTAAAGGCTCTGGAAAGACCAAGGCATCTTATGTCCCTGGGGCCCACCCAACAGGTGAGAAAAACCAATGAAGTAACAATCGACAAAAAGGACAAAGGATTGGCTCAGCTGCAGCATCACTGAGTCTGGGCAAACACTGATTTGGTGTTGCAGAGCAAACACACAGCAGTTAGCAGTACTGTCTGATTTTGCTTAGGTGTCTGCTTTCATGTCCTTTTTCGTGATGCCTTTCTCACTTTTCTGATTCCAATATCTGTAACATTCAGATCATTCTGGCTAAGCTAGAATTGAAAGTTATATTCTGAGGCCCTTCCTCATCTCTAAAGATAAAGTCATAGTGGATAAAAGACATAGTTAAGATATAGCCCTGGCTGGTGTAGCTCAGTGGATTGAGCTCTGGCCTGAGAACCAGATGATCGCAGTCCAGATGATCATGGTTCAATTCCCAGTCAGGGCACATGCCTGAGCTGTGGGCCGGTTCCCAGCAGGGGACCCATGAGAGGCAACCATACATTGAGGTTTCTCTCCCTCTCTCCTTCCCCTCTCCTCTAAAGATAAATAAATAAAATCTTTTAAAAAAGTACAGCAGTAAATTAGATAATGAAGCAGACAGGACTGCTGCTTTAAAAAAAAGACATAGCTATGTCATAAAATTAAATAAATACATATCTGAAAACCAGAAAGCAAAGCACAGTGCAGAGCTGAAGCCATGAATACTCCAGCCTCCAAATGCAGACACAGCTGAGCATCTGACTCACACAAGGACTTAAGGAAAAACATTCTCCACAACAGGTGAGGAAATGGAGTCAGGGTCACCATGTTAAAAGCAAGTTATGATAAAAGACCTTTGCTTAAAAGAGTGAAAAAGCTGAAAATGCAACATGGCTCCTATATCTGTGCTTTCTTCAGAAGCAGCAGGACACATCTCTACCAGCTCAGTCATTGGATCAGGAATATCTGATGCCATCACGGAGTAGGAACTAAGCTATACCCATAGGCCCAGTTCTCAACAAGGAGTCCTGGGCAGATGTGTTGAAGCAACTGCAGAGCTACTGGAGATGGTAAAGTGACCTTACTCTTTTAAACACGAGCTAAACAGAACTCCAACTATATAAAGTACAAGAACTATAGAAATTACCAATAAATTAAATACTTGTAGATAAATTCCTCCCACATAAAATGAAAATGACATAGTAATCAGACAAAAAGCTTCAACAGATTATTCAGGGTTGTCTGAACTATTAGTGAAAAAATAATATTTATTAAAATAATAAATCAAAAAGAATAAAAATGAAGGTTAAAGAAGTATATATTCCATAATTGAGCATTGCCTTTGCTACATGCATGCCACAGAAATTGAATAAAAATTAGCAAAATATTAATATTATTGTAGTCTTTATTAAAAATTTCTACATGGTATTTTGTATAACAATGACTTTTACTATTAACAATCCTTGAAATTTTAAGGCAAGTTCACATCTTTTTTTGAGTTTATGGATACTAAAGTATTTGGTGGGACAGATATTAACAACATTTAATTGAAGACACACTGAAAGCTATAATTAAGGATCACATAGCTACTGACAGTGTATTACTCAAACTTAGGTCACCTGACACAAAAGCCCATTAATATAGCCCTAAAACAATTCATTGAATTTCTTTTCAATCCCAATTTCCTCATTTATAATTTATGACAATGTTGGAAAGATGAAATTCCATGCGTAAAGCATCAAATGGATCTTCAGTAAATGTTGCTATTATTTCTTTTATTTTTCTCAGCAGCCTTTTGCTTTTCTTAGTGTTTATTTGACTTTTGTTTCTAAAAAGGTTAAAAGTCCATGCAGCTAGAACCAAGTTTAAGTTTTATATTTTTTTACCAACTCTACTTGTCGTTAACAAGCATATGTTTGTACAACCTATAATAACAACTTGGTCCTTCACAACTAACATGTAGATGAGGAAGCTATTAGTATTCATTTAAAAATATTTTTAATCAAGAAATCTGAGGCTTGGGACTCCATGATTCACCCAAGCTCATATAACTAAGGAAATTGAGCTGAAATTTTAAATTTGCTGTTCTGATTCCAAATTTTAATTTTCCTGTATATATGGGGCTTTCAGTTGTCTATCAACATACTGAGTTTTATTTAGTTGTTGCTTTCAGAATTTCTTAAGCAAAATTATTGGTGACAGCTCAGTGTGCAAAATCAAGGACAGGGAATGTGTTGGTTGTGTGAGGACACAGTGGTGCATTATAAAGAAAGGCAAGGCCCCAGAGACCCCAAGGTTTCTGACTCGGTAGGTTTAGAGTGGGGCCCGGCCCTGTGTATTTTCATGAGTCCCCAGGTGAGGCTGATGCTGCTGGTCTAGAAATCAGATTTAGAGAATCACTATTCCAATTTCTTGCTACTCGTGTGTGGTGTGCAAAACAGCAGCATCAACCTTCCCTGGAATGTTTTTAGAAATACAGAATTTCAGAACTCACCAGATCTGTTAGATCATAATTTGCATTTTACTAAGATTTGTTGCACATAAATGATAAGCTCTGGTTTGATAGAATAGATTTCAGTCTTAGGCTGTACATTAGTATAACCTGAGGAGATATAAAAACATACATGCTTGGTTCTCTCCCTTTAAAAAACATTCATTTATTTGATCTAAGGTACAGGCAGGTGTAAGTTTTTTCAAAAATGCATTGCAGGTGACTCAAGGGTACAGACAGGGTGGTGAGCCACTGGCTTAGAATGCATCATTTCCCACACTTGCCTTTGGTCAAGAAGCATCTGACAATCTGATTAAAAAGCAAGTTCTCACACATATAAAATATTCGGTAGATCAAGGAGAGACCAAGCATATATAATTTTAACAGGAATTCTAAACAATATTATTGCTAGATGAGTCTTAGAATCTCTCATCCAGAACCCTACATATATCCCTGAAACAAATGAATTACATTTTGATAATATTTTTACTTATAGTAGCATTTTTATAGTACCTCAGTCAACATTTTGAATTCCATCAGATAATTTCAAGGCAGATATGTATACACACACATATGTATATACATTTTTGAATTCCCTCAGAGACTGGCATGGAATGATTAACTTTGAAAGATAAGAAATTGTGTTCATAGTCTTGGTTGAGTCTAATTCCCTGTATTAGTGTTGACTATTCATTTCCCATCCTTAGATATCAAGTTCTTCACACATACATAGAAAAGGACACACTGGATGATTATGACTGTAAAAAGTATCACCATTTAGGTAATGATGATGAGTGTGTAGGTTGCGGCCAACCTAACAACATTTGATTTTAACACCTGGTGCCTTTTGATTTATATTCCAGAATGCATTTATTGATGTAGTGAACTTTTAATGCTCCCCAAAGACTTCCAGTAACATTTGTTTCAAGCAAAGCTGAGCAGTAAGGCAGAACACTGTCTTGACCAATTCATAACAGTGCCTCAAAGCAGAAAAACTGGGATCCAGTCTATTTTGGGTTTGTAGCCTGAGCCGACTGGTTTTAAGGTAAGTCTTGTAAAATGGGGACTTGGTTGAGATGAGGCAGGGGAGTATATGACCTAAAATTTTGGATTGATGGGGACAGTAAAGTGAAGTGAGGAATTTTAAAGGAAGTCTTGATAAGAAAATTGTTAATTTTAAAAAGTAAGCTCTCTAGTTGGTTTATAGAACAATATATTATCCAAAGCAAGCAGATAATTTTCTGTAGGATTCAGTATTATGTAGCACAAAAGCAAGAAAGTACTTTCTCACCTAGAATGGTTTTTAGCACAGAACAAAAAGTAGGTTAATTTCAATTCTCTGAACTTAACTTACAGAGCTTGTTTTGCCACAATAATCATTTGTGTGCCCTGAAGGGTATTGTGGTGAATCCTGCTTCTTTTTCATCAGAGTGTGGCCAGCTTTTCTCTCTCCTAACATCTGACTTCTCTAGCTAGATAACACTGAAATAGGGATTTTTATATCCACCAGGTGGTAAGACATTCACCAGGTTTGTCCCCTCAGGCTTTCAGGATCACATTTATCCCAAGTCATTTACAAAGGACATTTTAAAGTCCTGAGAACTGTCTGCCCATTGAACATGGGTGACAGTTCTGACCTAACACTGCTGCTACTCTGTGCCCCAGTTCCCTGCCTCAGGCATCTAGTATCCTGACCTCTAGGATGCTCAGTTTCTGCTTTTTCTACAGAGTGCAGAGGCCACCTACTGTGAAGCTGTCTGGCGTGGCTTGAACTGTTGTTCTGGGAAATAAAAATACAGAAGTACTTCAAACAAAGGCAACTGCTGGGTTGGAAAACAAAAACTAAACATCTTAGCAAGCACTCAGGCTGAGAAAACTGTTCTAATACCAGGGACAGTGAAGACTAGGAATGAGGTGTCTGCAAGGGAAGGGGAAAGGAAAGTCCCATATTAAACAGAGGCTGTGATTCCACAAATGTGATGCATCCTTTATATGGTCATGTGTCACTTAAGGGCGGGGATACATTCGAGAAATGTATTCTTAGGTAATTTCATCTTGGTGTGAAGATCATAGAGTGACCTTCCCCAAACCTATGGCTCCTAGGCCACTGCCTGTCCATCATGTTACTGTATGGAATACTGTAGGCAATTATAACATAATGGTGAGTATCTATGTATCAAAACATATTTTAACATAGAAAAGGTACAGAAAACATGCAGTATAAAAGATGATTAATGGTATACCTGTATAGAGCACTTACTACGCATGGAGCTTGCAGAACTAGAAGTTGCTCTGGGTGAGTCAAGTGAATGGTAAGTGAATGTAAAGGCCTACAATGTAGTACTGTAGATTTTATACATAGTGTACATTTAATCCAGACTAAATTTATTTTTAAAAATTTTCTTTCTTAGTCTTAACTTATTGTAACTATTTTACCTTCAAACTTTTTTTTAACTGCTTAACTCTTGTGTGATAACACATCTTAAAACAAAAACATATTGGATGACTGTACAAAAATATGTTATTTCTCTAAATTCTTATTCTTTCTATAAGATGTTTTTTATTTTAAAATTGTTTGCTAAAATGTAATGTATAAACACACACACATTAGCCTAGGCCTACAGAGGCTCAGAGTCATCAGTAACATGGTCTTCACTTCTACATCTTGTCCCACTGGAAGGTCTCCAGGGGTAATAACAAGCACAGAGCTGTCAAATCCTGTGAAAACAATTCTTTTTCCAGGAACACCTCCTGAAGGACCTGTCTAGGCTCTTCTTGAGGAGGTTTCACTCTTCTCAGAAGTATGTCCTTGGTGGTTTGCTGCTTTTTTTCATCGTGGATTTTCTCGCAAGCAGATAATGCAACATGAACAGTTCTCTCTATTAGTGAATCATTTGTGTTGGGGTCCATGTTTTCAAGCTTTTTAAGGGACTTACTGCAGTTTGCAAAAGCTTTGGCTAAACCCTTTATCGTGAATTTTCTTGGGGGTGGGGAGGAGTCCTTTTTTGTTTGTTTATTTGTTTCCTACAGTTTCTTTTACTCTGGTCTCCTTTTCAGCTTGCTTGCCTGTTTCAGTCCCAATAATTTCTCATGAATCATTTCCTCAGAACCACCTCCAGGAGCTCCTCAATGTCATCTTTATCCATACCCGTATTAAAGTTGTTTGGCATCTCAACCACAGCCTCATTGATTTCTTTTCACCTGTGTGCTATGGCATTACAACATCTATGACATCACTAGGTGATAGGAACTTTTCAGCTCTATTATAATTTGGGGGGACCAGCATTCTCTATAGTCCATCACTGACCTAAGTGTTGTTATGCAGCATATGGCTGTATCTAAACTTAATTCAACTCTCAACCCTGGTGATAGACATCTTTATATCCATTTCGTGCCAATGGAAGGGACCTGTGATTAAAAGAAAGAACAGATTTGTCCCAAGTCTCAGAGCACTGTGGACAGAGCCAGCCTACAAACACAACCCAGTGGCACTCTTTCCTCCCCACAATGTTCTTTCTGCGCAATAAGATTTGAGTGCACGTTGTGGAACTTACACTGGTGAATTCATTAGACTAGTCTCCTTTGCAGTAAGCAAAATGGATCAACTAGTGTTAACATTTGTCTCAGGAAAGCCTGAGATATCCCTCAACATATAAATTTGGAATTGTTGGATTCTACCTCTTGGAGAACGTCCATATGAGAATAAAACAAGAAAAGAAAAGCAGAGCTAGGAAATAAAGGGTGTTTATGCTAACTGTATTGTTTGGGTGCTGGGTTTAGCTAGTCTATCTCCAGGACATTTTCAGAACATGAAAATAAGCCCTCTTTTTGCTTAATTCTGTTTAAGTTGGATATCTAAAAAAAGTCCTGATTACAATTACATACTTTGGAATTATATTAAAAACAATATTTTTCTTTAATTATTTTTGCAAATTTTCTAAATTTGTCTAAATGTATAATAAACATTTTATGCCAATTCCAGGTTGAATAATTCACTTTAATGGCATGAGTTTGGTGCCATTTCCTTCTACTTATCTAAGCTCAAAACTTATTCATTCCTTAAGCCAGAGCTCAGAAATTGCATTTTATTAAAAACATCTCTACCTCCCCTATAAGAACACTTATCTATCTGGCCCTTCTTTCTCACAATAAACACTAAAGTATTTGTGATCAGAGTTAATGGTTTTAAATAAAAATATCTTATTGCTTTATTTTTTAAAAATATTTTAATAGCCCTGGCTGGTGTAGCTCAGTGGATTGAGCATGAGCCTGCGAACCAAAGGATCGAGGTTTGATTCCCAGTCAGGGCACATGCCTGGGTTGCAGGCCAGTTCCCAGCAGGGGACTCATGAGAGGCAACCATACATTGATATTTCTCTCCCTCTCTCCTTCCTTTCCCCTCTAAAAATAAATAAATAAAATCTTTAAAAAATATTTCAATAACAAAAGCTCCTACAGTTAGGCATAAACTACCAGCCAGCAAAAACCACTTGGTGTTATCTATATTTCTAAATAAACTTCTTCATATAAACATACCTATTCATCATTTAATACAACAACAAATGAAAGCCAACTGCACATATGGTACTAAAACTTTATGCTTTCAAAAAAACGTCTTATTGAAAGTTTACATTTTAGCATAGGTAGATAAACCTATTTTTTTCTTTTTAAATTACTTATTCTGTTATATGCATTTTCCACATTTGTTTAACTAGACCTTATTACTGAGGATGCACAAATACATACATTTAGATTTTTCTGTATAACACAGTGCTACAATAAACATCCTCTTACATAAATTTTTGCTTACCTGTAAAAATGTCCCTATGCAATAATGTGTTTAAATGGAGAAATTAGAAAAATCTTATGAAGAAAATCTGTCTGAGGGGTCAAAAAAGAAAAAGCAGAGGAAAGAAATGAAGAACACTTATCTCCAGTATATTTTCAGAACTGGAGATAATAGACTTTTCTTTTTTGTCCAATTCTGTTTAAGTTGGAGGTCAAAAACTTGTATCTAAGTGATCAGAAAGTATGTATATTTACATTTTGTGTTTAAATATTGCAAAATTCTTCTCTAAGTTGCTTTTACTAATTTGCCCGCCTACTAACAGTTAATAATGGTTTAGCTTATTCTATCATAAAGCTCAGAAGTGTCACATGTCAACATTTTTTGTTATTTCTGCTGTTATAGTATGATATGCACTGAATTTTGTTGATGAATCAATTTATTTCAATTATGGGTGCACTACTTTCCCTGTTTGACATTTGACCTACTTTACCTATACAACATTTGACCATAACTTTTTCTCACCCCTGTATTAGATTTGGTTCTCCAGAGAAGTAGAATGACTAGATCTATGATGGTAAATGATAGATGATAGATAAATAGATAGATAAATAAATAGATAGATAAGCATCTTTGTTATTAGAATTGATTCACATGGTTCTAAAGGCTGAGGAAGCTGCCTGTCAGTCATCTGCAAGCTGGAGAACCAGGGATGTCAATGGTATGATTCAGCCCTATTCCAAAATCCTGAGAACAAAGTCCAAGAGTCCAAATGCTGGAGAATGAGGAACTCTGGCGTCTGAGGGCAGGAGAAAATAAACGTCCCAGCTCAAGGAGAGAAAGACAATTTACCCTTTCCTTTGCGTTTTTGCTTCAATGTACCCCCAGTGGACTGGGGCATTGGATGATGCTTACCCACATTGATGAGGGTGGGTCTCTATATTCAGTATATTAAATCACCTAATCTCTTCCAGAAACACCTACACAGACACATCCAAAATGATGTTTTACTAGCTATCTGAGCATCTCTTCAGACAGACAAGTTGACACATAAAACTATCCATCATACTCCCTATATTTGCCTATTTCTTTCCTTTTGAATTTTTGGTATTTCTCTTTTTAATTCTTAATTGTTTTTTATGTTTCTCAGTTTTTCTTTAGTATTTTGACTTTTATCTTTTCATGTGTACATTTTTAATTTTACATAACCAATTTTATCTTATGGATTCTGGATTCTTCTTTTTTTATTTAGAAAATCTTTCTCCAAGATAGTAAAATATTTTTATATTTTGGTAGAATTTTTTATTTAGTAGTTATTGCTATATTAATAATAAAAATAATAAAACTAACATATTGGACACATATTGCCAAGCATTGTATTCAAGTTTGTGTGTTATCTTATTTAACCTCATATAAATTGATGAGATAGAAAATTAAGTCTTAAGAACATTGTATTAATTTTCAAAGCTGTGAATATATTGATAACAGGGCCAATATTCAAACCCTCAAAGTCTAAGTTCAGAGTCCCTCATCTTATCACTGCAGTATGTTTAGTAGATAAAATAATATTTCACCCAAATTATTTAAAAAGCAAAATACAAATTTAAGAAACTCACTGTGTACATGAATAGTTGTTACTTTAATTTTTAACATCTAACTGAATGAGTATTAAAACATAGGACTTCATCTGCTTCTTACAAAAAAATTTTCAGTGAATGATAGCCAAAAGCTGAAGCAATTTTGATTTTAATACTTGGGTAAAAATTGCCTTGCTGGCCAATGCTCTCCCCATGCTCAAATACTCATGCTCCCCCTCACTTTTACTCCCAAACTTTTCACATCAAAATAATTCATGTAGTCCAAACTAATACCTTAGAAAATGTAAGTACTCAAAGATTATGATACACAAAAAAATAAAAGTAATGCTAAACTGGAAATCTAAAAATTAATATAAAGGTAGAAAAATAACTTTACTTCAAAATTTCCAACCTAAAACTTTTAGAATTAACCTATTATAACAGCTCTTAACATTTGAAGGAGGGACCCATCCCGGTTTCCATAGCAGCATCTTCACTACTGAGTGTGCAAACTCAGGGAATGCTTAGGATGCTTTGCTGGGGTGAAGGAAGTAAACATTAGAACTTCTACTTGTGTGTACTTACAAATATGTCAATTATTTTACAAATATGTAAAGCATAGATGAAAATATTTCCCTATATTGTACTTCTAGCTTTATTTTTTTCTCAGAGAAGCATGGTATAAAACATAGAGATCTAGTATTATTTTATTTTTATATGGTGTCCCAGTTGTCCAGTTATCATTTACTAACCAATTTATAGTGTTTTATTGTTTTTAAATTATAGGTTTATTATATGTTTTGAAATCTTTATCCTAGTTCACTTACCTATCTGCTGACTTATGTGCCAATATCAAATATTTCTATTACTGCTTTGGGTGGTGTGGCTAAGTGAGTTGGTCATTGTTCCACAAACCAAAAGGTGGCCAATTCAATTCTCAGTCAGTGCATATGCCTGGGTTGCAGGCCAGGTTCCCATTTGGGGGCATGCTAGAAGCTACCAGTCAATGATTCTCTCACGCACTGATGTTTCTCTCCTTCTGTTTCTCCCTCTCTTTCCCTCTCTGTAAAAATAAATAAATAAAATAAAATGTTTCTATTACTGTCTTGTAGTGTTTTAATATTTTGTAATGTAGTAATACTCTTATTAAAATTATTAGTTTATCGTTATTTTTATTATTAATTTTATAATTATTATTTATGTCTATCCTTACATGTTTTTACATATGAGGTTTAGTATCAACTTGTTAAGGTATAAAGAAACAAAATAATCAGCCAGTGTTTTATTAATACCATTAACTTTACAGTTTAATTTTGAAAGTTGAAATGTTTAAAACAATTATTCTTATTGATTAAACACAAAATATTTTGGTAACTTATTTTATCTCACTTTGTAAATAGAGTAAATAAAAAATGGTCAAAAATTATTTGAAGCTTCTCTCATCGAGAGATGAAATCTGCTTTTTCAAACCCTTGGATCCAGGCTGGCCTTTGTCTGTGAGGGACTAAAACAAAAGAAGTAGTTAGCATGTTAAATAGTTGAAATTAAAGGCTTATGTAACTAACTTAGTTGACAAAAGGGACGTGGAAGAGATGGGGTATAAATAGATTTTTTCAGAAAAGACAAATGATTTCTTAGGAGAATTGAGATATAGGTAAGCTTATAATAATGTTTGTCTGTACAGGTATGTATGACATTTTTAGGGCCATAAAACTCCCCAAAGAGGAAAATTTTAGTAGATTTACTTTGGGGCCTTCCCCTGGGAATAGAAGTCTCCCCTAAAGAAATTTGTGGCAATCCTCATTCCTCCAGAGTTTCTGCTTCTAGTCAGATGAAGGAAGCTCTGACAAGACTTCTTTCCACATCTGTTGAATCTCTGATGTCTTCAGCTTAAAATAAGCTTTAAACCAACTCTAAGGTTCTCAGAGGGTCCTTACAAGTTTTTAGGTTAGAACTAAAATAACCTGTGGCTTACATTCAGCATTTTAGAATGCTGCTGCGACCACACAAATAAGCCTGAGCCAGCTTCCTGGAAGATGAGAGCACATGGAGACAGTGAAGGCCAGTATTACCAGGTGGGGTAGAGGTGAGTCATCCCAGCTGAGCACAGCCCAAACTACCAACCAAAACAAATATGAGTGAATGTTATTGTTGTTTTAAGCCATTGAGTTGGGAGGTAGTTAATTACACAGTAATGAATGACTGATGGATATTTAAAGTTTCTTCCTTTAGGTCCCAGACCTTTCCTATTAATTTTATTATATAATTTATTTACATGCATTCACTATTGTAAATGGCATCTGTATTTCCAAAAGGTTGCTGTTTGTAAATGTGAAAGTTGTGTGTATTAATTTTGTATCTGTACTAATAAATTTATTTAGAAGTTTTAGTGGATTTTAAACACAAATACTTGAACTAACCAGCCATGTGATATCATCATTTTATATACAAATTATTTTGCTTTTTCCTTAACAAAGGTGTTTTATGCATATATATATCTGCTGTATTTACACTTACTAATATTTCTTGGATAATGTTAAATAATAGTGATACTAATGATACATATTTTTTATGTTTCCTGAATGTAATGATACATTTTTCTGTGCTCTATTATTAAACATTAAACTAAGAGTATAAATCAATTACTATTTTACTGAAAATTAAGTGATTTTAATAAAAATATATTTAAAATGTTATCATATGTTTTATGGCCATCAATTTAGATTTTGCATATAGTTTTTTACTAGTTAGTTATGTTTTATACTAATTGCATAGTATTATATATATATATATATATATATATATATATATATATATATACCTGCTTAATTTATTAGGCTGCATGCTTTTATACTAGAATTAGTTTTATACTATATTATATACATATATTTCTTAATATAGTCAGTCTTTATTCTGGAAAAAACTCCAGGTGGCTATAGTATTTTCTAGTTTAGTTTTTTGCTAGTGTCTGTTTTATTTGAAACTTAAATCAATATTTTTAAATGAGTTTTCTTTCTTTGTATTGATGTGTTTGGTTTTGATATCAAGGATATGTTTGATTTTTAAAAAATAGTTTTGAACTTTTCTTCTGCTCCCAGTGCTCCAGACAAGTTTAAATAGCACCAGCATGATCAATTCCTTGAAATATTGATAAAATTCACTTCTAATAACCTGTGGCTTTTGGTCTTTGCTGAATGGTGAGGAGGAAGCTGGCTAGTTTTCAAACATGCTCAGTTTCTCTCATGCAATTGGTCTATTTATGTTTTCTGTGACTTTATGTGTTGATTTGAGCGGTTTGAATTTTATCAGAAAATAATTTACTATTTTCAGCTTTCTATTGATTTGAAGGAAGTGATGAATTGCTGAATTTCTTTAATTTCCTCTAAATCGTTGGTTCTTTATCATACACCCTCGAATCTTTTGTGTCTGCTTCATCCCTTATAGTTCCTGATTACACTAGATTTTATTGCTTTAGAAATAAATCAATTTGGATTTACATATTATTACTACATTTGTTTCAAATGTGGTTTTATTTCATTTTTTAATTTTTTATTTTTATTTAATTCTTGTTCAAGTAGTTTTATTTATTTATTTTTTTAATTTATTTAATTATTTTTAAGTACACTTTTCTGTCTATTATACCCACTCCATCCCACCCCCATGCTCTCCCCCTCCCTCCCATTTCCACCCTTCTCAGTTGTTGTCCATGTATCCTTTATATATGTTCCTCTAAATCCCTCCCCTATTTCCCCTGAAATTCCCTCCCTCTGGTCACTGTCGTCAGCCTGTACTCTATTTCATTGTCTTTGGTTATATTTTGCTTGCTTGTTTGTTTTGTTGTTTAGCTTCCTGTTAAAGGTAGATCTTACGGTATTTGTCCTTCGACACCTGGCTTATTTCACTCAGCATAATGTTTTCCAATTCCATCCATGATGTTGCAAAAGGTAGGAGCTCCTTCTTCCTGCAGCATAAAATTCCATTGTGTATATGTAACATAGTTTTTGATCCATTCATTTACTGACAGGCACCTAGGTTGCTTCCAACTCTTGGCTACTGTAAATTGTGCTGCTATGAACATTGGGGTGCATAGACTCTTTTGGATTGGTGTTTAAGTGTTCTTAGGATATAATTCTAGCAGTGGAATTGCTGGGTCAAAAGGCATATTCATTTTTTAGTTTTCTGAGAAAATTCCATACTTTTCCATAGTGGTTGTACCAGTCTGCAATCCCACCAACTATGGATTAGGGTCCCCACTTCTCTACATCCTCTGCAACACATGCTGTTTGTTGCTTTGTTTATGATGGCCATTCTGACCTGTGCAAAGTGGTATCTCATTGTGGTTTTAATTTGCATGTCTCTGATAGCTAGTGATATTGAACATCTTTTCCTGTGTCTCTGGATACTCTATTTCCTCCTTGGAGAATTGTCTGTTCAAGTCCTTTGCCCACTTTTTAATGGGATTGCTTGTCTTCTTAGAGTGGAGTCGTGTAAGTTATTTGTATATTTTGGAGATTAAACCCTTGTCTGAGATATCATTTGCAAATATGTTTTCCCATACAGTTAGTTCTTTTTTTATTTTAATACTATTTTCTTTAGCTGTGAAAAATCTTTTAATTTTGATGAGATTCCATTTGTCTATTCTTTCCTTTATGTTCCTTGCTCTAGGGGACATATCAATGAAAATGTTGCTGCATGAAATATCTGAGATTTTTTTGCCAATATTCTCCTCTAGGACTTTAACAGTGTTATGACTTATATGTAAGTCTTTTATCCACCTTGAGTTTATTTTGGTGTATGGTGTAATTTGGTGCTCAAGTTTCATTTTTTAGCACGTAGCTGTCCAGTTCTCCCAACACCATTTGTTTAAGAGACTATTATTAGTCCATTTTATGTTGCTGCCACATTTGTCAAGTATTTTTTCCTCTTTAAATATATTTTATTGATTATACCATTACAGTTGTTCTATTCCCCCCTTCATTCCCCTCCACCTGCACACTCCCTCCCCGACCATTCTCCCCCCCTTAGTTTATAACCACATGTCTCAAGTTCTTTAGATTCTATATTTTCCCCACTATTGTCGCCCTCCCCCTATCTATTTTCTACCTATTGTCTATGCTATTTTCTGTGCCTTCTCCCCCCTTCTCCTCCTCCCACTTCCCTGTTGCTAACCCTCCATGTGTTCTTCATTTCTATGGTTCCACTCCTGATCTAGCTGTCCTCTTGGTTATCTTTTGTTTTAGGTGTGGTTGTTAATAACTGTGAGTTTGCTGTCCTTTCATTGTTAACATTTTTCATCTTCTTTTTCTTATATAAGTCCCTTTAGCATTTCATATAATAAGGGCTTGGTGATGATGAACTCCTTGAACTTGACCTTATCTGAGAAGCACTTTATCTGTCCTTCCATTCTAAATGAAAGTTTTGCTGGATAAAGCAATCTTGGATGAAGGTCTTTGGATTTCATGACTTGGAATACTTCTTTCCAGCCCCTTCTTGCCTGGAAGGTCACTTTTGAGAAATCCGCTGACAGTCTGATGGGAACTCCTTTGTAGGTGACTGTTCCCTTATCCCTTGATGCTTCTACAATTCTCTCCTTCATTTTGGTCTTGGCTAATGTAATTATGATGTGCCTTGGTGTGTTCCTTCTTGGGTCCAACTTCTTTGGGACTCTCTGAGCTTCCTGGGCTTCCTGGAAGTCTATTTCCTTTGCCAGACTGGGGAAGTTCTCCTTTATTATTTGTTCAAATAAGTTTTCCACTGGTGGCTGTTTCTTTCCCCCTTCTGGTACTCCTATAATCTGGATGTTGGAATGTTTAAAGATGTCCTGGAGGTTCCTAAGCCTCTCCTCATTTTTTTGAATTCTCATTTCTTCATTCCTTTCTGGTTGGATTTTTCATTCTTCCTTCTGGTCCATTCCATTGATTTGAGTCCCAGTTTCCTTTCCATTGCTATTGGTTTCCTGGACATCTCCCTTAATTTCAATTAGTTTAGCCTTCGTATGTTCCTCTAATTTATGACTATAATCAACCAGTTCTGTGAGCATCCTGATAAACAGTGTTTTGAATTGTGCTTCTGAGAGGCTGGCAATTTCTTGGTCGCTGAGAGTTATCGGCTCTGGGACTTTAACTGACCAGAAAGACTTGGGTTTATTTCTGGGCTCTCTGTTCTGTTCCATTGGTCTCTGTGCCTGTTTTTATGCCAGTATCAGGCTGTTTTGCTTACAATGGTTTTGTAATAAGTTTGGTATCGGGTATTGTGATCCCTTGTACTTTGGTCTTCTTTTTCAAAATTGCAGCAACTGTTTGAGGTTGTTTATGGTTCCATATAAATTTTTAAAATGTTTGTTTTATGTCTGTGAAACATACCATTGGTACTTTAATAGGTATTGCATTGAATCTGTAAATTGCTTTGGGTAGTATGGACATTTTGATGATATTATTCTTCCAATCCATGAACACAGTATATGTTTCCATTAGTTTGTGTCTTCCTTGATTTATTTCTTTAGTGTTTTTTAGTTTTCTGTATACAGGTCTTTTACTTCCTTGGTTAGGTTTATTCCTGGGTATTTTATTTTTCTTTTTGCTATATCAAATGAGATTTTCTTTGTTGATTTCTGCTTCTGCTGTTTCATTGTTCATATACAAAAATGCCTTTGATTTCTGGATATTGACTTTGTATCCCACTGTTTTGCCAAATTCATTTATTTGGTCAATCAGTTTTTGGGTAGAGTCTATAGGATTTTCCATGTACACTATCATGTCATCTGCAAATAGTGAAAGTTTTGTTTCCTCCTTTCTGATTTGGATGCCTTTTATTTCCTTTTCCTGTCTGATCACTGTGGCTAAATTTTCCAATACTATATTGAAAAGAAGTGGTGAAAGTGGGCAACCTTGTCTTGTTCTTGATCTTATTGAAAAAGCTTTTAGTTTTTCCCATTGAGTATGATGTTGGCTATAGGTCTCTCATATATGGCCTTTACTATATTGAGTAATGCTGCCTCTATTCCCACAGTGCTGAGTGTTTTATCATAAATGGGTGTTGTACCTTATCAAAAGCTTTTTCCAAATCTATTGATATGATAATGTGATTTTCGTCTTTGCTTTTGTTTATGTGATGTATTATATTTACTGATTTGTGAATATTGAACTATCCTTGCATCCCTGGAATGAATCCCACTTGGTCATCGTGTATGATTTTTTTAATGTATTGTTGGATGCAGTTTGCCAATATTTTGTTGAGGATTCTAGTGTCTATGTTCATCAGCAATATTGTCCTGAGGTATTCTTTCTTCTTTGTATCTTTATCTGGTTTGGGGATTAGGATGATGCTGGCTTCATAAAAAGAATTCGGGAGTCTTCCATTCCCTTTAATTTTTTGGAATAGTCTGTGAAGAATAGGGGTTACCTCTTTCTTAATAGCTTTGTAGAATTCTCCTGTGAAACCATCTGGTCCAGGGCTTTTGTGCTTCAGGAGAGTTTTGATTACTGCTTCAATTTCATTTGCTGTTATTGGTCTTTTCAGGCTTTCTGCTTCTTCATCAGTGAGTTTTGGGAGATTATATTTTTCTAGAAATTTGTCCATTTCACCTAAGTTTTCAAATTTCTTGGCATACAATTCTTCATAGTAATTTCTTATAATCCTTTGTATTTCTGTTTGGTCAGTTGAAATCTCTCCTCTTTCATTTCTGATTGAGTTTGTTTGGGTCCTCTCTTTTCTTTTCTTGATTAGCCTGCTTAAAGGCTTGTCGATTTTGTTTATCTTAAGAAAAAACACAAAAGAGCTCCTGGTTCACTGATGCTTAGAATTGGGCTTTTAGTCTGTATGTCATTTAATTCTGCTCTGATCTTGGTTATTTCCTTCCTTCTACTTGCTCTGGGCTGTCTTTGTTGTTGTTCCTCTAGTTCTTGTAGGCGTAGGGTTAGGTTGTTTGTTTGAAATGTTTTTATCTTTTTTAGATAGGCCTGTATTGCTACAAACTTTCCCTCTCAGGACTGCCTTCGCTGTGTCACATAAATTTTGGGTTGTTGTGAGTTCATTTTCATTTGTTTCCAGAAAGTTTTCTACTTCTTCCCTAATTTCATTCTTGACCCATTTGTTGTTTAATAGCATGCTATTCAATCTCCATGATTTTGAATGTTTTGAGTCCTTTCTCTTGTGGTTGGTTTCTAGTTTCAGTCCCTTGTGATCAAAGAAAATGCTTGGTATGATTTCAATTTTCTTGAATTTGTTGAGGTTTGTTTTGTGTCCTATCGGGTGGTCCATCTTTGAAAATGTTCCACGTGCATTTGAAAAGAATGTATATTTAGCTTCTTTGGGATTAAGGGTTCTGTATATATCAGTTAAGTCCATTTCATCTAGGGCATTGTTCAATGCCATGATATGTTTGTTGACACTTTGTTTGGAAGATCTGTCCATTTTTGACTGTGGGGTGCTAAAATGCAGACACCAGCACACAGTGTCTGTTTTATTATGGATGAAATGAGTCATTCACATGGACTACCGAGTCTGGTGGAGGAAAAGGGACAGCATGGCCTTTCTCTCAAAGGGAGCAAAACCTTGGCCCTTGCTATGACTGGCCTTTATTGGGTTTCTTGGCATATTACATGATAGTCCTCATTTACTATGCACAGGCTGCTTTAGGTGGTTACCTTTTACAGAAAACAAAGGAGCAAATGGCACTAATCACATCACAGAATAGAGGTATTTGCAAATGAAAAGGGCAAAAGTGGTTGGACTGGTTACACTGGTCCTAGGAAGCTTTAGCATGGATTTTAAGAAGTTATTTTGCAGTAAATGTTTGCCACAAATCCAGGTGAAGGTGTTTTTTAGCAAAAAGCAAGACTCAAAGCATCCTAGGCACATTGCAGGTCTGATTCCCCATGGGAGAACCTATCCGTGGGCGGGGGTCCTGTGCATCTCTGAGCAGGACCTGAGCCCACGTCACACCAAACAGTCTCCTACTATTCCCTATTATAACCGTGTTGCCATCAATATCTTTCTTGAAGGCCTCCAAGATTTTCTTTGTGTATTTGGGTGCTCCTATGTTGGGTGCACATATATTTACAGTGTTTATGTCTTCTTGATGGATTCTTCCCTTGAGTATTATGAAGTGACTTTCTGGGTCTCTTTTTATACCCTTTTTTTAAAAGTCTATTTTGTCTGATATGAGTATTGCTACCCTGGCTTTTTCCTCCTGTTCATTTGCTTGAAATATTTGTTTCTAGCCCTTCGCTTTCAGTCTGTGTAGGTCTTTTGCTCTGAGGTAGGTGTCTTGTAGGGAGCATATATGTGGGTCATATTTTATTGTCCATTCAGCTATTCTGTGTATTTTGATTGGGGCATTTAACCCACTTGTGTTTAAGGTTATTGATAGGTATTTATTCATTGTCATTTTTTCGTGCCTGAGTTCCTCCCTCTTTCACTGTCTTTCTTTCTGTTCTTAAAGCAAACCCTTTAGCATTTCTTGCAGAGCTGGTTTGAAGGAAGGACATTCTTTGAGGCTTCTTCTGTGCAGGAAGCTCCTTATTTGGCCTTCCATTTTTAACTGACAGCCTTGCTGGATAAAGTAACCTTGGTTGTAGACGTCAGGTTCTCATTACTTGGAATATTTCTTGCCATTCCCTTCTTGCTTGGAGCATTTCCACTGAGAAATCAGCTTTTAGTCTTATTGGGACTCCCTTGTCTATTACTTCCAATTTTTCCCTTATTGCCTTTAAAATTCTCTTCTTATCTTAAATTTTGCCATTTTAATTATGATGTGTCTTGAAGTGGGCCTCTTTGGGTTCCTCTTGATTGGGACTCTGTGTTTCCTGAATTTGCATGAGTTTTTCTCTCATCAAATTAGGGAACTTTTCCATCATTACTTTTTCAAACAGGTTTTCTATTCCTTGCTCTTCTTCTTCACCTTCTGGTATCCCTATTATATGGATATTATTATGTATCATGTTGTCCTGTATTTCCCTTAACCCCTATTCATTCTTTCTGAGTGTCTTTCTCTTTTTGTCCATTCTGGGTGTTTTTTTCTACCTTGTCCTCCAGCTCGCTGATCCGATCCTTTGCTTTGTCGAGCCTGCTTTTGATGTCTTCACTGTATTCTTCAGTTACAAAATTGTATTCTTTATTTCTTCTTGGCCCTTGTTGATTGTTTCCATTTCCTTTTCATGTTGATGTAATTTTCAGTAGTTCCTTGTAGTTTGCTTATAATTTTTGGTAATTCTCTGTGAGCTCATTGAGCTTCCTTATAACCATTACTTTGAACTAGATATCTGATTGTTGAGTTGCCTCTATTTCACTTAGTTCTTTTTGAGGTTTCCTCCTTTTCTTTCATTTGGGGATTGTTTATTTGTCTTCCCATTGTTTGTGAGACTCTTCTTGTTAGCCTCTGCTTCTTAAATTGATGTGTTCTGACTCCTTTGGTTTATGGTGTGAATTTGTATGGTAGAAGACCTGTGAGATTCAGTGGCGCAGTCTCCTTGATCTACTGAACTCACTGGTCTTGGGCTGTTGTGTATGTTTTCTCTATATATGTCTTTGGGTTTTTATTGTTGTTGGGTGTTTCTTTGGTGGATCCTTCCCTCCAGCTGGTTAACTGAAGGTCCCTCTGTCTACCACCTCTTGTATTATGTTGTGTAGATGTGGGCAGGTTGGGCTGAAGCTGGTTTTTCCATGTGTACAAGGTTTTGAGGATTCCCTCTTTCTATTGTTCAGTTGTTTGCTCTGAGTAATTTCCCCACCATTTAGTTGTATTTCCAGATAGGTCCTGGGTTGAGTTAGGTTGGCTTCCACTCCCTTGTTCACCTTCTTCAGTTGTTATCTGTTGGTGGTTCCTTTGTTGCTGGGTTTCCTCTTGCAGCAGATATCCTGTGTTCACAGCTTCCACCCACTCTTTTTTTGTGATTAATTGGAGGGGGAAGCCAAAATGGTTTAAGACAGCAAGAGTGTATTCTATGATATTTAAAGTACCAACCCACCGAGAAGAGATAGGAGATCCTTTGGATATGTATAGTGTTAACTGTGATATTTCACCCGACTAGACACTTTTTTAAAAGAATGGAAAGAAGATAAGATTCTTGTTAGATGGGGGAAGGATTGTGATTTGGATCTAGAAAGCAGTGAGCTTGTGGGAAGTCAGATTATGAGGTAAAGTGAGAGTAAAGGATAGAATACAGACATAGTGTTAGAGAGAACAGAGTTAGCCACTAAAGTAATAAAGTTCAGGAAACAATGAAGTGGGCTAAGACTTGGGAGGGGTGCTGTGTAGTATTTACAATTGTATGAAATACCAATTATTTACAATAATAATGTAACACCAGTCATATGACAGAATTTATGTGACCTGGATAACCAGAATGGGAAGTATAGAACCTAGACTATTGTGCTCATGGAACACAAGTGAAGTGAAAGACAGTGAATTAAAAAGTACGCCATGAAAGAGAGAACAAGGGAAACCAGTCAAACAATGCAATTTAACCAGACAAGTGAAGAAGACTAAACTGAAAGAAGAGAAATATAAAAATACTAATAAAATGAAAGATACAAGAATAATGAAAATAATCAAATATACAATAACCTGCAAATTTTCTGTAGTAGCAAAGTGAAATTTACCTCACCATCTCAGCTGTTGGGATGACCCCTGTTTGGGTCCAATTCTGGTCTTTTCACAGTTCTAGGTTTTATTGTCTCATTTGTGGGAATTTAAAAAAGAAGAAGAAGGAAGGAAGAAAAGATATACATGGAAAAAAGAAGGGGAGAAGGAATAAAAAAAGAAAGAAGGTAAAAAAGAAAGAAGTTAAGAAAATTGCTTAAAAAACAATGCCTCCTGCTGGCTTCAAACAGGCCAAGCCAGTTCTGCTGGTCTTTCTGGCTGCAGCAGGCTGAGGGGGAATTGGTTTTGATTTTCTTCTTTCCTGAGCTGCACTCGCCCAGCCTCCAGCCCAGTTCTTCAGTTCACTGCCAGGCCCCCAGTGCCCTTCTCCACCCAGCCTAGGTCTTCAGTCCACCAGTTGTGCTGTCCTTGAAGTGCACCAGTTAGGGGCAATTCACATGCCACCTTCTTACACTTTGCTGTCCTAAATGCTAGGGACTCTCAGTGCCCCTTCAGGCTAATTCAACCCCCCCACAGAGTTATGTCTTTCTGGGGATTGCTGACTCCCTGAGCTCTGCAGTTCTCTTCGGGGTGGCAGGGGAGGGCGGCTCATGTCTCGCCTTCCTCTTAGAGAGCCACTTGGCCCTGCAGGGAAGGAGTGACACTGTGGCTGCCACAGCAGATGCAGGTGCGCACCTCCTCTGTTGTTTTCCTGAGGGCTCAGTGGTTGGGTTCATGGTGCCCCTGGTCAGCGGGGTCAGGTGTGCTCTGTATCAGACCCACAGGTGTGGTGGAACAGGTAGCCCCCGTACCTCAGGTTCAGGTGCACACTCTCCCCAGGGCTTTGAGTGTGAGTGCAGGGGTAGGGGTGCAGAAGGCCAGTCAGCTGCTGCAGCTGGCTTCCACAGTCTCCATGGGTATGCACAGCCCCCATGTGTTTGCCACTTTATCCTTATTGCCCGCCCTGTGACTTCAAGCAAACAGATCTCTCCCAGTGCTGCTCAAACCTTGTTTGGCAGGGGAGAAAGACATTAACCCAGCTCTTTCCCAAGAACCCTGTGGCAGACCCAGCAGGCTCTGGACCTGGGATTGTAGCCACCCTGGTCCCTACTCTGGACCCAGAGACCTTATTGTCCTTAAGCACTCTCCTTACCGTCTGGTTTTTCAATGTCCTCCACAATTTTTGGCCTCCAATCTTCATATATGCTGGGGTACTATTGCCTGTTTGCTCTGTTCCTCAGAAGATCAGCTGGGTGTTTCACCTCTGTGTGGGGTGAAGTGGACTCCACTCCCACCTATCTCACTGCCATCTTCCCTCTACTCAAGTCTATTCATATTTGTTTATTTCTTTATTAATTGTATCCTTCCTCTTTCCTTACACTTCTATCATTTACTTTTCCAAATCCTTGAGTGAAATACTTAATTTGTTTGCCCTTTATATCTCTGTGTCTCTCTCTGTTTCTGTCTCTCTCTCTCTCTGTGTTTCTTCCTTCATCTTATTTACTTCAATCCTGATTGGTCAAAAATTTTTGCTCCCATTATGGTATATCAGTTTCATAGTGCCTTCCCCCCTCCCCAAAATAAACTTGTATGTTTTGGGAATGAAAGACATCTTTTACACAATAAGCTGCCTTAATTCACATACCTGTATTGTTTCATACAGAGATAAGAATACATATTGTATATATGAGCATACAAATTCTTTTCTCATATCAAGGCAATTTCACAAAGCATTTCAAATAAATTGTTAAGAGAATGGCTCACATGTAATTTGTTGAAGTGAAACCTGCATATTTAAAACATTAAAAGAGCTCTAATTCTAGCCATTTTTTTTGTATTTTATCTGTAGAATAATCCCTTTCCATATAGAAAAACCTTAAATTTAACACAAAATATAATAATTCTAAGTGATTAAATATTAGAAAGAGAGAAAGAGAAGTAATTATCCTTTCATTAGTACATCCCTCATATTTTTCTCTTGTTAAACTAATTTGGTTCACTATTATCTCTGTGTTCACTGAGAGCAGCCTAGAGGACTGCTCTCAGTGAACACAGGCAAGACACATGGGCATTTCTTTTTGAAAAATCTGCAGAACTAAAATGTTCATTCCTTGGAATGATGTCAACAACACTGCGATTAAAAATCATAACAGAAGTCTCCTGACTGAGATTTGAAGAAGCAGTTCTTATTCTGAAGCGAAAGTGAGAGAGAGAGCAGTAGCCTACCGGCTCTCCTTCCCTCTCCTTGTATTTGTGTGGTAGCATCGCAGAAATAGTTCCTCGGTTTGTTCTAACACTGAACCCATAGAAGGATCACTTTATTATTAGAAAGAATTTCATGTGCAGATAGATAAAAGAGCGATCTCTTTAGATCAGGTTTTTGATTACCAGAGAAGCTGTTTGTAGGTCTCTCTTTATTTATTCAATTTTCTGGGGCATTTTCAGGCTTCATGCAATCCCCTGCATTAAATTTTCTACTTTGTTTGTAGTGATTTTGAACCATTCTCTGTTCACACATTTTATCACTCACACTCTAAAAAATGTACATGGGCATAAATTTCTCCCCAGTGAGCCTCAGGTACAATTTCAGTTTTAATTCCCAAGGGTTTCTGTACTCTATTTTTTCCAAAGGAAAAAGCAGAGGAAAGACTGGGAACAGATTCATAAGTTATATTCACACTTATTTTTAACAAGTCAGTTAGATATAATGAATAATCTCACAACTAGATCCCTCAATGACATTTAGGCCTCTTAACTTGTGGAATTGAGCCAGACAATGAATAGTTCAATAGCTTGATGTCTCACTACAACAATGATAGTATATTTTAATATTCAAACTGGGATACTTCTGATAACAAAAAGAGCTTCTGATAAATATGCTGGGAGCCAACACTGAGATCACCAAGGTGGTAACCATTCTTTCCTTTTACAACCCTCTGGGGCATTTTAGGTTCTTGTTATCCCCAAGTACGCTCTCCTTGCCTCTCATGAATTCTGCAGGGTCTTTATAAAACGAATAACAAAATATATTGTATAAAAATTGATGGTAATTTTAGTGAAACATTTGTCATCCTGTAAGTTAAAAAGTTAATGCCATTCGTTAAAAAGTTATCAACATTATACATGGTGATTATATAGACAAAATTGCTTTGATTATTTTAAATGCTATGTCACAAAGACCTTGGATTGTGAAAAGCAAATTTATATAGTTGACAGATCTGAGATAGATAGGATGGGTCAATTAAGCTCAAATGAGGTTAAAACTTGGCTAAACTGGGAAATGATGCTCCATGTGGACGTTTATGTAACTGCCTCCCCATGCCAAACGTACTGCAATAAGAAATATCATGCTCAACTGAAGCAAATGGCACGTTTGGGTTGATTGCCCACATTTCAATGGGCAATCAATTTAATGATAAATTATAAATTAAATTGATAAATTAATTATAAATTTAATTATAAATTTTTCCATTTATAATATAGAAATAATTATATTTATGAGAGTCCTAGGGAATTGTGATAAGTGTTTTTTTGAGGGGGTGGATAACCAAGAAATGACAAGGGAATGAGCTTTGGATTATAAATAAAATAAAGAATGGTGAGTTTAATAATTAAGACTGTTTATACTGATACCATAAGTAGAAGAGTGTCAACTATTTATATGGCCTCAAGTTCTACCTGCTGGCTGCTGCAATACTGAAGGAAATGCTAGAACTGAGAGAAGGTAGAGCCGTTCTTCTAGTGCACAGTCAGTGCATATTACCAGGGCTTTCTCTGAACATGTCCACCTGCTTCCTTGCCTTTTGTTTCTGCTCCTTGCCGTCACCAAGATTGTAGACACCACCCAAAAGCATTGGTGTAGATTACCAGTGGATTCAGTTTTACTATCTGGTTCTTAAGAAATTATTATTGTACTTAATCTGCCACAGATTGTACTTTTTACAAAAAAGATCATTGTATTCTTTTTAAACTGTTCAATAACATAAATTTTACATTTTTTGAGGTAAAACTGTGATGGTTAATGCCCCATTTGAGAGCCCCCTTTACAATGGCATCTCATAGTGCTTGTGGGAAACCATGACCCTAAGTGGAGATGTGAATAAAAATGTGGGCTCTTGCAAGTTATTGAGTATACTTGATATCTAAAAAGTATATGTGTGTATTTTTGAATGTGTACTAGACTGGTAAGGCCATAGAGACACAGTGGACAACCTTCCCACATGAACTTGCTACCAGATTCATGAGACTTTACCTATAAACAAATGGGAAAAAGAAAAGGCATTTAGGTCTTCCATAACATGTAAGTGAAACAGTTGGTCCCTAAAATTGTTTATTCTTGACTTAATTTAATATTCGTTTATTGATTCAATAAAAATGTAGTTATTACTCATTATACAATAAAGAGTGGGAAAAACAGTGTGTCTCCTCATTGAACTAAGTCTATTAATGAAAACAAAAATAAATAACTAAGAAAAGAAATGAAGAGGCTACACTTGAGCAGATACCTGATTGAAGTATATCAGCAAAGCAAAGAAACTAGTGTAAAGCAGGTAAAGAAAGTATTGTCTATAAAGGCCCCAAGAGAAGAATATATTTAGCATTTTAACAAGGGCAGGATGCTTAAATAGAGTGGACAGAAATATTAGAGATACAGACTAGGGCCTAAAGATATAGGCCATGCATGCAGGTTCTATAGGCCCTACTAAGTATGGCCTTTGACTCAAATGAACCACTCAAATGTGCCATAGTTGAATTGTATCCCTAAAATTTCTTGGTACTGAAGATGTAATACCCAGTATCAGGTAATTAAAGTATAGTAAAATCATAAGAGTGAGCTCCTAATTTGATGGGGTTTGTGACTTTATTAAACCACCACCTCCAACTTCTTTTTGTCTCTCTAGAGGATGCAGTGAAAAGATGACCCCAACAAGCCAGGAAAAAAGCTCTCACCAGAAACTGAATTCTTGGTGAAAAGACCTTAATCTTGGACTGTCAGCCTTCACAAATGTGAGAAATAAATACTGTTTGTTGTTTAAACCAGTGGCCCCCAACCTTTTTGGCACCAAGAGCTGGTATTGTGGAAGCCATTTTTTCCACCAACTGGAGTGGGAGGATGGTTTCAGGAAATATTTATATTTATAATATTTATATATTACATTTATTGTGCATTTTATTTCTATTATTTTTACACTGTGATATATAATGAAACAGTTATACAAGTCACCATAATGCAGAATCAGTGGGAGCCCTGAGCTTGCTTTCCCATAACCAGGCAGTTCCATCTGGGGGTGATGGGAGACAGTGACACCCAAAGTGTGTTGCCTATGTCCAGTCTACTGTGTAATCTCATTTTGGATGTAGCCACTGCAGAAAACCCTGCTTCATAAGGGTAGGATGTTGGGCATGGAAGCAGGCTTTTTAGTGCTTTTGTGGCAATCTCAGGATACTCTGCCTTGACTTCGACCCAATGTATGGAGATTTGAAGTTGTCGCAAACATTCTTTTAAGGCCACCTTCGTTTGTGATCTCAAGCAGTTGATCCTCTTCTAGCACAGACAAAGTTTATTCACCTGGCTTATCACAAATGGGTCACGGATCCATTCCTTCCCAGTTCAGGGCTCTTTTGTGGTTGGGAAGGAATGCTCAAACTCTTTTGAAAGCTGAGACAGGAGATCACATAGCAGCTGGGAGAAAGAAGGCCCTGACCCAATTTCTTTCAAAATCTCTGCTAATGCTTGAAACATGTCAAAAATCCCAGAGATCACTCATTGTCCTGTAATTTCAGTTGGCTTTGAATGTAGCCACTTTATCTGCCAATTTGAACACAGTTGTCATACTCCCCTGAACCAACAGATTGAGTTCGTTGAGCAGGTTGTATATTTTGTGTCACTGAAATGTGCTGCCAATGGTGACTGTTTTTCTTAAAAAAATCTCTGGAGCAGTTCTAGTAGCTCAAACACTCTATCCAGTGGTCTACCCTTAGAAAGCCTCTTCAGTTCTGTGTGAGAGAAGATGTGTGTGCTCCGTATCTGTCTCCTCACAGAGCTGTGTGAACAGATGCGGGTTAAGGGCACGCGCTTTAATGTAGTTATTTTTTATTAAATCATTTTAATTGTTATTCTATTATAGTTATCTCAACTTTTCTCCCTTTGCCCTCCTCTGTCCATCCCACCCCCAAGTCACACGGTCAATTTTACATTGTTTTCCATGTCCATGTGTCATTCATACATGTTCTTTGTCTAGTCCCTTTCCCTCCTTTCCACAGTTATAGCCCCTCCCTCCACTATGGTCACTTTCAGTCTGTTTCATGTTTTTATGACTGTAATTCTATCTTGTTTGTTAGTTTATTTTGTTCATAAGATTCCTCATATAGTTGAGATCATATAGTATTTGTCTTTCATCAACTGGCTTATTTCACTTAGTATAATATTCTCCAGTTCTATCCATGCTGTTACAAAAAGTAATAGAAGTTCCTTCTTTCTTTCTGGTGCATAGTATTGCATTGTGTAAATGTACCACAGTTTTTTGATTCATTCATTTACTGATGGTCACTTAGGCTATTTCCAGCACTTGGGTAATGTAAATAGTGCCACTATGTGGCGTATAGGGTGTATGAGTTTTTTTGAATTGGTGATTTGGGTTCCTTCGGGTATATTCCTAGCAGTGGAACCACTGAGTCAAAAGACAGTGCTTTTCTTAGTTTTTTTAAAGAAAATTCCATACTGTTTTCCACAATGGCTGTACCAGTCTACATTCCTACCAACAGTGTACTAAGTTTCCCTTTTCTCCACATCCCCACCAGCACTTGTTGTTTGTTGATTAATTAATGATGGACTTTCTGACAGATGTAAGTTGATATCTCATTGTGGTTTTATTTTGCACCTTTCTGATGGCTAGTGATGTTGAGCATCTTTTCATATGTCTCTGAGCCATGTGTATGTCCTCCTTGGAGAAGTGCCTATTCAGATCCTTTGCCCATTTTTTAAATTTATTTTTGTATTGGTGTTCAAGTACAGTTGTCTCTATTTTCCTTCTACCAATCTTCCCCATCCCACCTACCACCCTTAATCCTACTCCCCTTATGGTTTTGCCCATGTGTTGTTTATACAAGTTCCTTCTTTCCCTTACTCTTCTTTCCCCCATTATCCTCTTCTACCTCTGGTCTGGTTACTGTTAGTTTGTTCTTTATTTCAATGTCTCTGGTTATATTTTGCTTGTTTATTTGTTTTGTTGATTAGGTTACATTTAAAGGTGAATTCATATGGTATTTGTCTTTCACCACTTAGCTTATTTCATTTAGTATAATGGTCTCTAGATCCATCCATACTACTGCAAAGGATAGGAGCTCCTTCTTTCTTTTTACAGTGTGGTATCCCATGGTGTAAATGTGCCACAATTTTTTTATACACTCATTTACTGGTGGGCATTTAGGTTGCTTCCAATACTTGGCTATTGTTAATTGTGCTGCTATGAACATTGGGGTGCATAGGTTCTTTCTAATTGGTGTTTCAGGATTCTTATGGTATAATCCCAGCAGTGGATTGCTGGGTCAAAAGGTATTTTCATTTTTAATGTTTTGAGGAAATTCCATACTGTTTTCCACAGCAGCTGCACCAGTCCGCATTTCCAACAGTGTGCTAGAGTTCTTTTTCCTCCATAACCTCACCACCACTTATTGTTTGTTGATTTGTTTATGATGGTATGTTGCAACTGTTCAAGGCCAGACAGATCCATGATATTCATGCAGACATAATAATATTCATGGAGCTGTTGGGATGCTGGGGGGGGGGGGGTCCATGCTCCTGTGAGAATCTAAAGCTGCTGCTGATGTGGCAGGAGGTGGAGCTTAGGCAGTAATGCCAGTGATGGGGAGTGGCTATAGACAGAGATGAAACTTCGCTCACTCACCTGTCGCTCACCTCCTGCTGTGTGGCCAGAGAGGTTGGGGACCCCTGGTTTAAGCCATCCTGGCTCTGATGTTTTGTTATGGCAGCCTGAGCAGACAAATACAAAATGTATTTCGAGAAATCTGAATATGACTCAGTTTTTCTGAATTCTGTGAGTGAGTTTCTATGCAAGAAATAGCCATACCTTCTAATATATATTAAAATATTGAAGTGAAATGACCTTACCATAGCTTCTCTGACCTCCAGATTTTCAGTATAACTTTGTTTTCATTATAATTGAGATGACTTTTTACTCAGAGTTCTTTCTTCCCACAGGGTGTCCCATTTTGAAAGAGAACAGATATAGTACATTCAGTTTAATTTTAATGTTCTCTTTAAAATGCTAATAATTATGGCTCAATTAATACCATGATTTCATTTTTGAAGTTTTATCCCTTGAGTTATTCTAACTTGTAAGTGATATAGAGTCACAGAATTTGCCTCATGATCTACCTGGCCCATTGGCAGTGCTACCTGTTTTTTTTTTTTTTTTTTAGGACCTGTCCTTTGGAATACTTCCCAGATATAAGCAGTTATCTCTACTAAACATCTCCACCTTTACATCATTTGTTTTCATCCTCTATGACAGCACATTGGTCTCATTGTGACTACAGAATCTTACTTCCCAGTCTTCAAAACTGCTACTGTAAGACCGCCTAGACATGTATTTAGGGATTGGCATGATATGATTCCTTTTTCGGATGTTTGGAGACATACTTGCCAAAGCTGTGTGTGTAAAACTTCCAGAAAGACTTATAAAATAAATATGTAGAATTTAACAACAATTGCTTGATGTTAGTATTTAAAATCAGCTAAATTAGAGCAAAGGGATCACTGAAGCCACTTTTTTAAGGACAAATATATATGGTTCTTAACTACCCTTCACTGGAAATTTGCCATTTCATTTAATTTTTAAATATATACTTAATTTTTATTACATTGACAAAAAAGTTTATTTGCTTTCTTATAACCTCTCACAACTCCTCTCTTATTCTCTCCTTGCACTAATTTAACTTCTGGATAAAATGGCGGAAAATTCAGAGATGCCCTGCATTTTGGCACCTCTAGGCCACACTGGAAGAAGAGCTATGTTGGGCCACACATTAAATGCACAAATGCTGAGAGAGAAGATGGTGGCTAAGTAATAGGGAGCAGATTCCACTTCCCCCTACACATGGGAGAAAAACCTGGACAATCTAATAGGAACAGAGCAGACAGCCAACAGCACCACAGCATATATGAAAATAGGAGATCAGGAATAGTAGTGGATATTGAAAAACCAGATGGTAAGGAGAGTGCTTTAAAGACCCTAAGGGCCCAGAGATCAGCTCAGGGACCAGGGAGGCTGCAGCCCTAGGCCCCAGGTTCTCTGAGCCTGCCACAGGGTTCTCGGGAGACAGCTGGGTTTGTGCTCCCTCCCCAGACAAGCAGGGTTTGAGCAGCACTGGGAGAGACCTCGTTGCTTGAAGTCACAGAGAGGGGGAGTAAGGTGTGAGTGGCAAACACATGAGCACTGTGAGTACCCACACACAGCCCTGGGAAGAGTGTGAGCCCGAGTCCCTGCAACCAGAGGCAGCCTGGCCTGGTCATGCACCCAAAACCCTGGGGAAGAGAGCTTTGTTGAATACCCAGGGACCACAGCCATGGACCCAGAGTGAGCACACACTCCTCAGAAGACCCAAAGCCTACACTGGTAAACCCACCCCTCAGCCTACTGCAGCCAGGAAGAACAGGAATACCAGTTTGGCCAGTCTGAAATCAGCAAGAGGTTTTTGTTTGTTTGTTTTTTTTCATTTGTTTGTTTGTTTTGTTTTTGTCTTTTGTTCATTTGTTTGATTTTTCTAAAGTATTTTTTTATTTTTTATTATTTTTTATCTCTCAATTCCTTTTGCTTCTCTTTCCTTCTTTATTGTTTTATTCCCTCTTCCCTTCTTTCCAATTTTATCTTTTCTGCCTTCCTTAGTCTGCTTTTCTTTTTTTGAAATACCCACAAATGAGACAAAAAACCCTGGAACTGTGAAAAGACCAGAGTTGGACCCAAAGAGGGGCATCCCAACAGCTGAGATAGAGAGACAGCTGGGTTTGTGCTCCCTCCCCAGACAAGCAGGGTTTGAGCAGCACTGGTCTTTAGTCTTCTAAAGTTTAGTCTTCTTTGATTGCTGCTTCTATTGTATCATTTGAAAGGTTTCCCCTGTCCCCTCATTCATAGTGTATTGCTAGTTTACTGTCCTTCACTTCACCTGTGTTCCAATAACACACTACTGAAGGTCAAATACTCCCTATTCTTGAAATGTAGTTCTCATAAATTCTGTCATATGAGTATTGCTCTAATATCACTGTAAATAATATCTGTTGCATATTATTGTAAATACTACACAACACCCTCTCCTAGATCTTAGCCCACTTCACAGTTTCCTGAAATCTATTACTATAGTGGTTAACTCTGTTCTCTCATGTATTACACCTATTTACTATCCTTTATTCTCACCTTACCTCAGAATCCGACCTCCCACATCCTCACTGCCTTCTAGATCCAAATCACAACCATTCCCTCCCCAATAAGAGCCTTATCTTCTTTCCATCTTTTCTAAAAAGTGGCTAGTTGGGTGGTATATCACAGTTAACATTATACATAGCCAAAGGATCTCCTATCTCTTCTTTACAAGCTACTACTGTGAATAGCATAGAATACTCTCTTGCTGTCCTAAACCATTTTGTTCTACCCCTCCAACTGATCACAAAAAAGAGTAAGTGGAAGCAGTGAACACCAGGATACCTGGAGGAGACTGCACCACTGAATCTCACAGGTATTCTACCACAGCAGCTCACACCATACACCCAGAGAGTCCAAACAAATCAATTTAAGAAGCTAAGGCTAACAAGAAGTGTCTCACAAACAATGGAAAGACCAATAAATAATCCCCAAATGAAAGGAAAAGAGGAAACCTCAGAAAGAATGCTAAATGAAATAGAGGCAACTCAACAATCAGATATTTAGTTCAAAGAAATGGTTTTCAGGATGCTCCAAGAGCTAACAGCAAATTACCAGAAGTTACAGGGAAACTACAATGAACTCACTGCAAACTACATCAACATAAAAAAGGAAACAGAAATAATTAACAAGGCTGAAGAAGAAATGAAGAATACAATTTTGAAACTGGAGAACACAATAGAAGGGATCAAAAGCAGACTCATGAAACAGAGGATCAGATCACTGAGCTGGAGGACAAGGTAGGAAAAAAAGCAGACAGGATGAGCAAGAAAAAGAAAAGAGGCTCAGAAAGAATAAAGAGAGGTTAAGGGAAATGCAATATGAAACATAATAATATCCATATAATAGGGATACTAGAGGGAGGAGAAGAAGAGCAAGGGATACAAAACCTGTTTGAAAAAGTAATGATGGAAAACTTCTCTAATTTTATGAGAGAAAAAGTCATGCCAATCCAGGAAACATAAAGTCCCAATCCAGGAAACACAGAAAGTCCCAATCGAGAGGAACCCAAAGAAGCCCACTTCAAGAAACATCATAATTAAAATAGCAAAATTCCAAGATAGAGAGAGCACCTTAAAGGTAGTAAGGGAAAAACAGAAAGGAATATACAAGGCAGCCCCTATAAGACTAGCAGCTGATTTCTAAATGGAAGGGCTCCAAGCCAAAAGGGAATGGAAAGAAATATTCTAAGTAATGAGAACCAGAGGCCTACAACCAAAACTACTTTATCCAGCAAGGCTCTCAATAAAAACAGAAGGCCAAATAAGGAGCTTCCCAGAAAAAAGAAGCCTCAAAGAATATACCACCTCCAAATCAGCTCTGCAAGAGATGCTAAAAGATTTCCTTTAAGAACAATAAGAAAAACAGTGAAAGAGAGAGAAACACAGGTATGAAAAAATGGCAATGAATAAGTACCTATCAATAATAACCTTACATATAAATGGATTAAATGCCCCAATCAAAAGACACAGAATAGCTGAATGGATAAAAAAAACATGACACACACATATGCTGCCTACAGGAGACTCACCTAAGAACAAAAGACCCACACAGATTGAGAGTGAAAGGTTGGAAATAAATATTCCAAGCAAATAGGAGAAAAAAAGCCAGGTTAGCAATACTTATATAAGACAAAATAGACTTCAAAAGAAGAGCCATAAAAAGAGACTTCATAATACTCAAGGGAAGACTCCATCAAGAAGACATAAACATAGTAAATACATACGCACTCAACATAAGAGTACCCAAATGCATAAAGAAAATCTTGGAGGACTTCAGGCAAGATATTGACAGCAACAGGATCATAGTAGAACATTTTAACACCCCATTGTCAAAAATGGGCAGATCTTCCAAACAAAACATCAGCAAAGATATTGTGGCATTGAACAATGCCCTAGATGAAATGGACTTAACTGATATATATATAAGGCCCTTCATCCCAAAGAAGCTAAATATACATTGTTTTCAAATGCACATGGAATATTTTCAAAGATAGACCACAAGATAAGACACAAAATAAGCCTCAACAAATTCAAGAAAATTGAAATTATACCAAGCATTTTCTCTGACCACAAGGAATTAAAACTAGAAAGCAACCCCAAGGGAAAAAAATTGAAAACACTCAAAATCATGGATATTGAATAGCATGCTATTAAACAATGACTAGGTCAAGAGAATAAATCAAAAATCTCTGGAAACAAATGAAAATGAACTGACAAGAATTCAAAATTTATGGGACACAGCAAAGGCAGTCCTAAGAGGAAAATTTATGGGATACAGGCATACTTTAAAAAGATACAAACATTTTAAACAAAAAACCTAACCCTATGCCTACAAAAACTCGAGAAACAACAACAAAGACAACCCAGAGCAAGTAAAAGGAAGGGAATAACCAAGATCAGAGCAGAATTAAATGACATAGAGACTAAAAGCACAATTCTAAGGATACATGAATCCAGGAGCTCATTCTTTGAAAAGATAAACAAAATTGACAAGCCTTTAAGCAGGCTCATCAAAAAAGAAAGAGAGAGGACCCAAATAAACACAGTCAGAAATGGAAGAGGAGAGATTACAACTCACACCAGAGAAATACAAAGGATTATAAGAAATTACTATAAAGAACTGTATGCCAAGAAATTTGAAAACCTAGGTGAAATGGACAAATTTCTAAAAAAAAAAAATCTTCCAAAACTTAGTGAATAAGAAGCAGAAAATCTGAACATACCAATAACATCAAAAGAAATTGAAGCAGTAATAAAAAAAAAAACCTTCTGACACAAAAGCCCTCGACTGGGTAGTTTCACAGGAGAATTCTACAAAACAAGTAAGGAAGAGCTAACCCCTATCCTTCACAGACTATGTGAAAAAAATTAAAATATGGAAGACTCTCAATCTCTGTTTATGAAGCCAACATCATCCTAATTCCGAAACCAGAAAAAGACACAACAAAGAAGGAAAACTTTACACCAATATCGCTGATGAACATAGATGCTAAAATCCTCAATAAAATAGTAGCAAACCACTTCCAAAAATACACTGAAAAAATCTTACACCAACAGGGATTCATCCCAGAGATGCAAGGATAGTTCAACATTCATGAATCAGTAAATGTTATACACCACATAAACAAAACCAAAGATAAAAAACACATGATTATATCAATAGATGTGGAAAAAGCTTTTAGGTACAGCACCCATTTATGATCAAAAGTGGGAATAGAGGGAGCATTACTATTCTCAGCAAAGTGGGAATAGAGGGAGCATTACTCAACGTAATAAAGTCCATATATGAGAGACCTACAGCCAACTTCATACTCAATGTGCAAAAACTAAAATATTTCCACCAGATTAGGAACAAGACAAGATTGTCCACTTTTACCACTTCTATTCAATATAGTATTGGAAGTCCTAGCCACAGTGATCAGACAAGAAATGAAAAGAAAAGACATCCAAATTGGAAAGGAGGAAGCAAAACTCTCTTTGTTTGCAGATGACACGATAGGGTACATAGAAAATCCTATAAACTCTGCCCCAAAACTGTTTGACATAATAAATGAATTGGGCAAAACAGTGGGATACAAAGTCAATATCCAGAAATCAAAGGCATTTTTGTATACCAACAATGAAACAGCAGAAGCAGAAATCAACAAAAAAATCCCATTCGATATAGCAAAAAGAAAAATAAAATACCCAGGAATAAACCTAACTAAGGAGGTAAAAGCCCTGTATTCAGAAAACTGCACAACACTGAAGAAAGAAATCCAGGGAGACACAAATAAATGGAAACATATACCATGTTCATGGATTGGAAGAATTAACATCATCAAAATGTCCATACTACCCAAAGCAATTTACAGATTCAGTGCAATACCTATTAAAGTACCAATGGCATATTTCACAGACATAGAACAAACACTTCAAAAATTTATATGGAACCATAAAGGACCTTGAATAGCTGCTTCAATTTTGAGAAAGAAGAACAAAATAGGAGGGATCACAACACCTGACACCAAACTGTATTACAAGGCCACTGTAATGAAAACAGCCTGGTACTGGCATAAAAACAGGCATATAGACCAGTGGAACAGAACAGGGAGCCCAGAAATAAACCCAAGTCTCTCTGGTCAATTAATATTTGACAAAGGGGGCAAAACATAAAATGGAGTAAAAGTGGTCTCTTCAATAAATGGTGTTGGGAAAACTGCACAGCTACCTGCAAAAAAATGAAACTTGATTACCAACTTATGCCATACACCAGGTCATTAAAAGACTTTAGTAAAAGCCGTAACACCGTAAGGTCCCAGAGGAGAACATAGGCAGGAAAATCTCAGATAATTCATACAGCAAAATTTTTACTGATATGTCTCTGACAGCAAGGAACAGAAAGGAAAGAATAAACAAATAGGATCTCATCAAAATAAAAAGCTTCTGCATGGCTAAAGAAAACAATATTAAAATGAAAAGAGAACCAACTATATGGGAAAACACATTTGCCAATAATATCTCAGACAAGGATTTAATCTCCAAAATATACAAGGAACTCACATGACTCCACTCTAAGAAGACAAGCTCCATGGAGGACATACAGAGGATCCAGAGACACATAAAAAGATGCTCAATATCACTAGCTATCAGAGAGAGGCAAATTAAAACCACAATGAGATACCACTTTACACTGGTCAGAATGACCATCATAAACAAAACAACAAACAACAAATGTTGGAGAGGTTGTGGAGAAAAGGGAACCCTAGTGCACTGTTGGTGGAATTGCAGACTGATATAACCATTATGGAAAGCAGTATGGAATTTTCTCAGAAAACTTAAAATGAACGTGCCTTTTGACCCAGCAATTCCACTGCTAGGATTATGCCCTAAGAACCCTGAAACACCAATCCAAAAGAACCTATGCACCCCAATGTTCACAGCAGCACAATTTACAATAGCACATTTTACAATTGCTGGAAGCAACCTAGGTGCCCATCAGTAAACTAATGGATCAAAAAACTGCATAATTCCATTATGCACAATAGAATTCTATGCAGCAGAAAGAACGGAGGAGCTCCTTCCCTTTGTGACAGCATGGATGGAACTGGAAAGCATTATGCTAAGCAAAATAAGCCAGGCAGTGAAAGACGAATACCATATGATCTCACCTTTAACAGGAACCTAAACAACAAAACAATCAAACAAGCAAAATATAATCAAAGACACTGAAGTAGAGAACAGGCTGACAGTGACCACAGGGGAGAGGGGAGGAAATTTCAGAGGGAAAGGGGAAGGGTTTACAGGAACAAGTATAAACAACCCATGGACAAAAACTAGGGGGGGACAGAAATGGGAGGGAGTGGGGAGGGCTGGGTTGGTGGGCTGGGATGGGAGTAAAAGAGAGAAAACTGTACTTGAAAAATTAAAATAAAAAAATCCAAAAAATAAATAATACACAAATGCTAACAAAAATTTAAAAATCTCAGAATATTTTAAGTATATTTACAATTTTGTGTTGGGCTGCATTCATAGCCATCTTGGACATCATGTGGCTCATGGGCCACAGGTTGGACACCCTTGATGGGAATAGAACAGGTATGTCATGAACAGAATAGAAATCTCATATTATTGTTTCTTCAAAATGATATAATCTAATTTTGTGTCTGATTTATTGTATTCATGAAAATCAAAAATTAGTCTAATTATTTTCTTGATTCTACAGAGTAACTATTTTAGAAAAAGGGATTTTTTGAGTTTTCAGGGTAGGAACTTTCTTTTGAATTAAGGTAGTTTGCATCAACCCAGAGAAATATTTCTCACTGTAGTTAATTCTGAAGTCAGACTTTCTTATTGTGGTCATCAGGTATGTTCCTTATTGTGCTCACCATTGTGGCCCTATGTTTCACAACCTGCCCTTGTGAAACTCTAGTTCATAAAGAACTGGGGTGCATTACTCTGACCCTTAGCCTCGTGACCAGCAGCTCTGCCTCCAGCACCCCCTTTACCACATTTCTTTGTTCTGTGGCTTGTTCTCATCCTCTATTTAGGGATGGGTGTTGGTGTGAGTTTGCCTTCCTTCTCCACAACCATTCCATTGGTGTTCTGGACTAGAAGTTACTCATCATTTTTCTTTGATTCCAATTTCATCACTCTTCTATATCACTGAAATTCTTTAAGTTCTGGCATGAGGGTGACAACATTACTTGGACAAAGTAGCCACATAGATTTTTATTCTCTTTGTGTTTGACATTTTTTCATCTTGATAAGTTTAAACATAATCTGGAGAAGCATAAAGGGAAGGTCTAAATGCTGGAGCCCCCATCATCATCATACCTGAAAATCTTCAAATCAAAGTCAATTTTGAACCACAGAGGGCTTCCAATAAGAAAACTTAACAAAGGTATCTCAAGAATAATGATTTATTATATATAACATATAATAAAAGTCTTTTCTAGAATAGAAGATCTGGTTGTTAGGTACTTCTTTACATTATATGCACATAAACCCTGAATGTGAGGTTTGTCTTTTTTCCCTCAATTTATAAATTGTCTCATAAAGACAAGATAGTGTAAACCTGTTTTTCCTGTCCCTCTCTGCCAAATACAGTTAGAAACTCTGAAATGACCCAAGAAACAACCAAAGTAGAACTCTGTGAAGTAGTAAAAAAATTGATCTAATTTGAAATAAGAAGAACAATACAATAACAGGGTATCTTTCATCCCCCTGACCCCTCAGAAGAGAAAGGACACACAGACCCAGGGTATCCTGATCTGATATTGCAACAAAAGCAGCCCATTCCTCTTGCACATAAAAAGGGAGTCCTTATGACAACTTCAATGAGCTAGACAACACAAACCAACAAAGGGAATTACTCAGGACCCCTGCCAAAAGTAAGCTAACAGAGGAGACACCCTCCCTTGTTGGACCTGAGACTTCCCCTTTTCCTCTAAGAGATAGTGAAGTGTAACAGGGTCATGTGGAGCTAACAAGAGAGAACCAGCTAGAGAAAGTGGACTGGTTTAGGAAACCTCTTTCTCCTTATGAATAAGACTGTTCTCCACTTCCCATAAACATCAGAGCAGTAGGAGGGTGGAAGAAAGTGTAGTACTGTGATACTTGTTCCCTTACTGTAAAACGTCCCAATGCCAGGCCTGGGGAAACCCCTTCTGCCCATTCATGCAGCACCAACAAGGATTAATGAAAGCTCCAGTGGTGCCAGATTAGTCAAACAGAGCAAAATACTACAACAAAGTCTCTAAAAATTAAGCTGCCACTGGGACCAGAGACCAAGGAGTAGACCAACACCTAAGTGTTAAACATAAAAAGATGACCATTGCTAAAATAAAAGATTCATATGATTTCCAGAGTCTCTTAACATAATAGACAAAATGTCCAAGATAAATAACAAATTACCTATTACCATAAACCAAGAACCAAGAATATAATATAATCAGAAAACACAATCAACATTATATTCATCAAGGTGAATCAAGTATTGAAATTATCAAATGTTAAAATTTGAAATAGCTGTAAAAATGTTTGAGCAATCTATTATAAGCTCTCTTGAAATTTATGAAAAATAAAAAACCCCAACAAAGAAGTAGAACTTTTTTTAAAGGAAGCAAATGAAAATTTTAGAACTGAAAAATACAATATAGAAATAAAACTCATAGGATATACTCAATAATATAGGATAAATGACAAAACATATATTTAATTATCTAGAGTACAAGACAATAGGATTCACCCAATTTAAATATCGGAGAGTGAAGAGAGTAGAAAACATAAAGCTTCAAGAACTTGTGGTATAGAAACAAAAGGGCCAAAGTTCATATTATTATGTTAGGTAAAACAATGTGGGGCTGACTGAGAGTACTTGGAGAAATAAATATAAGGCTTCAAATTTGGTGAAAGACACAATGTATAAATTTAAGAAGGTGAGTCAAGGCTAAGCAAGATAAACTGAAATAAATCCTTTCCAAGATACACCACAATTAAACTGTTGAAAACCTGAGGGAAAGAAAAATCTTGAAAGCAGTAGGAGATAAGCAGCTCATTATCTATGGGAGTAGATATATTCAAACAATAGTGGAGTTTTCATACAAAACCATGGAGGCCTGACATGTTTCATTGATGAAAGAAAATAACTATTGCAAATTCTATAACTAATGAAAACTCTTCAGTAGTAAATGAAGAACATGCCACCATGCAGTTCATCCCAGAGCTGCCCCAACAATGAGTCAAGACCTACTGAGATGTAGCCTGCTCCTTTCCTGCCTGATCTCCCACTGGGCTCCAGGCCCATTCCATTTATTCTCCCTCACAGCTATAAGATTAAAATAAGTAATAAAAAATACTTGTAAGACAAAAATAAATAAATAAATAAACAAATAAATAAATAACAACATTCTTTAAAGAAGGAAAACAAAAAGAGTTTGTCATTAGCAGCCTTATCCCTAGTGATTGGTTAATGCAAGTTTTTCAAACAGAAGGTGTAGAGAGCAGAACCAGTAAAATGGCATTGGTCCTGGGAAAATAGCACAAAGTATATAACACAAAATGGAGTCACTCATGTCAGCCAAGATGGCTGCCAGTCAGCCATGACACTTTTGTTTAAGAGGGAGACTACTGAAGTCACTCCAGACACATCTGGCAAGGAGACACACCTAAGATAACTGCATCTGTGACAAGAACAGTATGTCTGCAGAGGATTACCCATAGATAGACACCTAGGGAAATCCCCAACTTGCCAGCAGGGGTGTCAAGACATTTATCTAGAGACCCAGAAAAGTGGAGTACACTACTCTCAAAGGTATAACTGAGGCAGATCCAAGAGCATAGCTGAACTCCACACACCAGAGTGCTATTCCACGCCACACTGATCTTCCTTGTCATTAGCAGCCAGAGGCTCTACCCTGCTGGACAAAGGATTTCATATCCCCTGCTAGACTGAGGACTTCATCTGCCTTGCTGCTCACCTGCCTCCGGAGATCTTTTCTTGGGAGATGCTGACAGCTCCTTTGCTCACTGTGCTATTTCCCAGACCTGCAGACTGAAACTCCCTGAGCAGAGACCAAAGACTGGCATATAGGAAGGACTATATGGTATATATATGCTCACCAAAAAAAAAAAAAAAAAAAAAGAAAAGAAAATGAATGAAAGAAACCTCAGTACAGTAGGATGGAAAATACAGAAAGAACAGAAAGATCGGAACATGAGCTTTATGAATTACATTTAATGACTGAAACAAAACAAAATCTGATACCTAATGCCCAAGCCAGTAACATTTAAAAGTTGGGAGGGCAAACTGACCTAAGTGGAAATGACATTTTCAAATTTAAAAATGTTTATCCCAGAAGACTACTGTAAGTAATATGTATATTGTAAAACAAATAGCAACCACAAGAAAAACTATACAAAGATATATATACTCAGAAACATTTGGCATTCATACACTTTAAAATGTTTAAGTATTCCATAGAAAGGCAAGAGGAGAGAAACAGGAATAAGAACCAGAGGAAAGAAATAAAAAAAAAATGGTGGACATGCCATAACACATGAGTAATAACCTTAAAGTAAATATTTTAAATATACCCACTTAAAGCTAGAGATTTGCAGAGTTGACTAACAAAAATGACATACGTATATGCTACTTATATGAAATTCACTTCAAATCAAAGAAATAGTTAGATAGAATGTAAAATAATAAAAAAATAAATGCATGAAAACATTAATTAAAAAAAGACAGGCCCTGGCTGGCATAGCTCAGTGGATTGAGTGTGGGCTGCAAACTGAAGGATCACAGGTTCGATTCCCAGTCAGGGCACATGCCTGGGTTGCAGGCCAAGTTTCCAGTGGGGGCCACACGAGAGGCAACCACAGATCGATGTTTCTCTCTTTCTCTTTCTCCCTCCCTTCCCTTCTCTAAAAATAAACGAATAAAAATATTTAAAAAAAAAGACAGAGGAAGCCAATGGATATCAAATGAACTAGTTTCCAGAGCAAAGAACCTTACTAGAGACAGAAATACTGATAGATAGATCATAATGATAAATCAAGTATAATAAAGAAAGTATAATGATTTGAAAAGTGTATGCACCCAACAATAGAGACTCAAAATACATGAAGTAATGATTCAAAATGTTATAATAAAATAAACATGATTATAGTTGGGAACTTCAACACTATCTTTGGAGCAACCAGTAGAACTATTACACAGGAAATCAATGAAAGTATAAAAGATCTGAACAACCTGGTCAAAAGATAAATACCGTATTATCTCATTTACGTGTGGAATCTAATGAACCGAATAAACAGACGAACAAACTATACACAGAGCAAGAACACATGGAAGAGATGAAAACTGCCAGGGGAGAGGGAGTTGAGGAGCTGGATGAATGAAAGTGAAAGGATTAAGAAAAATACGTATATGAAACACATAGACATAAACAACAGTATGGTGATGGTGATAACCAGAGAGAAAGAGGGGTAGGTGGTAGAAGGAGGTGGGCAGAGAGCAGAAAATGAGGGTGGAAAGAGAATTTGCTTGGGGTAATTGGGTGCATGATTAAGTATGCCAATGATGCTTTAATGATATGTACACTTGAAACCTGTATAATTTTGTAAGCCATTGTCACAAAAATTTTTTTTCAATAAAAAATAAAAAATAAATAAACAAAAAAGAAAACATAGCCAACCAACAGAATCTAACTGCCACATTAAGAAAAACACACACACACCAACCAATGAACAATATTTGAATGAACATATTATCAAGAACCCATGAAATATTTACCAAGATAGACCATATTCTGAGTCATAAAGCATCTTCAACAAATTTAAAAGAATTGAAACTTACATAATGTGTTGTTCTCTGGCTATAATGGGATCAAGCTGAAAATCAATAATAAGATGAGAACAACAAAAATCTCTTAAAATGTACGTAATTTTTAAAAATTCACATTTCTAAATAATCCATGGATCTCAAAGTATATTCAAAACTGCAAATACTGAATAAAAAAGGAAAAAGCAAACAAAATATGGAAAATGAAATTTATAAAAGAAAGAAATTTATAAAATAAATGCTTACATTAGAGATAAGAATAGTTATCAAATAAATAACCTAATTTCCTATAACAAGACACCAGTAAAAGAAAAATAAATCCAAAACAAGCAGAAGGAAGGAGTTAACAATTAGGATCAAAAGTCAAAAAATTGCAAAATAGTAAAACAACAGAAAAAGCCAATAAAACAAAAAGTCGTTCTTTTGGAATAGACCAGTAAAACTGATAAATCTCTAACAAGATTGATAAATATCAAATAAGAAAAGACAAAAGTTGTCATTATCAGGAATAAAATGGAAAATATCACCAGAGATCTTGCAACCACTAAAAAGGCAGCAGGGGAGTACTTGAAAGAACTTTGTACTCAGAAATTTGACAACTTAGAAGGAATGCATCAATTTCTCCAAAACCACACAAACAACCAGAACTCAAACAAAATTAAATAGACAATCTAAAGGACTGTCAAAAAAATTAATTTCATAATATAAGAGCTCCCAAAACATAAATCTCCAAGAACATAGAATTTTTACCAGATAATTCTATCAAACATTTGAAGATGGACTAATCAATTTTACACGATACTTTCCAGAGAAAAGAAGATAATGAAATATTGCCCAACTAATTTTTAAGGCTATTATTACCTTGATACCCTAGATAAACAAAGTCAGCCTGCCTGCACCAAAAACATGATTGCAGATCAGCAACTCTCATACAAAATACCTGTACAAAAATATTAGCAAACAATATTTAAAATGTTCAAATAATATATGCTATGACAAAGTGACATTATATACCATGACCAAATCTTAGGTCTCTGTGAGTGAAACTATTTTGATTACTACTTTGACTTTCTGTCCATTAAGGAAAGTATATCTGCCTTGTCTTTGGCAATTAAGTGCTAACACTAGGTTCCTGGTATCCTGGCATCTCACTATTCACCACTGAATTTAACATTCTCAGTTTATTTTTATTTTTTTTTCCAGTTTAGTAGGAACAGCTCTCACTATCAATTCTGACTCATAGGGAAGTACAACCACAGAGAACTTCAAGGAGCTGGGACATCCCTCACATCTTTATTTCTCATATTATGGTGAAAGGTGTGTCTTCTGGAAACTTCCAGAATGAGTAGATCTTATGTGATAAATTCACTTTACCATTTAGCTCTTACCAAGCCTACCTGCTTATGCAGTGTATCAGGTCTGCTCTGACATTTCAACTTCTGGTCCATGCTTCACCCAACCAATCAATTAAATTACTAGAGTCCCTTTTAATCCCTTGAGCTGAAACATTGAATCCAGATTTTCTGCTCAGTGGTCCTGTTAACATCAGGATTTACCTGATTATTAGTTTTTTAAAGGAGGAGCAAAAGGACTAAACATTGAGCTTAATAAATTGGGGAGCTTCAGTTTCTTACCCTAGGAAATTACAGCATTCCTCCACCAGGGGGACTAACACTTTCCTTACCCCATCTGGTACTGGATAGTTGGGGGGCAAAAGGGGAGATGCTTTACCAAAGAGGCCTATCAGTCTAACTAGGGGATATAAATCCATCCAAAGCCTGCAAAAACTTGGCAAATTCATTGGCTAGTTTAAAAAGGCTTCTGGTTTTTGCTAAGCCAAAGTAATATAATTCCAGAGGAACAGAGAATCTCTCTCTCTCACCTAGTGACCTGCACTCCCACTGTGCCCTCACCTATTCTCTCCACGGCCATGTGGCCTTAGCTGATGCATGGCCCATGGCCATGTGGACTCCACATGCAGGATCCAGTAGGGAGCCTGAGTACCACAGCACAGCAATGGACTGCAGCTGGAAACAAACGCTTAGCTTGCTGAATACTGGACTAGATTGGAATTTATTTATTTTTCTTTTTTTAATTATATTTTATTGATCATGCTATTACAGTTGTCCTGATTTTTCTCCTTTTGCCCCACCCCACTCCCAGGGCCCCCAAATCCCTCAGGCAATCTCCACACTTTGTTCATGCCCATGGGTCACCCGTGTGAGGTCTTTGGCTACTCCATTTCCTACACTGAAATTGACATCCCTATAGGTATTCTGTAACTACCGATTTGTACTTCTTTTTTTAAACTTTTTAAAAATATATTTTATTGATTATGCCATTGCAGTTGTTCTAATCCCCCCTTCATTCCCCTGTACCGTGCACACCCCATCCCTCACCATCCCCCCTTTAGTGTATGTCCACATGTCTCAAGTTCTTTAGATTCTGCATTTCCCATACTATTCTTGCCCTCCCCCTGTCTATTTTCTACCTACTGTCTACTTACTTTCTCTGCCTTCTCCCCCCTTCTCCTCCTCCCACTCCCCTGTTGCTAAGCCTCCATTTGATCTTCATTTCTATGGTTGCTCTCCTGATCTTAGTTTGCTTTTGTTTTAGGTGTACAGACGATAAGTAGCATAGATGGTAGGTAAAAAATAGATAGGGGGAAGAGCAAGAATATTAGGGGAAATACAGAATCTAAAGAACTTGAGACACATGGTCATAAACTAAAGGGGAGAATGGTGGAGGAGGGGGTGTGCAGGGTGGAGGGGAATAAAGGGGGGAATGGAACAACTGTAATGGAATTTAATATGGAGCAGAAACTGGGGAGTGGCTTTTATTCTGGCCCTACTGAGGACAAGATTGGACCTTTTCAATGGTGAGATGAATAGAGATGGGACATAGGGAAGTCAGGAGGGGAACCCCTTTAATTTTACATCATCAGTAAAGTTCACCATGGAACCCATCCTCCCATGTGGGTCTCAGAGAATTTTTTTCCTCATGACACCACAAGAACTTGTTGTCTACTGATAATAGTCTGAATGTGAATGAACTTGGCCTAATCCAATATTTTTCCCTTCCTCTAATACCCCATACCCATAATATTAATTCCCACACACATTCCCTAGATTTCTGCCCAAGCACATTTAAAAAAAATATTATAGTACTTTTGATGTACAGTCTGTCCCTCTGTAGTTTACACATTGATCTCACCCTTTGGGCCTATTGGAACATGAGTTGAGTTATAAGCCTTGAAGAAAGAGATATGGAGGGGGGTAACTTGCAAAGTGATGACCTCTGATGACCCCTTGCAAAACTGTTATAGTTTCTTCAGACACTGAAGCTGAGTTAATCTCCTCAGGCAGGGGTTGAACTCCACAGAATGGTATACCAGACTACCGTCAAGTAAGACATAACAGAATTTAGGGGTTTGATGTCCCATCTTCATTGTGATCTTCCCATTTGTTTCTATTAAAATTTTCAATGTCCCAATCAATGCCCTAACTTGAGTGGCACCTGAGAGATTAGAAATTTAATTTGTGTTGTGATTTAGCCACTTATAAGATGAGAATCTGAGTTGGATTTTGAAAATGTCAGCCCTACAGCTATAAGACATAAGGCCTTTTTTTTCAGGGTGTAGTAATGTTCAGGTCACTTATGCAGAGCAATGATGTTTGAAGTCCTGGCTTATCACTAATGCCCTCTGCTTTCTCCAGCAGCTCGGAGCAACCAACCTATCTCATTAGGCATTAGTTTGACAAAAATTATCTAAGTTCCAAATATATGGTCATCGAGAAACTTGCCTTTTGTAAGTATTTGATTAGGAGTATGGAATAATGATATTTTGTGAATTTTTTCCACAGAGATGAGTGGTGTCCTCTTTCTCACCAGAAATAGCCATTAGTAATGTAAAATGTGATCCAATTAGATAATCAATTCCAAAAAACTCAGAACCAAAGCAGAAAACTCCTACTTAAAATTTGTTTTACCAACAGTACTCTCCGTACCACCATTTGAACAAATCAGTGTTCTTTAGAGAAACACTACCACTTGGACATATGGGTAGTGTTTCAGGAAATTGGCTTCATGGTTGTGAGAACTGTCAAATCTGAAACCAGTAGGCTAATCCAGTAGGGTGTGTAAACGCTCAAGAAGGGGTTGATGCTTTTGTCTTGAGACAGAATTTCTTCTTTTCATAGAAACCTCAATTTTTCTCTTAAAAACTGGTTAAATGAGGCTTACTCATATTATTAAAGATAATTAAGTCAACTGATTGTAGATATTCATAATACCTCCTACAAACACCTATATTAATGTTTGAATGATTGGTAGTTGCCGCTGCCCGCAGCAGCAAGGGTGGATCTCGAGGTGAGGCGGTGGAATAAAGAATGGAGAGGACCATAGCTCTGCTGGCATATGGCAACTTTATTCAAGGAACTGCTGGCTTATATGCAGAACTGCAGTGGCCTGAGAACAATGTTGTTTTACAAAAGTTTGTACACTCCCGAAAGCTATCAAGAGGGCAAGATGTTCTCACATCCTGAGAACATTAGCCCACAGATAACAGTGTCCTCATTACTATCACTTCCTTGGAACATGACGCACATGCCAAGACCTTGTTCTTTCCTTCAAGGCTGAGAAGGAGAAGGTCCGGAAGATGTCAAGATACCCGCCGGCTCCAGGGACCAGAAACCAAGTCCCACCACCGTTTTCACAGTGGGGGCTCTGTCCTTGGTCCCCTGCGGCCTGGCGGGCTCCCACAGGTAGTATAGTCTTAGCGAGTTTACATATAAAATTAACCATTATACTATATGACCCAGCGATTTCTCTCCCATGTATACACTCAAAAGAAGTATATACACCCACACAGACTTGTACAAAAATGTTTACAGCAGTCTCATTCATAAAAGCACAATAAGTGGAAACTTGTTATGTTCATAAACTGGTGAATGGATAAATAAATGTGGCATACCCTTACAATGACTATATGAAGCAATGAAGTATTGACACATGCAACAACACAGATGCAACTTGCAAATATTATGATAACATGATGAACTTCAGATTGTATTATTTAATCTATAGGATATGTCCAAAATAGACAGGTCTAAAGAGACAAAAAAGTAGATTAGTAGTTGCCAGGCAGTGCAGGACATAAGAAAAGGGAGACTGCTAATTAGCAAAAGATTTCTCTTATGGGTTAAATATGTTGTGGATTTAGATAGTGGTGACTATTTACAATTGACATTCCCTATTAATAATTATGCACTTTAATGTATATAAGACAAAAAGTGTTCAATAAATGGTTTTCTATAAAAAATAAGAGTATGGAATTAAAATATATACATGTCTACTTTAAATCTTATTTTTCCTTATAATACATAAGTGTATACTTATTTGGCAATTTTAATGTGAGCTCTAAGCATTTTCTCTATTGATAGAAGTTAACATGCTTTTGCATAATAATATGAATAATACTTTCCCATTATAAAATCTTCAAAGTGAAGCAAGAATTTTAAGATTTTTGTCAGTTTCTCTTAGCCAATTATTCTAGGAGTTAATAATGTTTCCTCTCTTTTTTATACAATCTTTTCTAAACTTACTTAAAGAGACTATTAGTAATGTAGCTAATTTTCTTAAGTTCTTAGAAAACACAACTGGCTGTCAGTATCAGGGGCAAGATACACTTCCCCAAAGAAGCACTGTGAGAGAGCACCAAGGAACTTCTAGTGTGACTACACAACCCACACTGCGGGGTACCACTGCTGCTTCTCAGAGCAAGTGTTTTGTTTAAACACTGAATCTTAGATCCACACATTATTTTCTGTCTTTGTATAAAAGATACATGAGGGAAATTACCTGTCCCTAAATACAATCAATAGTAGGAATTTCGAGTTGAAATGAACAAAGAAGACATACTGAGAAAAATCTAAGGTTATATTATTGATTTAAAGTATCATCATCATGCATTCCCACCATTTTATTGCCACCAAGTGTTCATGGATGTTTAAGTAAAACGTGTTGTAAAGTGGATAAATTGGAAGATACAAAACAACAAAATTTTAGTTTTAAGAAACTATATTTCAAGAATGTTTTTTATCAACTATATGTCTTTTTCTTCTTGTCTATATATATGTTTCCCTATGGTCTGAAGATAGAGCATATCTAGTAAATCTTCCATAAGTTGAGATGATGTAACGAAGCAATGACTTTAGGACACATCATGTTAACACGTACACAAAATCAATCGAGATAAAGCACAGATACTCACACATATAGTTCAAAACTAGGGAGGCTTGACTCTATGATGTTGAGCATGGGTATGAGGGAAGAAGCTTGGTGGCACCATTATTGCACCTTGGGGTGCCACTCCCTCTGTAATGGGTCCAATCTATGTTGTAAGTGCCCTTGCAAATATAGGAGAGACTGGTGTAGCAAGACATTACATCAAACACCTATTCACAGACCATCTCTGTGGCCACTGCTTGGCCCATACCACACATATCAGAGGGACCATGCTGTTACTGCTACTGCCCTTTACCAGGAAGGAGCAAGGTAGGCACAATTCAGAAAAGATAGAGAGCCAAAGTGCACTTTGACTCACTGCCTTCCAGACTTCTGTAGAGAATTTTTTTGAGTTTAGTTGAGCAAAGCTGACAACAACTGCTGAGAAGCAAGATGTAATGGATAGAAAAAAATGCTCTGGAGAATTGCAGTTTGGGAGCTTATTTTATACATTACAATAAAAAAAAGTGAAGTATGGTAAATGTTAACAATGAGTGACACCAGATATTAAACCTCTCAGTTCAGCAATCTTAGTTCTTGATTTCCACTGGGAAAAAATTCAGAGCCAAGGGACTCAAATACAAGAGAAAGTTTATTTAGAAAATCACAAAGGTAGATGTTACAGAGACAAAACAAGGACCCTTGGAATTTAGTAGTAAGAAAGGCAAAGAAAACGTGCCTGGGGTAAAGAGAGTGGGAGAAGTGCAGGTGTGGTCCAGAGAAAGAGTGCCTGGGGAAAGAAAGAGGTGGGGAAAGAAGCAGTTTGTGGTGAAGAGAGAAAGCACAAATTGGGTCCTTTAACTTAACAGCTTTTATCTGCTCTCCAAACACAAGGACCCTAAGGAAAGAGCAAGAAGAGGATGTCAATAGAACACATTCATACCCCAGTACTCAGTGGCTTCAGAACTTGTCAAACCTGGTACTCATTTCATTTTGATGAGAAAAAAATGTTTCAGCACTCTGAGCCTGCTCACCACTGGTCTCACTTGTTAGAACTGGTATGAGTCACAATGCCATCCCACAAGGGAAAAACGCTTCATCAGTTGTCTCTTGCTCACCAGTCATCAGAATGAATTAATGACAAATGCCAAGATACCACTATACTCATCAACTTCCCAGGTGTGTCCTTCCAAAGTTATGGTGTCTACTGATTGGTCAGCACCAAGACAGGGTGTCATTGGTGAATACAGCTTGTCTTGACATCAGTCATGGCATTGCCCCACTTGGCCTTGCTGCTTTTTGGGGCCTGGAGCTGAAATATAACCAAGGCCCAGATGTTATCTCTAGTTTGACCAACAGACTGTCCCTATGGTCAACAGAGTCAGAGCTTTGTTCTTCAGATTATTTGATGCAGAGCAGACCTCATTGTACTGAAGGCTTAGTGCCTAATGGAGTGGTCATGCAAGGACTTGTATGGGAGTCATATGAGGCTATTTTCCAGTCCCCCTAGTTCCTTCCTCCTGTAACAGGATCTTCCACGTGACTAGTGACATGATGGGGGAGGGAAGGTCAGGGGAAAGTCCAGATTGCGTGACCAGTGAATGAAAGGTGGCGGGGGTCTAAATTATATGAGCAGCAATATGCCAGGGGAGGAAAAAACACTCAGGGAGGTGAGATCCTAACCCAGTTTCACCAGTTGCTAGGTAACCAAGGCTTTCCACCCTGTTGACCTACTGTACCTGGCCTATTGTTTCTACTCTGTTCATGCCTAACTGCCTACTACATAAGGAGAATTACATAAAATCATGGGTCGTAGATTAAGGGAGGGGGAGAAAACTGAGAGGGGAAATATCTGAGACTGGATAAGAAATAAAATGGAAAGACACATATTTCTTTTATATTGGTGAGTATAGGATAGTTAACCATTAACATTTATAGCACAAAGATACGGCAAGTGGGCAACAACGTAACATGAGAGTTTCCATGGTGTTGTGATCTAGTGGGTGATTGTGCCCCGAGAGTTCTGAAAAAAGGAGATTACTCTGACATACCTTTCGAATGTTATTGCAGATGCAGAAAGACAGTAGACAGGCCCAGTTAAGGTAAACATTGGCCGTTGTGATGGAAGATATTAAGCCTGGGACTTGACTACCTGCCCTGACTTGCTTTTAGTTAGAAAGTGTTACTTTCAGACCACCCTATGTGGTTACTTTTAGTTTCTGAGTTTTTAAGACCCACCATCCTGTCGTCCCCTGAGATTCCCAATGTTGGGAATGCCATCCCAACATTGTCTGAAGAAATTAGGCTCTTCCACAGGATCACAAGAAAAGCATTCCAAGGGCAACACATGGGAGATTGTGGGGTGACAAATGGTTTATTCATGTGGAAGACTGCCCCTCATTTTCCCATATCTATCCATCCTACCATGGAAAAAATCTAAAAATGTCCTCAGCAAGGCCTAAATAAAAGCCAGTGTCCAGAGTTTCTCCCTCACATAAACCTTATTCCTCCAGAGCCCACACAGTCTGCTGTGGCCCTGGTAGCTGTTAAACCCATGGTTGCATGTTTCCATGTGAGAGAGTGCACAATCAGGGCAAGTGTGGGTCACCAGTGAGAGAGAAAGAGAGAGACAGAGACAGAAGGAGCTTTTTTGTTCCCCTTGGGTTTCGATGGACCAGGTACTTTTTCAAAAGGATAAATTAACTTTGCAAGCTTTCATGGTCTTGGATGGGTCCAACCACAAGTTAGACTGGCAGGCCTCTTTGGTCAAGCATCTCTCACTGCATCATTTTGACTGCAGAAACACCTTTTTCATTCACACTGATTTGGGACTGTTTTAAAGGATGAGAGCACTTATTGTCCTTTCTTTGTTGCTTGCAATCAATTCCCTGCCTTTGTTTTTCTATTTTCTACTGTTAATTTGAGTGAGTTCATATTGTTCTCAACCATAAGAGCTTTGATCAAGAAGAGTCATTGTTTCACTTGGAGGAGATGAACTCATCTCAGTAGTCAGGCCCCTTCTCTCAAATAAAATGGAGGAGAAGTAATTGTGTGGAAAATTCCAAGAAAAAGAAGTTGAATTATTTTGGACAAAAGTAAAGAGAAGAGAGAAAACAACTTTTTCTAAGTTTTATTAATCAAACTATTACTCACATATTAGATTTAATTTACTCAGAGGATTCTAATTCATAAAAAACATCTGAAATCAGACACCTTTAGATATTTTGTGAAGTATTCATGGATCATATATTTAGAAAAGATCTCATTAATGATTGAACTAAAAATCTCTGGAACTATAGAGGAGTTTGAAATGTTTGCAATGAGTAAAAATTTATAAAACCCAAAGCTGAGCTCAGAGAACCTAACATAAAAAAGGGGGGGGGCATCAATTGGTGTCACTTGTGCTAAACCCATGATACCCAACTTGGATTTAATATCTAAGAAATATAATACCCTTCTTAGACATATAACCTGAATCAGTGAGTCTGGGGTTCTCTGGTCAAGCATCATTAGGGTGATCTGAGTGGTGGACACTCTTCACGCCCTCTGACAGAGAAGAGCAATCTGTATAATAAGGCCTTACAGCTGCTTTACACTCCCTCAAAATAAGATATCATGGTCTAAAAAGAATCCCTTTCTCCTTTTCTTAATAGCCTTATTGACTCACCCTTCTTTCTACTAAAACAAAAAAACACTTTTATTTCATACAAACCCTAGGAGCATCCTTTTAGTTGCTAGATGGGATGCTGTCTGATTCATGCATTGCTTAATAAAGCCAATTAGATATTTGAATTTATTCAGTTATATTCCATTTTTTAATACTAAGTAAAGACTAACTGGTTATGATACACATGTACCTTGTACCCTCTCTATTTCCCAGAGTCAAAGAGATACTCATATTATACCAGGATTTTTAGCCAGATCTTTCTGAATGCAAAACTACCCATACCTATAAGAGCCTTCTCAGGGGTGGATAGTTTTCTTGTCAGATCCCCGGCATGCCTTATGGACCTTTTAATTTTACAATATGCTTTCTGCTCACTCTTTCATTTTACATTTTACAGGGATGCAGTTTTTCATTTATTTCACAAAGATTTGTTAAGCAACCTCTATGTGACCAGTTTGAAACTGGGTTTCTAAGAGGATGTTATGGAAGGCAGTTTTCCTCTCAAGGAATTTGTGTCAAGAGAAAATGAGAGAAACAACTGAAACAAAATGCCAGGTACATGTATGCACAGTGCTTTGAAGCAGAGAAGAAGGGCACTTAATTTACTTTGTGTACAGCTGGGAGAGTGAATGTTTTTTGGAAGAGATAAAACATGAATGAATCTTTATGTTTAGGACAAGAGGACCTTCCAATTAGCGGAAGCAGTATGTGAGCAAAACCATGGAGATATGATAGAATACAGCATGGAGGATTTGGAGTTGGGGTGAAGTGATAAAAATGGGCTTAGAGCCCTGGCTGGTGTGGCTCACTGATTGAGTGCCAGCCTGTGAACCAAAGGGTCACCAGTTTGATCCCCAGTCAGGGCACATGCCTGGGTTGCAATCCACGTCTCCAGCAGGGCACGTGCGAGGGGGAAACATACATTGATGTTTCCCTCCCTTTCTTTTTCCCTCCCTTCCCCTCTTTGTAAAAATAATTAAACAAAATCTTTAAAAAGAGGCTTAGAAAATATTTTTTTCTTAAAGACATTGAAAACATATTGAAGGATGTAAAGAGAGAAATGACATTCCAATTTTATATGTCACATATTTTATATGTTAAATAAAAATAAAAATAACAGCTACCATTTATTCAGCATCTTTTGTTGGTTAATAGATACCGTGCAGAATAACTAATATCTAGGAAAAAATGACCAAGAAAGTATAGAAAGTCTTATCAAATTTTGATGGATTAACCAGGAAATAGTTTTGGGAACCAGACTTAAATCTAAATCTGAGTTCATCTTTTCCACTACACCATTTGCTTCGTGAGTCAGAACCCAGTATGCTCAGTAGTTAAACTGCAATTACTTTTTAATGTGTTATTCTTGATGATTTCACTCACACTAGCACAGGACTTAGAGCTCAGATAGAACTCAAATTCATTGTCTGTTACTATGAAATGACTGTTTGAGAGGAAAAATTCCCTATTAGTATCACATCACTACTTATGCACATCACACCCCTGGCATGTTTCTATTATATAACTTCTTTGTTTTGTGCTACAATATATTTTCTTAGAGGGTTAAGAAATATGGCTTATTTTCTTTCACAATAAAGACGATTTGACCCTGGCTGGTGTAGCTCAGTGGATGGAGTGCTGACATGCAGACCAAAGAGTTTTGGGTTTGACTCCCCATTAGGGTACATGCCTGGATTGCAGGACAGGTCCCCAGTAGGGGGCACGTGAGAGGCAACCACACATTGTTGTTTCTCTCCTTCTCTTTCTCTTTTTCTTCCCCTCTCTCTAAAAGTAGAAAATTAAAAAAAATATTGTTTACTCCATACCAGGAAGTGTTCTAAGTATTTCTCTTAAAGAAAAAATAATTCTTAATTCAACCCTGTGAAGTAGGTATTTTTATTATCATAAAAAATAATGAAACTAAGGTACAAAGGGGTCAGAATTGTCTAAGGTCATCCATCAAATAAATATTAGATTCAGGATTTGATTGTAGGCTGTATGAATCTTTACTATTCTATCATTTTTATTTTCCATGCTTGGCACATGGTAAATAAGCACTCAGTAAATGTCTGTTGATGAATAAAGGGAAAATTAACTAATCAATACATTATATATTGAAAATAAATAGATCTTCAGTAGTCATTCTCCAAAATAATGTTTTTTGACTACTTATAACATTTAAATTAAATGCTAGTAAAAATGACTTTAATGTATGTGAGCAATATTATGCATGGACTCTGAGTCTATATTTTATGAAATAATCAGACCAAATGAATAATCCTATTACCAACAATGGTTTATCTTATGTGCATTCTGGTTATTAGATATTCTTATCATTGGTCCTGATAGAGCACCAGTCTGCTCTACACTATCACCGAGGAGTCTTCTTGCATATCTGGTTGTAGATGTGACTTGGGAGCATGTCACGTCATTCTCTGCTGAAGATTTAGGAGTGTGATCTCGTGAGCCTTCCCATTGTTTAGTCTCTCATTCTGAAACTCTTTTCTCTTATTTTTTTCTGTGTTTTTTTGTATTGCTTTATTTTGTAACCTACCTTTATCTACATTCGTCTCAACCTCTGACTTCTTGGTTTGGATTAATTGTCTGCATATTAAGGAAGCAAGGCCTCTCTATCAAACCATCAGATTCTTGTCTTCCAGTGCATTCATTGTCTCCACAAGTATGCTGTGCCTAGTTTTGTGTTACCTCCATTGTCATAGTAGTAGAAGCTTATTTGTCAAACCTTGTTTTTAACTATATCTTTCTATTTAGCTCACTTTTTCTACCAATATGTTATATATGCTATGAGAATTAGTTTCAGAAAGGTTTAGTGCACAAATCAAAGTATGTGGATTTAGTAGGATCTCTGCAAGTGATGTTTATGCTGATTCAGATAAACATTGACCTTTTGTCTGTCTCTTTAAGTACACTGTTCATTAATCAGAATTTAAGCAGGCTAAATTTCTTTTAAATACATAAAATGCTTCTTTTATTAATAATCTGATAAATGTCAAAATCTTTTTAGGTCAAATACAGAATTAAATAAAATAATAACATAGGTATACATTAAAAAGAGGAGCAAAGGAGACTCACCCATATTAAATTTCAGCTATTAAGGAATTTTTATGGCATATTTGAAACCAAATATATTTTTTGGTATTTCTCACTGTTGATTAAAATTAGGCTTAATAAGAGCACTGAGAACTTAAAGCAATTACAATTTTTTAATTTGATTAAAAGCAATAAATACAATTTTATACTAGTATGTATGTACTTATAACTTTCTCTTTTTTAATTTTTGTTCAGTTACAGTTGTCCCAGATTTTTCCCTATTGCTCTCCCCTGCCCTGCCCAAAGCCCCCAACCCCAGCCTCATTCCCCACTCCCACAGTCAATCCCTATCCCGTTGTTCTTGCCTATGGTGCTCTATATATGTTCCTTGACTTGTCCCTTCCCCTTCTTTCCTCTGTTATCCTTCTCCCTCCTCCCCTCTGGTCATTGTTAATTTGTTCTTTATTTCCATGTCTCTGGTTCTATTTTGCTTGCCTGTTTTGTTGATTAGGTTCAATTTATAGATGAGATCATATAATATTTGTCTTTCTCTGGCTGCCTTGTTTCACTTAGCATAATACTCTCCAGTTCCATCCATGCTGTTGCAACTTTCTCTTTAGTGTAGTATAATTTACATGTTCATTTTTATTAAATGTAGAACATTACTTAAAAGAGAATTATTATCAAGTGAAGACTGAAAATTCTAATAGCTGGAATTCAACTTTTATAGTTTACAGCTTAGTGGTTCAAAGCTTGGTAAATAAGCACCTGTTTGAGCCTTTTAAATTGTATTTGAGCTGAGTTAAGTTTATGAGTTAGCTATAAAATTCCAATTTGGTTCTGAAAAGAAAAGCTCATTTAGTGGCACTCAACAAACTAATATAGTGACCCTAAATCCCAACCTGACTGTTAAATTATTATAACACACTCTATGAAGATTATTAATAGGCTTAATTAAGACATCAATAGTCTATCAGAANAAATATGAGCCTTTTAAATTGTATTTGAGCTGAGTTAAGTTTATGAGTTAGCTATAAAATTCCAATTTGGTTCTGAAAAGAAAAGCTCATTTAGTGGCACTCAACAAACTAATATAGTGACCCTAAATCCCAACCTGACTGTTAAATTATTATAACACACTCTATGAAGATTATTAATAGGCTTAATTAAGACATCAATAGTCTATCAGAACTTCAAGAAAACTACAATAATCTTACGCATTTTTTAGCAATTTCCTCTAATGCATGGGGACAAATACAAGTGAATTGGATGTTATGGGCCCTTGTAAGATCAAGCCATTTATCATGCATTCTCAGCCTGTGCACTTCTGTAAGCTTACTGGGAAAAGACCCAGTACCTTCAAAGAAGGGCAGAGTGAAGCCTGAACTGGTGTTCATTTAACACAATCCCAGTCTGCCACCAGGTTTTTAGATCCATGCAGGCATTCAAACAGAATTGAACCTTTCCAGATTTATAGACTTTTTTTATTCACGCTATGCCATCAAGAACAGCAGCCTAGGTAAAGCAAATCACCTGCAATATAGCCAACTTGGAAGTAGCTGTGTGGGCAAACTTTCTGAAAAGAACACTAACACTTTGCCCTGTGTTAATGGACCTGACCTTCTCAACTGAATATTTCTCTAACAAATGAAATACACTTAACGAAACAGGATTAAGAGAAGGCATTATTTGGTAAATCTCCATGAAGTCATATACTTTAGTTTATCCTACTGTAGCCTGGGATGTATTCTAACTGATTTCTAAGTTGGGAAATTTACAGATCAATCCATATGCCCCCGTTAAATTACTCTGACTTCCTGCTTTACGGGTCAGCAGGTGTCAGTGAGAAAGAAGGAAACAGGTTGACAGTTAATGGCTGCACTGGAATAATACCACTTTCAAAGACTACAGGGAATACACATATTATGGTGGGACAGGCATTGAGGTAAGTGGATGGGAGGACACAGTCTTTAACCTGGTTCTACCAGTGGATGGCCAGGCTGGGGGCATCCCTCACATATTCCTTGGCAAGAAACACATTACAGTATGTTACAAAACCAAAAATCTTCCTAAATTAGTATGTCTTCCAAAAGTTGGTCATTTGGTTTATATTTTATATTAGTCCTTCATTTAAATTAGTATATTTAAGCTCTTAAAATATAAAAGAGAGAGTACTTGAGGGACAAAGTTTTAAATCACTTTTAGATATTTACACACTTGAATGAATTAGTTAATTATTTTACAAAGAAAAAAGTTCATGAAGACATGAGGCATGGATGAGTCTGTTTTAATAAAAGAAATAAGTTGGTGTTATTGGAAGAAATGTGTACATTTTTATATTAGGCAAACATTGGTGACTGATTTCCTAGAGAGAACTTCAAAATGAGCAGCATATCACTGAAATAAAGAAATACTAATGATTATTTTTGTGGTTACTTAAAGTAATTTTAGCTGCTGTAACAAATAAATCCACCTAAATTGTGTACTTTAGTTCATTTCTTGAACACATTAAGACCAAAGTAGTTGCTTTGAATTGGCAGAAGGTTTCCACCAATTAATAATTTAGATACTCAATTTTCTTCCATCTCATGGTTTCATCATTTTTGAACATATGACTTGCAAGGTTAACAAGCCTATCTGCATCAAGTTAGTGGGAAGGGAAAGATGTGTTAGAAACGTCTAATTGCAAAGACGTCTGCGAAACGAGCTCAGTGAAAGCTAACTGACCTCTGACACATTAGCATTTCGGTGAGCCCTTGTCCTGGCTCTCCATCTCACGGCTCCAAAGCAATAATGTAGTCTTAATAAAACAGAAAGAGATGTGTAAAGTGAGTGATAAGAAAAACTTTTATCATTGTTGTCCAACTTTGGTAAAATTAAAATAAAATAAAACTACCTGTTGGGCTAGGGGAAACTGATATCTGAATAAAGGGGGCTGGCAGAACCAGATTGGACTTTTATGCTTTGCTGATATTTGTATAGTTATTATGTATGGAATTAGGGCTTCATAATTATATTGAATGTGTAGAGTATGGAAAAACAGTCTTTCTTCTCCTGCTCTTTCTTCTGTATCCAGCTTTGTTGAGTTTGTCAGTAATAAGATTTACCCAGCAGTTTTCCTAGTCAAGGTACCAAAAATGTTGTCTATTTCTATTCTAATCCAAAATATCATGGAGGCTATTGTGCAGTTCTTTAATTTACTGCTTAGTTCGATGACGTAGCTGGCATATGGACTCAGCAGTGTATTCTAATTACAATGGTCTTTAAAGATGGAATAATAATGCAGAAAATGTCATTCCCCAAAGTATATAGACACACAGCAAAACTGGATTTTCACTAAGTTTTAAAATACATGTTCTATGTTGTCTGCACCTCTACATTTACATATTTGCTTCTCACAAAGCATCTTTGAAAACTGTCAAGTCAGTTGTTGGGATCTCAAAGCTGGATTACTGTCCCACAATATGATGTGCACCCAGCATCTTGATTTATGAAGCTTAAACCCTGTGTCCACAAGCTTCAGGAATTTGTTGGGTTGAGAGTTACACTGGAACATCAGAGGCGTGATAGAATGTAATTCCTTAGTAGAAGAAACGATGGGAAAATAACATTTTTTTTCCTGTGGCTAATTCCTTTTTTTCTTAATAAAAATAGTTTTTGTGTTGTTTTTCTTAAACATCTGATCTCTATGATGGGAATGTTGTTACTGATGAGTAATGTCAGACCAGTGCCTAATGTTGCATCCCTAAATGCTTGTGGAAAACATTATTGTAAAGTTGATCATTAGAGCTTGAGGACCATCATTAATTTTAAGTCCGAGCCATAAAAAGCATGAAATGTTCCCAATGATAATCAGCTCCTTAAAAAGATGTGGAGATAATTGTGCAGGTCTCTTACAAATTGCTTAGTCAATTTTACAAGAGAAATACTGTTGGTATTTTTCTCACTCTTCTCCATAAAGGATGTGTCTATACTCATAGCATAAGGTAAATCATCACAACTGTGTCACAGTGGGTGGGCAGAGGCAGAAGACAGAACTCCAGCATTATCCAGCAGCTGTCACTCCATCGAAGGGACCCACACATCCTGTCCTGGACCTTTCTGGGGCAGCTCTGGCAAATTTTTCACTTGATAATTGGGAAAACCTGGAAGGATTGTGCTCCAAAATAATTTTAAGAGTTGACTTAACATGAAAAGCTAAGCTATTCTTATTACCATTGTTTAGGAATGAGATGTTTCTCTTATTTAGAGAAGTAGTAAAGATTTGGAGGATTTCATAGTGTCCTTTCTTCTTTTTTTCCAGCTATTGCTCAGTGTGCAATTTGGTGCAACATATACATGTTTAGGTCAATAGATTTTACTTGCTATCATTAAGTAAAAAAAGAAAAGCATTTTTGCTTTCGCACTTTATAGGACAGGGGATTTACCTTTGTTATTTCTTCCCTTGAGGAAAAGTATATCAGGAATCCTAATTCTTCTACAACTAGCAGAGATACCACCACTCCCCCACACAGAAGAAAAAGGTAAATAAATTAGGGAATTGAACACAGTAACAGTCTCAACAAAATCTGGGTTATGTTGTTAAGGTAGAAGTAAAAAAATAAATATTAATAAGCATCTAGCAGTGTTTGTCACTGGGGGACTGGGAGAGAAATCTCAGCCCTGCTCCCTCCGCTCTGCTTCATCACCCACCTTCCATCCATCCCCCAAAGTGGGAAGAATGGTCAGCCTGGCTGATTGGAGATTAAAACTAATTATGTTCTCTTTTACCAGAAGGCAGAGTTGCTGGCTCTAAAAAGATACATACGTGCTTCTTGAAACCTCTCATGTGTCCTGTGCCAAACTAATAGACATTTATACATGCACCTCATTAGTCAGAGATGCAAGGGGGAGGAAGGTGAGAGGTATCACCAAGTCCCCATAGAAAGCAGGTTGGTTGTATGTTGGTTAAATTCTGAAATTTGCATGATGTAGAGTGTTGTCTTCTTTCTTGTTTGTTTGTCCATATTTTTCCAACACATACTGTTCTGTCATTAGCCACCCAGAGTCTTCGAATATCTGCCCTCAAGGAAGCTTCCTGCTGTTTCTTTGGGCAGTGTTGTTGATCTCCTGCTAATGCCAGCCCTACACGCCCCTTCCAGTTCTATTACAGAACTTAGCCACTGCACAACCACCTTGTAATTATCCACTTTTTTCCTTAGCTAAATCAATAGCTCCTTGAGGCAAAAAAACAAACAAACAAAGAAACCATGGCTAGACTCCAAATTTTTAGGAACTAGCAGAATATTGTTATATAGCCCTAATTAGTAGTGTTAATTATTTTTTAATATAAAGAAGAAAACTAACAGCACTGAACCATTAAGTCCTAATCAAGTCAAAGTATTATCTTTCATAACAGGCTTGGAAACTCAGATGAAGTAAAAAATCTTTATAAAGTCTGTGTAAGAGGGACGTATGGCAGTGGATTATAAACAGAATCAGTTGTGCCCCGTTGTATCTTCAGCATTCAGACTTCTATTCAATAGATTTGGGGTGGAACTGAGGCTCTCGTACTCTTGTAAGGGTTCCCCAGGGAATCTGCTTCAACAATGGAATTGACCTGATGTGGCAGGTTCTCCCACTCCCCTCCCTGTGAGCAACTCCATTGTGGTGAGCTTTGCATATGTAGCAGTTCTCAGTCTTGGCAAGCTGAATCATATGGGGAGCTTGCAGAATTCCAGGTGCCCAGGCTACAGTCAGGAGAGTTAAATTGGAATCCCAGGCAGGGTCCCAATCACCAAGACATTTTGAAATTTGTTGGGGTCTCCATCACCAATACATTTAAAACTTATTTGAATGTGTACCTGAAGTTGAGAGTCAATGACATACAGAGATTCTGTAAGAAATTACACTTGCTGCTGCAAAACAATAATCACAAAATAAAATACAGTCGTTCCTCAGTACCTGTGGGGAACTGGTTCCAGGACCCCTTTGCAGACTGAGGATCAAATCCCTTATATATAATGGCATAGTATTTGCATAGCCAGCCACATCCTTTTGTATACTTTAAATCATCTCTAGGTTACATCTAATACCTAATATGATATAAGTGCTATATAAATAGTCCTTATACTGTATTGTTTAGGGAACAATTACAATTTTTTAAAAGTCTGTGCATGTTCGATACGGAAGTAACTATTGTAGCCCTAGTTATATCATACACAATAGCAACAATGTAATTTTAAAATATATTTTAATAGATAGATGGTTGAGCCTGCAAGTTCTAAATTTGAAGGGCTGACTGCATGAGCAAATGAATTAAACCCTACCGTGACATTTTAGTTATTAGTTTATACACACTTAAATTTTTACCAGCTAGACAATGCCTTGGCATTAAATTATTACTTTATTCTGCTGCCCCTTGGTGGCTTGCTCTGCTGTTTGATGCACACCTGTTTCCCAGGTCTTCGAAGCTCTCATTCTTACTCTGCACCCCAGATCTGTAAACCTCTGAGTTTTGTCATCTCACATGGATTATGGCCCATTGCCTTCCCTCACTTGCACATTGTCATTTCCCTGACTATGGCTGGCCTAGTTTATCCTTTTCCATAAGTTGCTTTTACCTCTGATATTTACCTCATCCTCTGTCTGCACCATGTGCAGCTCTTTCTCTACAGCCTTGATCTTGATCTGAAAGTTGTCTGTGCCATTTGACAAATGTTCACCATATAAAAAACAGACCAGAATTTTTATCTTAAAAAATCTGTAGTATCCCAAGACTAGATGCCAAGTAGTATAAAGAAATTAGTGTAAATTAAAAGAAGAATTAGAACCCACTCTGATTTTTGAGACATTCTATTCTTTCATCTTGCATAGCTTTCACGCACATAAACAGAGCTCTGATGGGATTTGCACCTCTGGATGTCTCATATTCTTGTACCATTTATATTTCCTATGGCCAGCCCTCCCAATGCTTCAACATTAGTAGTTATTAGCCTGCAAAACGTAATGTTTAAGTAAATAAGACTTACATCTCAAATGACCCAGATTATTCCTGTGTTGTATTCCTCATATTTTCTGGCACATCACACATCTGCACATCCACAGTTCAGTCTCTATAATGTCACTACTGTTTTTCCTCTCACACAGTACCTTCTACTTCAGCCTCTCATTTTCTTGTTAAATATTTCACCAGCTTCTAAGAGTGGGCATTTAATTTTTTTCTGTTCCTTCATAACAAACACTTTGTGGATTGCTTTACACAATACCTTTTGCATTCTTCACAAGTTTTCCCTTATCCTAATAAGGCTCTGTCACCAGCCTTCATCAAAACATCATACAGTAGTGTACCCCTCCAACAATTCTATTACATGATGTAATTCCTCTGCTCAAAGATTGTGAATAATCCACCCCAACCAAGGACTAATTCCTGGGTCGTTCAAGGTCCTTCACAAAATGGTTTACTAAGGTGCAGAATAGGACCTTTGTTCTCCTCACAGTGGGCATCATTTTCTAAATACAACTGAGATTTCCCAAATCTGAACTGTTGTTGTTGTTGCTGGTTTTAACATTCTGTTTAAATATTACTCCTTTTTGTATTTTTCTAATACGTTACCTAATGCACAAACTCTTCAATCATTGCAGCTAAGAGCCTTCTCTCTTCTTTGAGAACAAAATACTTCTACTTACTCTCATGGTACTTATTACTCTCATATACTGTGTGTATATACAGCTTGTCTTCATTAATAGACTGAACTTTCCTTGACAGCACAAAACTTACTTATTTTTATATCTTTCTCCTGTACCATTATCCTTAGATTATTGACCTTCTCCATAGTAGCTTATAGATAATTATTTACTGAATTATTTTTAATAATTGAATATTGACTTAACTAATTAATTCAATTAATTAATGAATACAATATATTATCCAAATAGAGTTGCATACTTGTATTAGAAAAAAAGCATGTCTATTTTATAAAGTATAATATTTACATCTTTTTCTATATTTCCTCAAATATATACCTGTTTTAAACTGAGTCAAATGCTAGCAGACAGGGATTGAGTAGCAATACCGTAAAGGGGAGACAGACTACTGAAACATTCAAGCCCCACAGGGTCAGATGGAACCTTTAGGCCACATGGATTAGCTGTGCGATACATTTAAATACGATGTATTTGTAATATTTGTGCAAAGTAATGGAGAGTGAAGTCTGATTTCTAGGTAGGGTAATTACAGGAGTATTAAATGGTCTACATTATAAAAAGCGATCTATGCCCTGGCAGGAACTTTGGAACTCTCTTATGAATATAAGATCTGAGTTCCAGTATTTTTTTCCCTAACAAAATGTGTTACCTTTATTAGCGTGAACAAGTGGAAAATATGGTATAAAATGCACTTTATATAATCACTGAAGACCAGGGGTTGAGGTAAATAAAACTCTCTTGGGGTAGAAAAAATACTTTTAAATAACTTAAGATATAGAAAACTATAGTTTGCAAAACAGATTTCTTATGATCTTATTAGAAAACCACATAAACACACATTTGCACCAAAAGGATTCATTAAATATAAATATAATGCACTCTAAATTAATTGAAATATATATAATACTCTAGTCTATTTCTTTTTTTTTGCTTCTTAACATTCTTCTCATCACCTCTGTTTTTAAGTGGATTTTCTTTTTCTTTATGTAATACGCATTTTCAGTGGCTAGGTTCCTGTGAGAGGTTATTTATCCAAATAAGAAAATATTTTATATAGCTATTGGGTTTTAGAACATTCCCAAAAGTATGAATATTTTCAAACTCTTTCTACTATTAACAGCTGAATATTAAGTTTGACTGTACTATTCTCCAGCTTTTAAAAATGATTTTAAGGTAATTTTTCTGTAATATATTTTAATCATCAACTTTTATCATTTCTTTACATTTCTATTTTTACCATATTATGTTTCTAACTTTCTAACAATTTCTAGATAATGTGACTTAATTTATCCTGAATTTTGAATTCTTCCAATAGAGCCACATATTGCAGAACTTTGTGAAAGAAAGATCCCATGGTTGGAGAAAGTTTCTAAAATTGCTTTACAGTTCATGTAAAATGCTAGATCTGAAATTAAGCATCTCAGTTTTGCACAAATTGTATATAATATCCCTTGCAAATACCAAGGGGATTTGTAATAAGTCAGGAAAAGTAAAAGCACACACACACACACACACACACACACAATTTCCTCTGTAAGAACTGCAAGAAAATAGTGGCTTCTACTTATAGTTGAATCATGATTAACTTGAAATAGATTTAACAAAATTCTAGCATTAAATCTATTTCAAAGTAATCATAATTCAACTATAAGTAGAAGCCACTATTTTCTTACAGTTCTTACAGAGAAAAGTTTGTGTGTGTGTGTGCTTTTACTTTTCCTGACTTATTACAAATCCCCTTGGTATTTATTTGCAAGGGATATTATATACAATTTGTGCAAAACTGAGATACATTAATATAAAATATTGATCACATTTTTTATAGTTGAGTTTTTATCGATCATTTCTTATGCATCCTTTTGAGCTAAGAAGTCAATACTGACAAATAGAAGTACCCAAATTATATTCTCTGTTGAAATGGAGGTACTGGAAACATCCCTGGACCATATAATATGCTTTGTTTTGTTAAGAAAAGTTCCTACAAAATATGAAGGAGTGCAAGATGTATGTGTATGAAAGATATACAAGACTACTCCAATAAGAAAGAGGAAAGGAACCTTAATACATTATATTAGCCTCACGTTTTTATTAGTAATAGTCAGAAACATGTAAATAGTACTAATGGCCTGACAGATAAAATGTTTTACATATCTACAAGCATTACAGAAACTGGTGTTTTAGCTTCAAATGTTTGTTGATGCTTATGGCTATGTAAGATTAACTGGGAATGATCTCTTTTCAGGATACAGAGCAGCACAGTTTCACACCCAGGACATTCAGAGGAAAGTCAAAGCACTTTTTCTGCATTCCTTGAAGCAGGCAGTTAGTATATAAACCACAAAAACAGTGCCATTAAAATGTCCTCTATTTCTTTTTTTTGACTGACGATAAAGGCAACATGGTAAAAGAGAGGATGCCCTACCCAATAATTTTGTATTATTCTGTGTAGCCATGTTACCTCAACAAACTGATCCTAGCATGGAGGGGAAAACAAAACAAAACAAAACAACCGTACTCTGGTTTCAGTCAAATAACTCCAAGGTATACAATGTGAATAGCTCTTAATATTTACCTTCCACATTTTTATCATAGTTTATCTATCAAATGCCAAATAAATCATTCCTCAGAGGCAATAAAAGGCAGCATATCCTTCTGCAGATGCCAAGGAATAAGTTGAGATGATTCCAAGAAATACAGTGCTGAGCATAGACCAAATTCTTAAATGTAAGCAATTTATTCTGGAAAAAGGCATTATCTGCTGTGAGGTTTCATCACAATATTACTGTATTACATAAGTTTCCTTCTTTCTCTAAAATGTCATCAGAGCAATGGAGTGTTTTATGGTACTTAAAAAGAGCAGCATTTGTTATCTTTGGATTTTGAACCTAGATACTGTGCCAACCTGCAGTCCCACGTGGTAACAATCGGCCTCGGTGGCTGCTGAGCCCTAGAAATATGGCTGGTCCAAACTGGAGTGTGCTGTGCTGTAATGCACACACCAGATTTCAAAGGCTTATTACAAAAACATAATGTCAAATATTCCATTAATAATGCTTGTATTGATTAAGTATCAAAATTAAAATGTGGGTTGTGTTTATATTACTACTAAATATTGTTACAAAAATAGATCTATCTTTCCATAAGATTCACTCTCAAACTGATGTATATTTTGAGACATTTACCAATAACCTATGATTGGCACTATCATCAAAAGAGCTATAATAAGATATTAGCAAAATGAAAATTGATATTATTTATAAAAATTCCCACAATTATCTAATGATGAGAATTCATTAATATTAATATTAGGTGTCACACAATTGGTCACTACTCCCTCAGTCTGAATTCAACAAATTGCTCTTAACCTCTTCAAAAAATTTGAGGGAAAGGAGACATTGGTATGTAGTGAATACTTGGAGACTAACAACAGATCCCTAAAGAAAATTTTAAAAGCCTCTCTCTTCCCTGTGTTTGGTTTTCCAACTTGTGTGAACTGCATTCACATTCTGTCTAAATGTGGCCTATGTTTTCTTCATTATAAACCAATGAAAGCTTGTGGATCGAATGAAAATCAGATTACTAGGAGTTAAAAAGATATTAATGCCAAGAGATGGGGAGAGAGAACTCAGGTTTAGTCTTCCTGTGACTCCCAAATCCTGCAGTGTACATATCAGAGTGAATACACCAAAGGAAAAGCTAGCTGTCTTTTCTGGTGCAGAGATAGTAGGCTTTGGAAAGATGCTCCAGCACAGAAAGATATTAATAGAAAGAGAGAAGGGGTGCAGAGCTCACCAACCCATCATAAGGATATGGCCTTTGTTTTGCCTCTCAGATTGTTCTGGCTCATAAGAGACAGTGACTCTCAACAGCTGTTAAAAATTGTAAAACAATGTATTTATTAAAAATGCATCAGGCAAAATTTACATATTTATTTAAGAACCATTTTGCTTTCTTAAGTGGTCATTCCTAATTCTTAAATCTACAAATTGAAAATGCACAAGAACAAAGAATCTGGAAGAATTTGAACCACAGAGGATGTACTCTTGGCTGTGTTATATTAATTTTTATAGGTGGAAATACTAAGATACTCTTAATTTTGAGGAGACTGGTAATCTACTTACATAGCAATTAAAATTTCTGATAGGTCTTTGTAAAATTTTTAAAGGATCTCAATATCAAGTCATGTTACTGGCAGTAAATTATTGAAACCAAATGCAAATCTGTGGTCCTTTGAAAAATAAGCTTATTTTTCTCTTGAAAGTCTTTTTAGGATTGTGAATGTCTCTGTAACGCTAGGGCATACAAAATCAATCTAAATTGGTGTGCACAACTCTCTTTTTGCCTGAGATAATGTCCTATAAACTTTGTAGATTCTGGTTTTTTTTCAATCTTGGAACTCACTGCCTGCTGTATTGCCATAACTGAGCCCAGTGTTTATTGGGGGGGAAAAAGATGATCCCACTTAGTATATAATGTCCTAGAAGGAAGCAATGAAGAGCAGATGTATTTCATCTGAGGCCCAGCAGGCTATCCTTCTACAGAGGCTCCTTCAGCAGCCTAGCCACCTGAAGAGTTCACATGGAGTTGGGACCAGACTTATGACTCAGAACATGTGCCCACATCACTAACCTCAACTATGAGCTGCTGCTCACACTGTCCCTTGCTTCTTAAAAATGCCTGCACTAGAATGTCTTATTTTCTTATATCCATTGAAACACCTAACATCTAAATCAATCTCTCTCTGTCTCTCTATCTCTCTCAAGTAGATATTTCAGATATCCATTCACCAAACAGATTATTTTGTGGTAACATCCTTGTAAATAGAGGGCTTAACTGAGATATATTTACACTACATATAAAATAACTTAATTCATTTTTGTCTTAGTTTATGTTCCTTGGTGGTAGAGCTGAGGCAAGGGTCTCTTGCAAGTTGTTTGTTTGAAAGGTGAAGGGGATGGGAAATAAGACAAGGCAGGCAAGGCACATTATCAACCCAGCTACCACTGTGGGTCACAGAAGCTTAATTCTGCTGGGGAAACCCTAGCAGCCAGTGTCAAGTTTATTCCTCCAAGTGATACCACACAAGGGACGAGGAGATTGGTGCAGTTTTTCATTATCTCCTTTTAGTCATTGAGGAAACATCAACCACACATTGATGTTTCTCTCTCCCTTCCCCTCTCTCTAAAGATAAATAAAATATTTAAAAAGTAAACCAGAATAGTTACATATCAGAATGTACAATGAGCCTCAACGCAATGAGCCTCATGCTTTTGTTGATGAAACTTGCTCACTTGCCAAAGATTTCAGTAAAAGAATACAGGTTCTAGCAGTTGGAAGACAGGTGAGCTTGCACAAAATTGGTATATATATAAGGGGATATAGCTGGGGCACATGTAACATCTCTAACAGCTTTGTTATTCAATGGAACAATGAAACCTTTAGGGAGGAAAGCTCTGTAGATTAAAGAAAACACTAAGCCATTTTAGACGTTGTGGATTTGGATAGCCAAATGGAATAAGTGCAGAATTTAAAACATGATTACCTCCATCCCCACTTATTCCATCTCTGCTCTCCCTTTTTTGTCTACACAGGAAACATAGGACTTAGGTTTGATTTTTCATGCTGGACTGTGCTACCAAAGTTCTCAACTTTTTTTGTAATCTAATTGATTAATCCTTGGTTTCTTTTAGCATCTGATTTAGAACTAATAGCAAAACTCTCTTGATATTTATAGCCAGAGTGATATTTTGTGAAATTTTTCTATTTTTCATTTATCCACCCTGCTACATTTTTAAATGTTTCCTTGATTTCATCCTAAAGATGCCCATATTTTGGACTTGACTATTAATTGCAATATGTCTATGAACTTTTATTTACTTTTTAAACATATTTTAGTTTTTTAAATTTAATTTTTTGTTTTTAACTTCAGTTGCCATTCAATATTATATTAGTTTCCAGTGTGCAGCATAATCATTAGACAGTTATGTAACTTATTAAGTCGAGTACCCACTTAGCCCCATATACAGTTATTGCAATATTATTGACTATATTCATTAAACTTTATTTTACATCCCCAATTATATTCCCCATTTTTTAAAGTCCTAATGATATAAAACATATACAAAAATTCTACATATAGAAATATTAATGATTCACAGATACTTACACAGTTATTTTCCCCACATACAAGTATATTTGATGATTTGGGTATGCACATGGTATACTTTAACATGTAAACCAGAATAGTTATCCCTGGCTGGTGTGACTCACTGGACTGAGTGCTGGACTACTTAGCGAAGGGTAGCTCTTTCAATTCCCATCAGGGCACATGCCTGGGTTGCAGGCCAGGTCCCCAGTCATGAGTACACAAGAGGAAACCACACATTGTTGTTTCTCTCCCTCCCTTCCCCTCTCTCTAAAGATAAAATATTTAAAAAGTAAACCAGAATAGTTACATATCAGAATAGTTACAAATCTTGGGGAGATAGGGAGTTTCTGTAGCAACTTGCAAATTAGTGTTTAAGTGTTCTCTTTCACATTAGGAATGCCAGAATATACTTCTTTGACTCATTCTGCTCATATTTTCCTTCACATGACCTTGTGTTGCCACTAGCTGTTTCATACTATGCATTTCATAGATCACATTTCTAAACACAACTATTGCAAAATAAAATTTCAGAATGCTGTTTTACATATGAAAATATTTGTTTCTCTTTTTGGGGATTCTTTTTTTCAAACTGATGTATGGCTCGGTTTTGAAGCCTCACATTGATATTGCTCTGACACAGATTAAGCAATGAGAGAGCAGCAATGGAAGTGCTACCATCTAATTTAGTTCACTTTCAGGTGATCAAAGAGATGTCCACACAAGGCAATCACACTTTTTGAAACAGCCCTTTCAGATTTCCTGAGGCTCTTCTAGTAAGTCATCATGGCCACATGGGGTTAAATTTCAGGCGATCAGTGGGAGTGATAATGAACTGTCTTATCAATGAACCTTTTTCTGAATTTTTTAGCTCTGAATTATAATGCACTTTAGATAGACCCTACAGGATAATGTCTATTATATCTGTTCCAAGCACTGATCCCTGAAGGTTTACAAGACTTTGGCAAAGTAGTCATTAAAACTAAGGGCTGCATAAAATGATATCTGAGCCCTTAACATTAAAGGTGAGGTGATCAAAACCTGAGGAATCACATCTATGGGCAACATGGGATAAAATACCTATTAGTCTCAGTACCATGGGAAGAAGTCTTTATATTCATGATGGTTTAAAGACTTTATATTCAACAGACTTAAAATGCAGCAAACCTCATTAGGTGAGTAACATTTTTCTAAACTTCCTCAAATCCTTTATAAATAAATTATTGGGAGAGATAATGAGAAGCCCTGGACATGCTACCAAATATTTAATCTTTTTCAAAACTGCAGTACATTTACACAATGAAATTCTATGCAACAGAAAGAAAGAAGGAACTCCTACCCTTCACATGAATAGAACTGGAGAGTATTATACTAAGTGAAATAAGCCAGGCAGTGAAAGTCAAATACCACATGATCTCACCTATAAATGGAATCTAATCAACAAAACAAATAAATGAACAAAATAAAACCAGAAGCATAGAAGCAAGGAAGAGACTGACCGGGATCACAGGAGAAGTGGGGGATAAGGGAGGCAAAAAGGGGGAGAGCCTAGTTAAAAACTAATATAAATGACCCATGGACATGACAAGAGGGTGGGGATTGCTTGTGAGAATGGTGTGTGGGTGGGGCAGGGGAGAGTGATGGGGAAAATTGGGACAACTGTAATAGAATAGTAAAAAATAAACTAAACACAAACAAGACTCAAAATAAAATATCTTGCCTTTTGAGATAAAAATAAAAACTATATAATAGAGATGTTCAGATTAATTTTTGTGAGACATTTATGTCCATAATTAAGATTTACGTGTATATGGATATGGCTGTGTAAATCATGGTCAGAGGTGAGACTACTGAATTTTTCATAAACTCTGTGAGGCTGAAAAGAGTGAAGGTTAAAAAAATCCCCTCAACCTTTCATGTTACTAGAAATGGCTTACTGCAAAAAAAGAACAAAACAAAACAAAAACATGTTTCCCCTTATAACTTAGATAAGATTCCTTGTATGTCTCCATTGTTTACCTATTATAAGCCCCAACATAGACCCTCCAAATTCCCATTTTTATTCTAATAAATGATTATCTAAATTGCTTTGTTCATACCAATTCAGCAAACAAAATGCTTTCAGAGAGGGAATTACAAATGAACAATGGTCAGTCCACATGTAAAAACAGGACTTTGATCCACACTTGCAGCAACCTGCCAAGGTAACTAACGTCTTCTCTATAGCAAAGAACCGAGAAAGCCAGCCTGCTCAGTGTCAGGTTTTCAGGAAACAAGGGAGCTATCTCCAGTGACAGTCCAGGAAGCTATAGAATCAGCAATCAGCCCCGAAAAGGCCAGAACTTGATTAATAGCTGATAGCATACTTAAGGTTTGCTCTTGTTTTCAACATAGAATGAATCAGAGAAAGTAAAATATGCACCCCTAACCAATCACACAGGAAATCTGCTTCTGGTTAGTCAGCTTTCAACTTCTTCATGCCAACAGCCTCCAACCACAGCACACCCGGAGCTTTCCCTGTTTTCTAGTATAAAGCTTTTCTAATCCTATGCCTGCTTTTGAGTCTCTGCCAAACCCAAGTGATGGTGGCTGACTCCCTCGCTCTAGCAAAGTTGGAATATAATCTTATCTCATTTTGTTGGTCTTTGTATATTCCCAAAGGGTATTCATCAGACTTCAGTTAAGCTTTTCTCTTTCCCCCAGGTCTCTGACCTTTGCTGCTCACCCACAGGAGTCAGCACACTGACCATCCTGAGAGAGTCTCAGTAAGTCGATCTGTCATCTAATCACAACATTGCCTTTCATCCCACTTCTCCACCCCTAGTTCCTTCTAGCTTCATTCACTTCTCTTGTAAAAGAAAAACTGGTTTTGCTGAACCCTTGCTACACTTGCCTGTCTTTCAGTCACAATGTTCTCCCTGCACAGGAGTTCGCCCTCCCCTACTGTATACATCCTTCTTTCCATGCAAGAATCCTTTCTTATAAAGTCTCTCCTGAATTTGCTTTTTAACTTGACAGAGGTTTTATTAAAAAGTTGCTAATCTACATGTGTATATAACTTATATTTAAATTTAATTTTTGTGTGACAAGACAATAGTTTTTGTATGGCATGTGGCAGGGCGCTGCAAAGAGATGGACCAAAATCATCAAGGACTGTAAAATTAGTGTGACTTAAAACTCTGTTGGAGTATGCATGTGGCCGAACAAGTTAGACAGGAGTACAAGGGCAATGTGAACTTGAATTTTATTCAGGCTGCCTTTGGTTAGTTTTAGGTGACAGGAACCAGGATTATGCACCATCAAAATACATAAACATTTACATTATTTTCCAAAAAATTAGTATTGATACTAGAGATGAGGAGTGCTTTCACATACTAATTTCATTTTTAACATTTATTTTTAAATTTTTTCATTACCTTTTATTCTCCATATACCCACTTCCCCCTGTAATCACCACAAAGTTGTCCATGTCCACGAGTCCTTTTCCGTTTTTGCTCTAACCCTTCACATTCTAATCACCACCTTATAACCGTCAACCTGTCTCCATCTATGAGTCTGTGTCAGTCTTGCATATTTCAGTTTGTTCATTAGATTCCACATATGAGTGAAATCATACGGTATTTGTCTTTTTCTTACTGGCTTATTTTAGTTAGCAGAATGCTCTCTGGGTCCATCTATGCTGTCACAAAGGGTAAAATTTTCTTCTTTTTTATAGACGAGTAGTATTCCATTGTCTAAATGCCTCATAGCTGTCTCATTCACTCATTGACTAGTGCAGCCATTGCTAACTTTTTTGGCACCATAGACAGATTTCATGGAAGACAATTTTTCCATGGACTGGGTGTGAGGGTGGATTTCTAATAATTCAAACACATTACATTTATTGTGCATTTTATTTCTATTATTTTTACACTGTAATAAATAATGAAATAGTTATACAAGTCACCATAATGCAGAATCAGTGGGAGCCCTGAGCTTGCTTTCCCATAACCAGACAGTTCCATCTGGGGGTGATGGGAGACAGTGACACCCGAAGTGTGTTGCCTATGTCCAGTCTACTGTGTAATCTCATTTTGGATGTAGCCACTGCAGAAAACCCTGCTTCATAAGGGTAGGATGTTGGGCATGGAAGCAGGCTTTTTAGTGCTTTTGTGGCAATCTCAGGATACTCTGCCTTGACTTCGACCCAATGTATGGAGATTTGAAGTTGTCGCAAACATTCTTTTAAGGCCACCTTCGTTTGTGATCTCAAGCAGTTGATCCTCTTCTAGCACAGACAAAGTTGATTCACCTGGCTTATCACAAATGGGTCACGGATCCATTCCTTCCCAGTTCAGGGCTCTTTTGTGGTTGGGAAGGAATGCTCAAACTCTTTTGAAAGCTGAGACAGGAGATCACATAGCAGCTGGGAGAAAGAAGGCCCTGACCCAATTTCTTTCAAAATCTCTGCTAATGTTTGAAACATGTCAAAAGTCCCGGTGATCACTCATTGTCCTGTAATTTCAGTTGGCTTTGAATGCAGCCACTTTACCTGCCAATTTGAACACAGTTGTCATTCTCCCCTGAACCAACAGATTGAGTTCATTGAGCAGGTTGTATAAGTCACACAGGTAAATAAGTTTCACAACCCATTTTGTGTCACTGAAACGTGCTGCCAGTGGTGACTGTTTTTCCAAAAGAAACTTCTGGAGTGGCTCTCGTAATTCAGTAACTCTGTCCATGGTCTACATTTAGAAAGCCACTTCATTTCCATGTGTAATAAAAAAGACATGTGTGCTCTGTGTTCATCTCCTCACAGAGCTGTGTGAACAGACGTGAGTTAAGGGCACATATTTTAATGTGGTTGATGATTTTAATCACATACTGCAAAACGTTGTTAAGTTAAGGTGACATTTTTTGGCTAGCCAGTATTTCTGTATGGATGACACAGTGAGTAGCCTCACATTAAGAAGTGACCTCTTTGACCCGAGCAGTGAAACCAGAAAGCCGCCCAGTCCTGGCAGCCACCCCTTCAGTGCACATACAGACACAACATGACCAAATCGGTTTTCTTCATATGTAATCACTCAAACACTCAAATAGTTCTGCAGCTGTAGTGTTGGTTGGCAACAAATGTGCACACTGCAAATCCTCATGCACATCCTCCTGAAAAATATATCCCCCTAAAGCAAATACCGTTGCCTTGTTGCCAACATCAGTAGACTTGTCAACCTGGATCGTGTACCATGGTGACTTATTAATCCTCTCTAACAATTGTGCCTCGGTATCCTCTGCTATGTCACTAATTCATCTAGTTGTGGTGCTGGCTGAAAGAGGAACACGTGCCACCTTTTGAACTGCAGCCTCTCCTAGAAGTTCACAACAAATGTCCTTAGCAGCAGGCAGGATATCTCTTCACCAGTAGTAAAGGGTTTATTAGCTTTAGCAATGCAGTTAGTCACTAGGAATGATACTCTCAGTGCAGACACATTTGATGAAGTGGTAGTCTTTAACAATTGCTTCTGTTCTTGGTGTTCATGTATTTTTCTTTTGAAAAATTTCAAAGGCTTGTCTTTTAATTCAGGGTGTTTGGTCTCCATGTGGTGAAACAGTTTTGAAGGTTTCATGGCTTCATTGGATAACTGGTCACCACATATTATACAAAGTGGGTTTGCTGCATGTGAATCGTCTGTTGCAATGAGCACATAATTTATGTAGGACTCTTTGTATTTTTTTGTGATGCAGCTTTCTTAAAGTCTTCTGTTGTGTCACCATTGGGTCTTTTCCTGTTTTTAAGAAGCTCTCCAGAGACATTTGTTTTTTACTCATTTTGGCTAGGGTGAGCATGTGGACTTACCAAATCAGTGACTGAGACAAGTGTGCTGCGCAGAAAAGAGGCATGGATGGAAGGGGCAAATAAAATAATACGCGGGCCATGTGTGGACTAAAGTAAATGTCAGATTCTGACTTAAAGCCTGCCACCAGATGTATTGTAACTATAGAGCTGAAGTACATCAACTCATTTGCCACTATAAAGCCTGCTACTAGATGCAACTTAATTGTCACTTGCCACTCACTGACAGGGTTTTGATATGAGTCTGCAAGCAATTGATTTGTTATGATCTCTGTGCAGCAAACCTCTCTGCTAATGTATTTGCAGCCACTGCCCAGGGGAACTGACAGGAGGCTGAACTCAGGCAGGTAATGCAAGTGATGGGGAACAGCTGTAAATATAAATGAAGCTTCCCTCACTCACCTGTCTCTCACCTCCTGCTGAGAGAGAGTTTTTAACTGGGCCTCTGGCCCAGTTTTTTTTTTTTTCTGCGTTAAAATGGCTATTTTTTATTTAATTCTTGTTCAAGTACAGTTTTCTGTCTTTTATTCACAGCCCTGCCTGGCCCCCGCCCAGTGCTCCCCACCTCCCTCCCATTTCCGCCCCCCACCTTGTCCATGTGTCCTTTATATTTTTTCATGTGAGTCCATCCCCTTTTCCCCTATGATTCTCTCCCCTCTCCTCTCTGGATCCTGTCAGCCTGTTCTGTATTTGAGTGTCATTGGTCATATTTTGCTTGCTTGTTTGTTTTGTTGTTTAGATTCCTGTTAAAGGTGATATCATATGGTATTTGTCTTTTACCACCTGGCTTATTTCGCTCAACATAATGCTTTCCAGTTCCATCCATGATGTTGCAAAGGGTAGGAGCTCCTCTTTCCTTTCTGCAGCATAGAATTCCATTGTGTAAATGTACCATTGCTTTTTGATCCAGTCATTTACCGATGGGCATCTAGATTGCTTCCAACTCTTGGCTATCGTGAATTGTGCTGCTACGAACATCGAGGTGCATAGGTTCTTTTGGGTTGGTGTTTCAGGGTTCTTAGGATATACTCCTAATAGTGGAATTGCTGGGTCAAAAGGCATGTTCATTTTTAGTTTTCTTAGAAAAGTCCATACAGTTTTCCATAGTGGTTGTACCAGTCTGCAATCCCACCAACAGTGAACTAGGGTTCCCTTTTCCCCACAACCTCTCCAGCACTTGTTGTTTGTTTCTTTCATAGCCATTCTGACTGGTGTAAAGTGGTATCTCATTGTGGTTTTAATTTGTATCTCTCTGATAGCTAGCGATATCGAGCATCTTTTCATGTGTCTCTGGATCCTTTGTATGTCCTCCTTAGAGAAATGTCTGTTCAAGGCCTTTGCCCATTGTTTAATTGGGTTGCTTGTCTTCTTTGAGTGGAGTTGAATGAGTTCTTTGTATATTTTGGAGATTAAACCTTTGTCTGAGGTATCATTGGCAAATATGTTTTCCCAAACAGTTGCTTCTCTTTTTATCTTGATACTGTTTTCCTTAGCCATGCGGAAGCTTTTAATTTTGATGAGATCCCATTTGTTTATTCTTTCCTTTATGTCCCTTGCTCTAGGGGACGTATCAGTAAAAATATTGCTGCATGGAATATCTGAGGTTTTCCTGCCAATGTTCTCCTCTAGGGCTTTAATGGTTTCACAGCTTATATTTAAGTCTTTTATCCACCTTGAATTTATTTTGGTGTATGGTGTAAGTTGGTGTTCGAGTTTCATTTTTTTTTGCATATAGCTGTCCAGTTCTCCCAACACCATTTGTTGAAAAGGCTGTCTTTACTCCATTTTATGTTACATAGAACAAACACTTCAAAAATTTATATGGAACCATAAAAGACCCTGAATAGCAGCTGCAATTTTTAGAAAAAAGAGCAAAGTAGAAGGTATCACAATACCTGATATCAAACTGTATTACAAGGCCACTGTAATCAAAACAGCCTGGTACTGGCCCAGTTTTTAACAGACCACAGACAGGTACTGGTCAATGGCCCAGGGGTTGGGGACTCCTGTAGTGACAGACACTTGGGCTGCTTACATATCTTGGCAATTGCAAATGATGCCGTAATGAACATAGAGTGCTTATGTTCTTTCAATTTAGTGTTTTGGGTTGCATTCAATATATTCCTAGAAGTGGAATAAATCAACAAACAAGTGCTGGCAAGGGTGTGGCGAACCCTAGTTCACTGTTGGAAGGAACGCAGATCAGTGCAGCCACTGTGGAAAGCAGTATGGAGATATCTCAAAAAATTAAAAATGGATCTGCTTTTTTTGTTTGTAAATTCACCTACTTATGCAGAGAGAAAGAAATTAAGACCCAGGGAAAGGCTGTATTTGGATGTAGTCAGTCAAATTCTTAACATATTTTTGCAAATGTATTGAGTCTACAGAATTATGTACTTTCATTAAATTTTCTTTAGAAAGACAGCAAAGAGTGTTTGACCTATCAACCAGAAGTGTCCATCTTCAATTTTCTTGACACTCTAAAAAAAAGAGCTGCGAATGAAGTGTGTTTAAAGTACTATCAGAAATGCTGTGGAGTTCTGTTGAGCCACATTCCTTCACCCAGTCATGTCAGGGGATATTCTTAAAAGGACAACCTACTATTGCCACAATTAATGTTTCTTAAAATCTAGCTAGTTACAGTAATACCACCAAGCATTTATTTATAGCTCACTATTTGCCAGGCATTATCCTAAAAGTTTTTCTGTAGTATTTAATTTAATGTTCACATATAATTTATGATGCAGGTGTTATTATATTTTACTGATTAGGGAATTGAGTCAGAAAAACAATAGAAAACCATGCCCAAGGTCACAAACTAGTTAAATGTTAGAGTTAAGAAGTAAGCTCGTACTGACTGACTTCATAAATGTGACAACCAATCACTATCTAAACTTCATAAAAATGTCACTCAATCACTATCTAAACTGCATCCTGAATAGAATGGTCACTACCATCCTCTAAGGTGATGCATCATTCTGCTTGGTACGTAGCATCAAATATGAAATCTGTGTTTTCTATGACCTTCTATTTTGCATCCACTATCCTATACTAGAAAGTCTTACAATCTGTACATTCACTTGGAACATATAAAATATTTTCTTAATCATTAACTAACTGTTTATAGGCAGAGTGACCCTTTTACATTTTTTCTTTCATTGTAAATAACACTTCCTTACTGTAATTTTTTTAAAACTTGTAAGTTATAAAAGAAACAGTAGTAGACATCTCCCTCAAGCCAAACTTTGTTAACTTGTTTTTGTCTTTCTAGTGGAAAAAAATATGTGTGGGGGTGTGTATGGATATGGTGTGTATTTGTCAATAAAAGCAGTGCTCAAACATATTTTTAATATATAAAAGGAATTGCTAGCCTGCTATACATTGTTCACTTTTTTTCACTGAAGAATGTATCTCAGACATATTCTCATGTCTATAAATACTGATCTCTTTCATTTATTTCAATAATTGCTGAGGTCTCTGTTGCACATAATACACAATGTTTAGAGAGTGATATATTAATGGAAATGTTGATTATTTAATTTTTTGTTCTTGCAATATGATAGAATCAAGTCTTCACATACATAACTTGACATTTTTTGATGGCACGTCCAGTAGATAAATTCTAGCAAATATTCAAAGGATACATACTTTTTATAATAGATATTGACACATTGCTCTCTGAGTTTAACAGTTTATACTCTCATCAACTGTGTGACAGTTTCTCTGAAAATTCTACTATACCAGATATAAACTACTTTTGACCCTGATATACACTACCAGATATAAACAAATAGATAGATGGGAACGTTATCACTTTTTTATGTTTTTGGTTTGTTTGCATTTTCCTGATAACTTGTGAGAAATACATTAACAGTCTTATTTTAATGCACACACATACACACACAACCTCTTTGTATCTAGTCCTCCAAAAGAAAACTATTTGCTATCAAGGAAAGTTCTTTTCTAAGGTACAAGTAAGCAACTTGAGGTAATCTATATGCAATTGATGACCACATCATATGACAAGCTTGGTCTCATAGGGCACAGCAAAGAGTTGTTGGGACCTATTCACAAGAAGCCTAAATAGAGGCTTAATCAAGACTTATTTCTACAGCTCTGAGTAGAACAACTTTTCAACTTTTGCCCCAAAGGATTTCAGAATTGTTAGGAACCGGTCTTCTATGTACCTCCTTGTATCCTTTCCAAATGGGATTGTTACCTGTTTTTCCTGTCCCTGTTTTACTTGGGGTATGGAAAACAGATAAATTGTCTTTTTATTTCATAGGCTTTTGAAAGAACTGCATAAAGATGTAATATAAAGCATGAGCTTCTTACTGTTGAGATTCATGTAGTTATTCGATGACATGAGCACTGTTGATACGTTTTGGTTGTGATGAGGAATTTGTGAACGTCAGGGAAGTTAACACTTGTCAACACTAAGGGAGACTATGGTAGACTGCACTGTAGTTTCCAAATCTTCACTTCCTTCTTGTGACAGAGTACCTACATACAGAGTAGCTACATACTTTGCTTTGTGTCTTAGCAGTGCTTGCTTTAATAACACACACATGCATACCTATATATCTTTGTATGACCTTGACACAGTCTTACGGTTTATTTTGGAGATCATACAAGCAAATCCTTTAAATTTGTAGTAGACTAAAGCATTGTTCATTTCCATAGTGTACCAAGGATGTCAGAATGCCTTTCTTCCATCACATGATCTGAGGCCTGAGGAGCGGCATGACCAAAGAGCCAGGCAGAGCTATCCCACCACTTCCAGAGATGCTGGCTTTGGCCTCCTTTGGCCCTTTGGTTGTCTCCTCTTCTGATCCTTTGGCCCTTTGGTTGTCTCCTCTTCTGATCCAATATTTATTTGCTGGAAAAAGTCTTGCTTCAGGAATCTGAAAAATTGTCTGACTTTTCCTCAGGTGGTTGTGTTAGCTAGAATTTTCAAAAGCTACAGATGCCCATCTGTTTGCCTTTCCAACTGCATTAGTTTCTTAGATTTGCTAGTGATCTTACAGTATCATGTAGTTTGTGTACTTATATTGTCCTACACCTAGTGTAGTGGTGAAGAGAGGGTGAACGACGGGATTAGTAAGAGTGCTACCTCTTGATACTGAGTGCAGAGTGTATTGAAGATTATGAACTCAGTGAGAATGTGGCAGTAAGGGAGGAGGGAATGTGCTGAGACATGTGACCAGAGAACCTGGTGGCTGTTCCTCATAACAGGGTCTGAAGTACATTTTACTCTACCGAGGCAAAGATTTGTCCTTTTTTAGAGTGAAATAATGAAAATTAGAAATTTCCTCAAAAAATTAAAGATGGAACTACCTTTTGGCCCAGTGATCCCACTCCTGAGAATATATCCTAAGAATATAAAAACACCAATTTGAAAGAATATATGCACCCTAAAATTCATACCAGCATTATTTGAAATAGCCAAGGTCGGACTTCCGCCAAGATGGAGGCATAGGTGGAAATACTGTGCCTTCTCCCACAACCAAGTTTGAATACAACAAAGGTTTGGAAAAACAAAGACACAACCAAAGGACAGAAAATTGAATTATACAGAAGTCCGATTACAACTAACTGTTCAATGGGACGGTAAGAGGGGTGGAGCCAGCAGCGAGCAGGGTCAGGAAGGACAGGTTCCCCAACCCAGGCGCACAGGCAGCCTGGAACCAGTTGGGGTGTGGGGAAGACTGACTGCGGTAGCACATTCGAGCATGGTGAAACAGACCATGCAGGCCCCAGGGGGCGGGGGCTGACAGTGGTGGCACACTCGCCTGCAGTGGGACAAGGCGCCTGGGCCCGGTGACGGCAGCAACTGCAGCACCAGTGAGGGCCGGGGCGGCCAGCGGCGAACAGGACGCCATAGTCCCTCTTTGACCCCGCCCCCACATACAACGTCACAACCCAAGGACTTAGTTGCCGTGTTCTAGTGAACACTTTAGGGCTCTGATCCTGCTATGGAACAGGCACGAACAGCCCAAAAGATGGTGCAAGAAGAACTCAAAGTCCCAGAGCCAATAACTCTAAGGGACCGAGAAATTGCCAGCCTCTCAGAAGCACAATTCAAGACACTATTTATCAGGATGCTCACAGAACTGGTAGATTATAGTCACACATTAGAGGAACATAGTCACAAATTAGAGGAACATATGAAGGCTAAACTAATTGAAATGAAGGGAGATGCACAGGAAACCAATAGTGATGGAAAGGAAAATGGGACTCAAATCAAGGGAGTGGACCAGAAGGAAGAACGAAACATCCAACCAGAAAATAGTAAAGAAACAAGAATTCAAAAAAATGAGGAGAGGCTTAGGAACCTCCAGGACATCTTTAAACGTTCCAACATCTGGATTATAGGGGTACCAGAAGGGGGAAAGAAACAGCCACAAGTGGAAAACGTATTTGAACAAATAATAAAGGAGAACTTCCCCAGTCTGGCAAAGGAAATAGACTTCTAGGAAATCCAGGAAGCTCAGAGAGTGCCAAAGAAGTTGGACCCGAGAAGGAACACACCAAGGCACATCATAATTACATTAGCCAAGACCTAAATGAAGGAGAGAATCCTAGAAGCAGCAAGGGATAAGGGGACAGTCACCTACAAAGGAGTACCCATCAGACTGTCAGC